>NC_138769.1:574754812-575204812 GCF_965119305.1 Pelophylax lessonae | reverse complement strand
AAGCCTGGATGTGTCCCCTGATTGGGTTTCCTCCACCGGCCCACAAGAAGCCTCTTACAGGAGCCAGTGGGGAGACTCCCCCCTCAGCAGGCACACCTGGAAACCATGACACCCTGACTAATAAATCACAGCCCTGCTGCTAGGCAGACAAGGCCCACCACACCTTTACCTAGCACCTACCTGTAGGGTGCTACACTTACACACTGAGGAGGAGAGACAGCTGTTCACCTCCTCCTGGGACTGTTACATGTCCCCTCCATATTTATGGTCAATCCCAGGAGCATTGCAGGAATGCCCTCCCACTGGGACTGCCATCAAACATGATGTGTCACTGGCTAGGTTTCATCCACTGTCCAACACGCTCCCTTATTGGATACAGTGGGGACACTCCCTCAGACCCAGTGAATCACACCTGGTAACATTTGACAGGCAAACTAACAGATCAGGCCCCCCTGATAAGCAGAATGAGCAAATAGATGCTTTTTCCTAGTACCTACCTAGGAGGGCAGGAGGGTGCTACATCTATATATATAGGATTTTTTAGAACTAAAGAGTGCAGAAAATGGCAAATACATTAATAAGTGACATGGGGGACTTCAACTATGAGGAAATATTAACGAAACTGAGTGTATTCTCTCTCTATCTTTATATTGGAAGCAGGTTTTAATTAGGTCCCTCTATTGTAGAGCAGGACTAAATGCTGGACCCCCTTTGTAAGTTACAAACTGATGAGCTGTGTACCATTTTCTCTCTACTATATGATGGGCAGATAATACATTTTATAAATAAAAGGGAATATTTTTTTTTTTTTTTTGTACCATTTCTCATTGGTTGCTCCAAAATGGTTTCTTTCACTTAAAGCATTTCAGCCCATGTTCTCAGTGTGCGGTAAAGGGGGTGCTAATAAGCAAGGCATTCTTACAAGAATTAATTGTAGAGGACATTTATTACCATTTACTTCACTTTTTAACCCAATTCTTTTACTTTCTTTCAACCTAACCTGCCACTTAAATGAATTACTTAGTTTTTTTTTTTTGCTAGTCAATAATAAAAGTAACCTAATTGGTTTTCAATGTTTTGAAAACCTTGTCAAGCAAGCAAATCAAAATCTGTATGAGGATTACAGCCTATGTTCTGTTGCCACTTTGGCTTTCCTGCTTGCCATTCATTTCCACACAATTTCAATGTATCTTTCTGTAAATAAAACCTCAAGATGCTGGTCTATATGGTATTTGGCCTTAAGTGGGCAATCTTGTGTGCCTACGAATGGATGGTTGAGAGTGTAAGTTCTCGAAGCCTTCATTTCACTTGCTGTGCTTTTGTTGTTCTCGTACTTCTCTGTGGCCTCTTCACATGAATGTCATTCATATGGGGCTCATACTAAATGCTTTGAAGGAACTCAAAAAACCTTAAGATGCATTGAAAAATAAGTAATACAAATTAGGAATCCCTAAGACGAAAGCTCCTTTAAAACCTTTGCAGTCATAGGAGTACTAAGGTCCAGCTTGCTGTTTTTATGTGGGAAATGGATGTGATTCCCAACAAAATAAAGCTTTAAGTATTTATCTATTAACCACAAAAAACTAATTTGGGATTTTAATCCAGGGTTGGACATCTCAATTATGGACAGTTACAGTAGTTATATTCTTAGTTTTGTATTGTAAGTTACAGAATTGTAACAATATGCTTGGCCAGCGTGTCTGTTTACTCATGTGTTTTCCATATGAGGTCTGCAATGTCCGAGAACCATATGTACTAATAAAACTTAATGTTCAGCTCAAACTGCTGTGGTCAACTTTTGGCCACATGAAGACTAACTCCAGACAAAACTGCCATTCTGAATTTTATAGAGTGGGGAAGGGTTAGAACATCTCTGGATTTTTATTACTCTCATTGTCCCCATTTAGGAGATTTACTTTCACTTCCCTCCCAGAAATAGTTTATCAGAATGATAGGAATTGATGGAATTTCTCTTTTAGATAGGAAAGCAGAGCTTTGAGGCATTAGAAAAGCACACGTATTTAGTAAAGTGGGGAAAGGTTAGAACATCTACCAAATTTGAATTATTATCTGTTTTCCTATCTCTGTGACACACACAACCCATAGATTCCCCCAGCTATACTAAAACGCAATGACGGACAAATCTCCCACTGCTGGCTATTGTATTCTGACAGCTGTCACCTGCGGCTGTCAGAATATCTGAATAGGTTGCAGTCTGACTTTTCTTGGCCCAGCTACTTCAATTTCTCAGTCAAAGTTTGTGCAGCCAGGTGGAGTTGGTAGGGCAACTGGCAGCTGGAATTTCTGTTGATTCATAGGAATTAGACAAAATTTGAGCCCTGTATGGCCACATTGACCCATTCAGACAAAACAATTCCAATTGCATATGTGCCACCTTACTTTACTGAACCTTGCCTAGCAATGCCTTCCGGGAGCACTAAAACACCAGGATTGGCCACACATGTGGCTAGGTACAGCGTGGTGCAGTGGCAGTAAACACTCAAGAGTCCAGTTGCAGAAGCAGGTCTGTATTAAAGTTAAATTTCAGCAAAGCACAACAAACTCGGTGGGAAGACAACCCGACCGGGTACACTCACAGGATGTTATAGCGAAGAAAATAGAAGTAGGTCTCAGGTACTCCTACTGCATCTGTCTCTAAGGGGAGGAATGTGGCCTGGCTGCTCTATACCCAAGTAGTCCCTGCACTATCCCTACTTGTGTGGAACTTCTCTCAGCTGCTAAATTCTGTTCCTGACACACTACCAACCTGTCCCTACACATGCAAAATGTACGCCAAGCCCGGGAGCCAGGGTCTTAAATGGACTCTCCAAAAGCACACAGGAGGGTGCAAATTTATTGTAAAAGATGAGAATGTTAACAAAATGGGTACTCACAAAAGTAAATGAGAAAAGAAGGCATTGTGGGCCAGTACACACCATAGAAATGCAGTCCGGATACGTTCCAGATGCTTTTCTGCGTGTGCGTTTTTTACATGTTTTTGATGCGTTCCAGTGTGTTTTTGTTGAATTTTTGATGCAGTCCAGTGCATTTTTTCCCCCCTCTTTTTTATTAACCTTAAATAAGTACATGTGTGTTCCAGTGCGTTTTTGATGCGTTTAGGTGCGTTCTGGTGTGTTCCTGTGCATTTTATATGAGGTTTACAGAGTTCCAGTACAGTCCAGTGCAGGAAAAATGCAGCATGTTCTATATTTTTTTCTGGAACTGGAATACTCTTTCTATGCTTGTCTGGCTCAGCTATCTGGTAAGGAGACATGCATGTCCTCTGTGTGCAGCACCGTGGTGAATAGCCTGACTGGATTTCTCCTCACTTCACTCATCTTGAAAGCTCTCTGGGACTTTTGGAATATTACATGAACTGTCATGTTTTACATGTTTTTATGTTTTTGCTCAACCAATTACATTTATGTTAATATTATGCTGTAGATCCAGCTGATTGTTTTTATAACCTTTTTGCTATCAGTGGAATTTCTTCTCTCAGAGTTCCTTATCAAGTTAAGTAGCGCTGCTTTTTTTTCCTTAATACACTGGAACTGCAAGCACTTGTGTAAACTATGCCATTGGAAACCATATAAACTACTTTCCATGCGTTTTTGATACAGAAAAAAACCCACACTGAATTGCATGTGGTGTGAGCTGGCCCTAAAACCATGAAGAATAATCCAGTGTGGGAATCACAAAGCCTAACAAACAAAAAAGCTGGCAAGCAAGTTTTTTTTTGTTTTCACTGGGTTCCCCAATCTGAGGACGGCTGCGTCGGCGGATCATTCCTGATAAATGTTACCCTTGCCATCCATGGTCTTCCATACTTTTTTGTCTTTGGTGGATTTCAGAGTGCTGGATCTGATTGCATGCTTTGTGTCTTAAAAAGACTCTGCCTGACCCAAGATGGCCACCAGAGTCACATGGGGCGCCAGCTGCCCTAGTGACCCTGGAAACCATAGAGGAACCATGTGCCTCTTTACTTCCTCTCCCACTGCAATGTTGCTGCAGTTTGAGAGCCACCTGCAGGGGAGAAAGAAGACTGCATCTGCCTATGCACAGGCTAAACACCTGGCCTAAACATATTAATAACAACAGGCATAGGTATGCGCACAGGGTTTGCCGGATGTGCCTGGGCACACCCTAATCACGCCTTTCTCATTAGCATTATTGCTCTGTGTGCCAGTGGGGAAATAGGAAAGATCTCCCACTGAGCGACTCTGGTTAAAGGAGAAGTATGGAAGAATTTATCTCTCTGAATCTGCAGGCAAGGAGATTATGTGTCGGTGGGTCAAAGTACAGCAAGGAAGACTGTGTGTGGCTGTGCATACATACATGTATTTAAGCTTTGGTGTGCACACCCTAATGCAATAGGGTGCTCACAACTATGACAACAGGTATACTATCAGTTAAATAAATCTTTCAGCATGCTTGAAATTGTGTTCGCAATTTATTCAGAGGAGCAGCAAAAAGGATAAATCGTATGAACTTCTGATAAGAACTCACAGGTTTGCTGCAACATAAAGGTCAAATCACAATTTGGGAGTCATCTTGTTTATGGGAGCACTCTAGCCAAAGGGTCATATATGTTTTGTAAGTTTTTCAAATACATTATGTTATTTAAATATTTAAAAATTCTATGTAGCATGCAACCTAAATGAAATTATTGTATATTGCAGAAGTGGTAAAAATCCCTAAAGAAGATTTTGTTGTATATTTTGAAACGCGTCGGATATCCCCACCACTGGGAAACATCAATGCTGTTTCCATTCCACCCTCAAATGGATCTGAACAGCAAGTACCTGGGGAATTGTTTGTACCCTTTTCATACATTATAGACCATGGATTACTTGTTGTTTGTTTCTTTTACATACAAATGTATAGGTTTTTATAATGGTTTTATAAAAAAATGTTCAAATAAAAGATACTTTTAATATAGCAACGTATTGATTGTCTTTAAATTCCCATTCAACAAGGATACAATTCTTTGGGTATTAATTAGGGATAACGGCAATCACACATTTGGCACTCTTCCACTGCAAGTACCGGCTAGTACCGGCTCGGCTCTACTCGGCCCTGCTTGGCCCGGTTTGCTTTTCCACTGCGGTACCGCATGGTATAGTGTCGGAACGGTTCGGTACGGTATAGGTTTGCTTTTCCACTAAAGTAGTACTAAAGTTAAGTGGGTGGGATAACAACGGGGTGGCTGTGATTCTCTGACCAATCAGTGGCTAGTAGTGACTGCATGCAAAGGATTGTGGGATATGGTACCAGTTTGGTACCTGTTGGAACCACAATCGAGTAGGTACTGTTTTTTAAGAGCCATACCGTACCGTACCGTTCGGTTCCATGCAGTGGAAAAGCAAACCTATACCGTACCGTACCGAACCGTTCCGACCCTATACCATGCGGTACCGCAGTGGAAAAGCACAAAAGCGTGCCGAGCCGGTATGGTTCTATGCAGTGGAAAAGCACCTATACAGCCACCTGAGCCATTCTATTTTTCGCACAGGTTTGCTGCGATTATTGGATTGTTCTCTGATTATGCTATGTTACTAAAGAAATATCTGGGTATGGCTGGTTTAAAGGTAACTCGTGTTTACCATAACTCCCCCTACACTGCAGGTAGCCATGCATAACAGGCACCTAGAGATGTCTATGCACAGATCAGATACCTTGTAGACTCCTTCATATTTTTTATTATGTATATATTTCAAATAAGAAAGCCTTTGAACATACATTTTGTTTACACTTGTAGTTGTACAGAACCATCAGATTAGCTCTTCCATTAGTGTATCTTCAATCTTAGGAAGCACAACTCAAAGTTTATGTTTATCCAGTGTAAGGAGTTAATTTACTAAATAGCCTGTGCTCTTTGCAAAGTGCAGTTGCTCCACAGCTTAGCAAACGAGGTAAGGCTTCACTTTGCAAATAGTACCCAATCACGGGCAAGGTCGGGGAGGTATTTAGCCATTTGCCGACTGCCAGCAGTACATATACTGCGGCAGGTCGGCTTTGTCCCACGAAACGATGTAAGTGGGGGCGCGCGCACATTCGCCACAGGGGAAGTTGATCTGCGGGCGGCCGCCGGGCACCCGCGATTGTTCCCGTGTTGTAAACATGCCAGACCGCTGTTCTATCACCAATGAACACAGGGCTCCTGTGTTCCCCCTATTTAGGAATGTAGGTCCCTGTGTTCATTCCATAAGTCCATCCCCCACACACTTAGAAAGCACCCCCTAGGGCAGTGATGGCGAACCTTGGAACCCCAGATGTTTTGGAACTACATTTCCCATGATGCTCATGCACTCTGCAGTGAAGTTGAGCATCATGGGAAATGTAATTTCAAAACATTGGGGATGCCAAGGTTCGCCATCACTGCCCTAGGGACACACTTAAGCCTTTGATCGCCCCTGATGTTAACCCCTTCCCTGCCGGTGTCATTATTACAGTAACAGTACATATTTTTAGCACTGATTACTGTACTAATGTCACTGGTCTCCCCAAAAGTATCAAAAATGTCAGTTAGGTGTCCGATCTGTCCGCCGCAATGTCGCAGTCCAGCTAAAAATCACTAATCGCCGCCATTACTAATAAACAACAAAAAAAAAAAATTACATAAAACTTTCCCCTGGTTTGTAGATGCGATAACTTTTGCGCAAACCAATCAATATAATCTTATTGGAATTTTTTTTTACCAAAAATATGTAGCAGAATACATATTGGCCTGAAATTATGCCTGTTTATGGGTAGAATGATGTAACAAACCAGTGTAGCAATACTAACAGCTGTATTACCTTATCATACAATGTCACATACAAGATGTATTGCCATCACTCATAATTCAATGTCTGGTTTGGATTTCTTTGAGGCTGTACTCACAGCATAACATTGTGAACCCAACTTTCACACTTTGATAAAATGCTCAGCATATTTTTGTATTGCTAATTGGAAGCAGAATCCTGATTTCATGCCGTGTTTGTTATGAGGAAATACAAAATAAACCTAAGTAAATAGTTGATTGCTTTTATTTTAGTGTACTGGATTTTTCTTAAAACCAAACAGGACTTCAAGCGATATTAAAGCCTTGTTGTTGTTTTTTTTTCTTTTAATACCAAACCTCCTCCTCTGTGCAGTTGGTTTTGCAAAATCTGCAAATCTGCAAATCGCATGCGATGTCTGTACAATGCAAATTCACCCATACAGATTGTATGGCTGAATTTGCATCGCATTCGGACACAACTTGCACAGGACCCTTTTTTGGGTCCTGCCCAGAATCGGATCGCATGGGTGTTTACACCTATGCGATCGGATTCATGTCCGAACTGACAGTTCGCACTGCAATATGCGAACTGATCTGGGGGTGTCATTAACTTTGTATTGACACCCCCAGTGATTCACATATGGCAGTGTGAACTGCCTGAAAGTTGAATGCAATGCGGAAACTCTCAGTGGATTAACAGGGGTTCCCGCACCGGGACTGAGTTCCTTTGGATCTAAAATGTGATACATTTCCATTGCCCTCCAACTTCTCCTAATAGCTTCTTTTCAAATTGTAAAACTCTGCCTTTTAGCAAGAGAGATACTTGCAATAATTCTGTTAGAGTTGCTACACCTCTAAAACCTCTAACTGTCACTTATGCTGGGAGGTTTGCTCTTAAAGTGTATTTAAAGGCAAAATGCATTTTTTTTTCATTTTGAACAGAGTAAGGGAGGCTTATTGCCCCTGTTAGATTGTTTCTGCCCTCTGTGTTCCATTGGGGAGATTTCCCTTCACTTCCTGTCTCATAGCCAAAACAGGAAGTAGGAAAAACCCCTAAAAAATGAGGGAATCTCTGGCTGTCACCAGAACTATTGTCCTCATTGAATGTTTTCTGCTCTATTCCTGTTATGGTTTCAGCCCATAATTTTGGAATTTCTTTCACTTTCACTCTCTGTAATAATGGTAAACAGGACAAATAGAGGGTGGTGGGAGCACAGGCAACAATAATGACCTGACAGCAGGGCTCGAGTCCTGCAGGAATGCATAGGAATGGCGTTCCTGTATTTTTTCTAGAGCAGGAATGCTGTTCCCATTAGCAGCCACGTCCTACAGGACTGACCATCACTGACCTTTGCACCTGTGCACGAGTCGATGCCCGTGCACAGTGGAGAACACTGTGCACGAGAGTTGGATTTTTCGGCAAGAAGTTTCGCGCCCATCATTTGGAGCCGCTGCGCCCTACATTTGGATATATATATATATATATATATATATATATGTGTGTGATACATTTGGAGCCGCTGTACATAGTTGGAGTTTTCGGCAAGATGTTGCGCCCGACATTTGGAGCTTATATATATAAAGGATTTACAAAAAAAATCTGCAGCATGGTTAACACTACTATCTACATATATATATATACAGTGGGTACGGAAAGTATTCAGACCCTTAGTTAAATATATGAGTGTCACAGCAAAGGGTCTGAATACTTAGGACCATGTGATATTTCAGTTTTTCTTTTTTAATAAATCTGCAACAATGTCAACAATTCTGTGTTTTTCTGTCAGTATAGGGTGCTATGTGTACATTCATGAGGAAGAAGAATGAACTTAAATGATTTTAGCAAATGGCTGCAATATAACAAAGAGTGAAAAATTTAAGGGGGTCTGAATACTTTCCGTACCCACTGTATATATATATATATATATATATATATATATATATATATATTTATATGTGTGTGTGTGTGTGTGTGTATATATATATATATATATATATATAGCTTCTCGTGCACAGTGTTCTCCACTGTGCACGGTGCGGCCAGGGCATTGCATTGGAAGGTATTGGAAGTGTTATTGGAAGGCTCGTACTCGCGGCGGAAGTGACGTATCGGGTTGAAAATTTCAGCAAGTTGAAACTATCGGCAGTACACCGGCACTAGAGGAAGCAGAGCCGATGCTTCCTGTATACTGCTGGCTCCTGTCACAGGTGGAGTGATGCCAAATGTACTCCGCCTCTGACAGGAGCGATACAGGAAGCATCAGCTCTGCTCTCTACTGCAGCCGCATGTTTCCTCTATCGCTGGCTCCTGTCACAGGTTCGGGGATGGACAGTGGGTCAGGAACTATCCAGCAGTACCCACCAGCAGTACAAGCCAGTAAAACCAGCCAGCAGTACCCACCAGTAGTACAAGCCAGCAGTACCAGCCAGCAGTAACCACCAGCAGTTCCATCCTGCAGTACCCACCAACAGTACCAGCCAATAGTATCTACCAACAGTACCAGCCAGCAGTACCCACCAGCAGTACCCCCAACAATACCAGCCAGCAGTACCCGATAGCGGTACCCACCAACAGTACTAGCCTGCAGTACCAGCCAGCAGTATCCGCCAGCAGTACCAACCAGCAGTACCAGCCAGCAGTTCCTCTAGTGCCACTCCTGTCACAGACTTACACTGATGCTCGGGGATGGACAGTGGGTCAGGAACCATCCAGCAGTACCCACCAGCAGTACCAGCTAGTAAAACCATCCAGCAGTAGTACAAGCCGACAGTACCCACCAACAGTACCACCAATAGTACCCACAAAGAGTACCAGACAGCAGTACCCACCAGCAGTACCCACCAACAGTACCAGTCAGCAGTACCTGCCAGCAGTACCCACCAACAGTACCAGCTAGCGGTACCCACCAGTAGTACCAGCCTGCAGTAACAGCCAGCAGTACCAGCCAGTAAAACCAGCCAGCAGTACCAGCTAGTAGTACCCACCAGCAGTACCAGCCAGCAGTACCCACCAGTGGTACCAGCCAGTAATACCAGCCAGCAGTACTAGCCAGAAGTACCAGCCAGTGGTAGCAGCCAGCACTACCAGCCAGCAGTACCAGCCAGCAGTACCAGCCAGCATTACCCACCAACCGTACCCGTCAGCAGTACCAGCCAGTATTACCCAGCAACAGTACCAGCCAGCAGTACCCACCAGCAGTACCAGCCAGTAGCACCAGCCAGAAGCACCAGCCAGTAGTAGCCTCTAGCAGCACCAGCCAATAGTACCAACCAGCATTACCCACCAACAGTACCAGTCAGCAGTACCCACCAACAGCACCCGCCAGCAGTGCCTGCCAGCAGTGCCAGCCAGCAGCACCAGCCAGCAGCACCAGCCAGAAGTACCTGCCAGCATTACCCACCAACAGTATTAGTCAGCATTACCAGCCAGCAATACCCACCAACAGTACCAACCAGCAGTACCAGCCAGTAAAACCAGCCAGCATTAACAGCCAGTAGTACCCACCAGCAGTACCCGCAAGCAGTACCAGCCAGCAGTACCAGCCAGTAGTACCAGCCAGCAGTACCCGCCAGCAGTACCCACCAGTAGTACCAGCCAGCTGTACCCATCAGCGGTACCAGCCAGTAATACCAGCCAGTAGTACTAGCCAGTAGTACCAGCCAGCAGTATCAGCCAGCATTACCCACCAACAGTACCAGTCAGCAGTACCAGCCAGTATTACCCAGCAACAGTACCAGCCAGTAGTACCCACCAGCAGTACCAGCCAGTAGTACCAGCCAGCAGTAGCCACTAGCAGCATAAGCCAGTAGTACCAGTCAGCAGTATCAACCAGCAGTACCCACCAACAGTACCTGCCAGCAGTGCCAGCCAGTAGTACCAGTCAGTAGTATCAGCCAGCATTACCCACCAACAGTACCAGTCAGCAGTACCCACTAACAATACCAGCCAGTAAAACCAGCCAGCGTTACCAGCCAGTAGTACCCGCCAGCAGTACCAGCCAGCAGTACCAGCCAGTAGTACCAGCCAGAAGCACCAGCCAGTAGTAGCCTCTAGCAGCACCAGCCAATAGTACCAACCAGCATTACCCACCAACAGTACCAGTTAGCAGTACCCACCAGCAGTACCAGCCAGTAGTACCAGCTAGAAGCACCAGCCAGTAGTAGCCTCTAGCAGCACCAGCCAATAGTACCAACCAGCATTACCCACCAACAGTACCAGTCAGCAGTACCCACCAACAGCACCTGTCAGCAGTGCCAGCCAGTAGCACCAGCCAGAAGTACCTGCCAGCATTACCCACCAACGGTATTAGTCAGCATTACCAGCCAGCAGTACCCACCAACAGTACCAACCAGCAGTACCAGCCAGTAAAACCAGCCAGCATTAACAGCCAGTAGTACCCACCAGCAGTACCCGCAAGCAGTACCAGCCAGCAGTACCAGCCAGTAGTACCAGCCAGCAGTACCCGCCAGCAGTACCCACCAGTAGTACCAGCCAGTGGTACCCATCAGCAGTACCAGCCAGTAATACCAGCCAGTAGTACTAGCCAGTAGTACCAGCCAGCAGTATCAGCCAGCATTACCCACCAACAGTACCAGTCAGCAGTACCAGCCAGTATTACCCAGCAACAGTACCAGCCAGCAGTACCAGCCAGTAGTACCAGCCAGCAGTAGCCACTAGCAACATCAGCCAGTAGTACCAGCCAGCAGTATCAACCAGCAGTACCCACCAACAATACCTGCCAGCAGTGCCAGCCAGTAGTACCAGTCAGTAGTACCAGCCAGCAATACCAGCCAGCATTACCCACCAACAGTACCAGTCAGCAGTACCCACTAACAATACCAGCCAGTAAAACCAGCCAGCGTTACCAGCCAGTAGTACCCACCAGCAGTACCAGCCAGCAGTACCAGTCAGCAGTACCCACCAGCATTACCCACCAACATTACCAGCCAGCAGTACCAGCCAGCAGTACCCACCAACAGTACCAGCCAGCAGTACCCACCAACAGTACCCGTCAGCAGTACCTGCCGCAGTACTCAGCAGTACCAGCCAGCAGTACCAGCTAGCAGTACCTGCCAGAAGTACCAGCCAGCAGTACCCGCCAACATTACCAGCCAGCAGTACCCACCAACAGTACCAGCCAGTAGTACCAGCCAGCAGTACCCACAAGCAGTTCCATCCAGCATTACCTACCAACAGTACCAGCCAGCAGTACTCACCAACAGTACCAGCCAGCAGTACTCACCAACAGTACCTCCCAGCAATACTCACCAGTAGTACCCACCTCCAGTTCCAGCCTTCAGTACCCACCAACAGTAGCAACCAGCAGTACAAGCCAGCAATAGCCACCAACGGTACCAGCCAGCAGTACCAGCCAACAGTACCCACCAACAGTACCCACAAACAGTACCAATCAGCAGTACCCACCAGGAGTACCCCCCCCAGCAGTACCCACCAGCAGTACCAGTCCTGGAGAACAGCCAGAAGCAGCCATCAGCCATACCCACCTGGGGGACAGCAGCAGCCAGGGATACCTGCAGGAATCCTGAGGACATTTTGGAAGTGACGATTGAGGTCAGTTGAGTTGCAGGTAAACCACAGTGCACCCGTGTGAAAGCAGCTTTATACACCTTTCACACAATCCATCCGATTGAGTCCGCCTGTCTGTTTTTCAGGTGGACCCAATCGGACCCTCCATTCACCTCTACAGAGTGTCAGATGTAAACGGACTTGTGTCCATTTACACCCACCTATCTCCAATGTGATCCACTTAAAAAAACAGAAGGGAATCCGTTCCCATCTGTCTGGGTGGAACAGATAGGAGGGCCCATAGAGTAGAGCAGACTGTGTCCGTGTCTGCTCTGCATAATATGCTGAGTGGACACGGACCTGTCATCTGCCTGCTCCGCTCATTGTGGCCTGCGACTGGTTATCAAGTCACTAAAAAGGGTGGGCACCCCTGCTGTAAGGGCATGAGAGAGGTGTGCTGTAGCAGCCTTCCCCCTTAGTTTCGCTGTGGTGCGTGTTGGAGGGAAGGAGTCCCGAATGGAGAGGTGTGCAGTACTGTAGCAGGAGACCAACGTGGAAATCACAAAGATCTCCCGTGATATTGATAAAAGTGTTAAGACTGCTGCCACTGTCTGCATAAACTGGAACCAATACTAGGCTTTATCACTGTGTAAATTGGCACCAATGCTAGGCTTTATTACTGCGTAAACTGGCATCAATACTAGGCTTTAATTACTGCATAAACTGGCACCAATACTAGGATTTATTACTGCATAAACTGGCATCAATACTAGGCTTTATTACTGCGTAAAACTGGCACCAACACTAGAGGTTATCACTGTGTAAACTGGCACCAACACTAGAGGTTATCACTGCGTAAACTACCACCAATACTAGGCTTTATTACTGCGCAAACTGGCACCAATACTGGGGGTTATTACTGCGTAAACTGGCACCAATACTGGTGGTTATTACTGCGTAAACTGGCACCAATACTAGGGGCTATTATTGTGTAAACTTGCACCAACACTAGAGGTTATCACTGCATAAACTGCCACCAATACTAGGCTTTATTACTGCGCAAACTGGCACCAATACTGGGCGTTATTACTGTGTAAACTGGCACCAATACGAGGGGTTATTATTGTGTAAACTTGCACCAATACTAGGGGTTTTTACTGCGTAAACTGGCACCAATACTAGGGGTTATTATTGCGTAAACTGGGACCAATACTAGGGGTTATTACTGTGTAAACTGGCACCAATACTAGGCTTTATGACTGCATAAACTGGCATGATTTAGTGGTGAAAATTATGAGTGCCTCCCAATTTGTACTGTGGTATCTTATGTGCCCCCCTTTAATACTGAGCGAACTGGCACCAATACTAAGTTTTATTACAGCGTATACTGCCACCAATACTATGGGCTATTACTGCATAAACTGGGACCGATACTAGGGGCTATTACTGCATAAACTGGCACCAATACTAGGGGTTATTACTGCGTAAACTGGCACCAACACTAGAGGTTATCACTGCGTAAACTGCCACCAATACTAGGCTTTATTACTGCGCAAACTGGCACCAATACTGGGGGTTATTACTGCGTAAACTGGCACCAATACTAGGGGTTATTACTGTGTAAACTGGCACCAATACTGGGGGTTATTACTGCTTAAACTGGCACCAATACTAGGGGTTATTACTGTGTAAACTGGCACCAATACTAGGCTTTATGACTGCATAAACTGGCACGATTTAGTGGTGAAAATTATGAGTGCCTCCCAATTTTGACTGTGGTATCTTATGTGCCCCCCTATATATTGCTCCTAGAGTCACCACTGTGTGACAGGCGCTAAACCAGCAGCCACCTACACAGCTCACAATAGTAAGTGTCGCACACTGATTGAGGCTGAGCAGAGGCTCGAAGCAGGGCCTCTGCAAAGGATAAAGACGGGGCTGCAGTAGGCTGCCAGTAGTCCTCCTTTAGCTTCCCCCAGAATGATTCACAGCAGCTCCATGCAGCTCGCTGCGGGGGAAGTGATGTCATGGGTCACAGTGCAGCAGAAGCCGTGTGGAGCTGCTCTGTGAAGTGCAAGGAACAGGCAGCCTACTACATTACACCCTGGTCAACTCATTAGTGTGGCTCTCAAGCAGCAGGTGCAGCCAAGGGAAAGAAAGCATCAAAATGACGTGGGGGAACTTAAATTTTATAATTTTAATTAAAATATTTAATGTAAATGCCATAAAATAAAATGAGAGATTCATAAAAAAAACAAAAAAAGGAGTGATATGCAAAAAGTGTTGTTCAAGATACATGCAGAACACAAAACCTATATATCTGAGTAATGGAAAAAAATACTACATTATTAAGACATTATTTGATTACCATTTTGGCTTCAAAGGTTTTTGTCATCTTTTAGATTTACTGCATTCCACCCTTCGCACCCACCCGTTCAGTAAATTATTATTTTTTTTTTTGTACTGAAATTAGCAAATGAAAGGGCAGCATTATAGATTTCTTCTCACAGGCTTCCAGTAAAAAATTACATACTGAGTCTGCAAGTTGCCTCTGCTTCAGCAGGATGACCCCAGTGTCCTCTGCAGAAACTACATCAGTCAGTAACTCAGCTGTAGTTGACTAAAGCCCCGTACACACGCACAGATCGTCGTCATACAAATGTTCGTCTTTTCTCCCCGGGATGTCGGTGTCTGTTGAAAAGTGCAAAGACAGCACAAGGACAGCACAAGAATTTTGTCCGCAGACTTCAGCTGACTGCAGAAGTGATGTCATGTAATGGTTAACTTTCCCTGTGTTTTTTATTTTCTGAGCATGCCCAGTCTTGCAAATCTGCGGTCTGTCGGCTGATTTCTGTACTGACAGGCGAACAATCGTCCGTTCTGGTGTCCGCAGACAAAAATTTTCATGTTTGCAAGAAAGACTCTTGTCCGCGGATTGTGTGCAGACAGCTGTCGGAGGCACCATACTAATGCCCCATACACACGTGCAGATTATCTGCAGACTTTTGTCTGCAGACTTACCAAAACCATATAATATGAGGTCAAACCTAAACACTTTCAATTTGTATGCAATCCGGCAGGCCCTTGCACTACATAGAAAAGGTAAGTCTGCAGACAAAAGTCTGCAGATAATCTGCACGTGTGTATGGGGCATAACACGCGTACAATCGGCAGATCTTTCGTCCGCAGACGTTTGTATGACGACGATCTGTGCGTGTGTACGGGGCTTTAGTTACTGAAGATACAGCTGCTGATGTTAGTGAGAGAATTCTTGTACCAGAATGTTGGGACCAGAATCAGTGGCTAGATTGTCTGTTTCACAGGGTGTATCTGTTTCAAAAGAATGGAGCACTGGTATGATTACTCCATATGGAAAAACAAAAAAAGATGTTGACCTCACTGCGTAAAAAAATCCATATACATAAGATTTTGGAAGCACATGTAAAGGCAGGAGATATTCAAGCTGTATCTAGAAAGGATATTTTGCTATCCAACATTGCAGAACAGCAGAAGCATAAGTTTGCGTCCATCACTAAAGTATTTTGCACTGCCTACTTTTGTACAAAACAAAATCGCCCTTTCACAGACTTTCGAGATCTTATCAGCTTGCAAGTTGCAAATGGTGCAGACTTAGGATGTATTCTCCATAGTGAGTATACAGCTGCACAAAAAATAGATTTCATTGCCAGTTAAATGAGAGAAAAACTTTGCAAGGCAATTGTTGAACAGGCTCCACAAATGTCCTTATATATTTATGAATCAACTACAGTTTCTACACATTCAGTGTTAACTGTTTATATTTGTGCCTCTGTTAACGGAAAAGATCCAGTCACTTTATTTCTCAATTTGCCTAAAGCAAATGCACAGTCTATTGAAGTCACTCTTCTAGCTTGTCTTTCTAAACATGGGTTCAGTATTGACTTTCTTGCTAAAACCTTGATTGGGGTTTGTAGTGATGGCTCAAGTGTAATGGTTGGAAGAAAGTCAGGTGTTCTGGAACGACTTAGTGAAAAATATCCACAGCTTGTGAAATGGCACTGCTTGGGTTATAGGCTTGAATTGTGCATTTCAGATACAATTGATTTTATTCCTGGTCTTTATCATGTAACACCATTTTTTGAGAAGTTGTATGCTGTGTATTATTAGTCACCAGAAAACCTGTCGGAGCTGTCTGAATGTGCAAAAGAATTAGAAATACAAATTCTTAAAATTGGAAAAGTTTTTTTCAGTTAGGTGGGTTGCTTCAAGCCAGAAAGCTAAATAAGCAGTTTGGGAGTCATATCCTGCACTGCAAAGTCAATTCATGAAAGCAAGCTTAAATTCAGCTCATAACAGTAAGCAGAAATCTCTATTTAGTGGCCCTAACAAGGTCCTGACGTCAGAAAATTATTTGTTAAACCTTGCTGGGGTTGCAGATGCTGTTCAGGAAATGGGAATGTTATCTGAAGCCCTTCAAAGAGATGACATCACACTTCCACGAGCCTACCAGCTGATTAATCGGTCTGTTCGTGCAATTGAATAAATGAAAGACATGCCTGGCAAACATCTGAAAGAAGTCATGGAATCTCTGGGTAAAGGAAATTTCAGGTGTGACCATCAATCCACAAAAGGCCAAGTGAGGATAAATCGCCCTCAATTTTATCAATGTTTTGTTGATAATTTACGCTTGAGGCTTTATGCTTTAACTGCGAGCAACAGACCTGCAGCTTCATCACACTCAGGTGAATTTGAAATTCTTGTCTCTGAAACTGACATCCTGAATTCCCAACTCTGGCCAATCGATGTGTGCAGTCCTTGGTTTGAAGGTGAGATGAAACTGGAGCAGCTGTGCAAGAAATTCCATCTCAACAATGCATCTATGATCTGTGAAGGTTTCAGAGATTTCATAGATAATGGTGGTGCAGAGGTTCCTGAAAATTTTAAACCAGTTGTGACAGCAGTTAACAGTCTTCCAGTGACATCTGGTGATTGTGAGAGGGGCTTTAGTACAATGAATTTGGTGATGTCACCCATTAGGAGGGGGCTTGGCATTGAATGCCTGTCTTCTCTTTTGTTTGTAAAGGCCCGTACACACGTACCGATCTTTGGCATACAAACGTCGGCGGACGAAAGATCTACCGATTGTACGCTTGTTAGTATGGTGCCTCCGACAGCCGTCAGCGCACATTCTGCCGACAAGAGTCTGTCTTGCAAGCATTAAAATTTTTGTATGCCGACACCAGAGCGGCCGATTGTTCGCCAGTCAGTACAGAATTCGGACGACAGACCGCAGATTTGCAAGACTGGGCATGCTCAGAAAAGAAAAAACACAGGGAAAGTTAACCATTACATGATATCACTTCTGCAGTCGGCTGTAGTCGGCGGACAAAATTCTTGTGCTGTTTTTGCACTTTTCAACAGACACAACAGCCCAGGGACAAAAGACGGCCGATCGTTCGCTGACGATCGGTACGTGTGTACGGGCCTTTAGTCTCATTGTCCCTCCTGTGCATTTATGGAATCCTTTACCATAACTACCATTACTCAAAATGGCTGACCACACATCGCAGTGCAGATGATACTAAATCTCAAAAAGTTGATCATCTTGAACAGCAATGGAAACGTTATTCCTGTTTGTGGGATATTTTCTAATGGACTGTGTTCCGTTTTTTTTTTTTATTTTTTTTGTTTTTTTGTTTTAGGGAACCATTATCACGCATTGTGATGTTTTTTTTTTTTTTTTTTGTTAGTACAGCATACAGGTTGAATTATTTTGTTGTTACATCTGTTCTATATTTATTTGTTTAATGCATGTGAATTTTGGAGGTGTCCTCATTAACCACTTAAGCCCCCGGAAGATTTTACCCCCTTCCTGACCAGGGGGTTCTTTGCGATTTTTTACTGCGTGACTTTAACGGACAATTACGCGGTCGTGCGACGCTGTACCTAAACGAATTTCACGTCATTTTTTTTCCCACAAACAGAGCTTTCTTTTGGTGGTATTTGATCACCTGTGCGATTTTTTGATCATGCGCTATAAACAAAAAAAAGCGTAAATTTTGCAAAAATAACAATATTTTTCACATTTTTTTATATGAAATTCCCCAAAAAAAATGTAAAAATCAAAATTTTTTAACATTTTCGGCCAATTTGTTTTATGCTACATATGTTTGGTAAAAAAAAATCGCAAAAAGCGTATTTTGATTTGTTTGCGCAAAAGTTATCGCATTTACTAACAAAGGGAAAGATTTTTGTCATTTTTGGTGTTTTTTTTTTAACGAGTAATGGCGGCGATCTGCGATTTTTTTTTGCGGGACTGCGACATTGCGGCGGACAGATCGGACCCTTGACTGACATTTTTGACACTTTTGGGGTTACCAGTGACATTACTGCAGTAATCAGCGCTATACATATGCACTGTTACTATAAAAATGACACTGGCAGGGAAGGGGTTAACTGTATTGGAGAGGGAGGGGTTAAGTGTGTCCTAGGGGCATGATTCTAACTGTGATGGGACATGTGTACTATTGTAAAAACAGAGATCAATGGTTCTACATAGTAGAACCCTCTGATCTCCATTTTTACACAGGGGAGAATGACAGGCGGCTTGTTTACATAAGCCGCCCGCCTTTCTCCCTCTCTACCGACGATCGTAGTGTGACCGGCGGACATCGGGGCCGCCGGTCACACGCGCAGACTCCTCAGTGAATGAGCCGGTTATTGGCTCACAAGCCAGTCACAGGCTAGTGACGTATATATACATCACTCTGCCTGGCCGGGGCTGACCGCCGCAGTATATCTACTTGCGGCAGTCGGCAAGCGGTTAACTGACACTTTACAATACATGTTGCACTTTATTTGTTAAAAAAGGAGTACCGATATATATATATATATATATATATATATATATATATATATATATATATATATATATATCTATACATATATATATATATATATATACACACACATACACAAACACACTTTTTTTTATTTTTGAGGTGGGTGGGGGGTCTTGGGGAATTTCCTTTTTTTTTCCCCAGGACTTGACCTCTGCCTGACAAGTGTTTTAATCCCTCTCCACTCTATCCAAAACTTAAAAAAGTTTTTCTATTAAATCATTGAGTATACAAAACTTGAATATACTTTAACCACTCTCTACCCACCCACAGAATTTTCTTTCGAAAATCTGAAATTTAGTGCATTTTGTGATTTGATGGTGCCACCATTGATTCTGAAATTCGTCCAGCCAAGTTCACCCCATATTGCTAAAGAAAAATTTTTTTGTGGCTGGCAATCTTCCTTTCTTTCCTGGAATTTTCTTTTCTTGCACTCATACGCATTTCTTTTTTGATTATATTTCTTGCACGATTCTCCCATCATTAATTAGAAAAGTTTTCATTTTTCAAAAAATGTCCAACATGATTTAAATTGGATGACCGCATGAAAATTGGCCATTGCTGCGAACCACAAATGGTGCGAAATACTTAGATATACTTAGATAAGATTGTCTAAAGAAAATTCTTTCCAAATTCAACCCATGTACAGTATGGCCGGCCTTAGACTAAAAGATGTAAATATGGGTATATAAATAACTCACTACTAACTCCCCAACTCTCACATCAGATTTGAAATAGGTTTCATAGGAACCAGATGAAGGGTGGTTTCATTTGTGTGCAGAAGTGGGCTAGCTGTTCTGGCTGTTGCTGTGCCATACATTCAGGGTGGTTTGCTGTGTTATTCCAGGTGGTGACATTTCTCTTCCAGACCATTGGAAGCTGTTTTTTTTCCCCTCACTCTTTATGAGGTACCAGTAATTCTTAACTCGTTTAGTGCTCTAAAAGTCACAGGGGTTACTTTTTTTTAATAAAACGTTAATTGGAATCACAACAATGCCACCAAATTTACTAAACTTCTTTATGCCCCTCACAAAATACGCTTATTTATCATTTAAAGAGTAACTTCAATTCAGGCAGCTGCATCTACTTTACCATGTACACACTGTTTTCATTTAGGAAGCGCAGTCTGGATGTCTGAATAAACAGATGCAGAAGATATTTCTTGGATTTTTTACAAGCTTACTTACTGCTACAGAAGCAGAAGGTCTGAATTTTAGATGTTAAAGGATGGCTGAACCCAAGAGCAAAAATAGAATATACTGCAGCTTACAGTCCTGTGATGGTTGAATTTGTTTTCCCTTTTTTTCAAGCTAAGAACATTTTTTAGCAAATACTGAAAATGCTCGTTGATCCTGCCAATAATGCAGCGTTCTTGTCACTTCCTCTAAACTGCCCTGAAGAATATGTTCCTTCCTAGCTATCTTCTGTAAACTACCAATTGCTCTGCCTACCTAATGGAGATGAAGAGATACAGACATGTTTGTAGTCCATATCAGGAGAGCAGCCTAGGGTGACAACCATGGCTTCATCCACAAATCAGTGGAGGAGTGATGTAGCCATCTAGGGACAAGAAGTGTGTTATTTTCAGAATTATCAGGAGAAAATAAAGCAAAAGAGGCTTGAAAAAGAAAATAAATGAAGCCACCACACCAAGGACCAATAATATTGGATTTGAATATAGATAAATTTTAACCACTTGCTAACCACCCACTATACATTTACTGTGGCAGGGCAGCCACTCTGCGCCAGATCACGTACCTAGTACGTGATCTGACACTTCTGTGTCTTGGGTGCCAGCGACCCGCTCCTGCTTTGATCTTACACAGCGGGAGCCCAGCAGTAGGTACCGCGGACGCGATGCACTCACCAATTACACAGGCAGAACGACAATCTGCCTATGAAAACAAGGCAGATTGTTGTTCTGTCAGAAGGGAAGGCACAGATCCTGTGTTTCTGCAAAGCAGAAACATGGATCTCTGCCTTCCCCTAGTCAAAGCACCTCCCCTCCAGTGAGTAAGCACAACCTAGACACACAGGTAACTCTTTGATCACCCCCTTCCCTGCCAGTGTCATTAGTACTGTACCACTGCATATTTTTTAGCACTGATCACTGTATTAGTACCACTGGTCCCCAAAAAGTGTCAAAAGTGTCAGTTAGGTGTCCAATTTGTCAGAGGGGAGGAGGGGGGAGAGACTGTGGGATGACAGAGGCATATAACTTAACCACAATATCATGGATCAGCAACCATGATTACCGTGGTCAGCACACTAAGGGGGGACACAGGAACAGACAAGATCAACAAGGTATTTTACAGCATAGAGAGGGAGAAATGACTCTGCACAAGCACTGTGCTGTATATGCTGTATGGTGCTTTAAAGGAACAGGATGATTTTTTTTTTTTTTGGGGGGGGGGGGGTTACAACCACATTAAAACCCCTGTCGGGAGACACCAAGGGAAATCAAAGAACATTTCTCCAAAGTGATAGGAAATTCCCTTTTAGACAGTTGTCACCAGAACAGGTATCCATATTGTAAGATTTTGTATTTGCCAACACTTCTTCAGGCATCAAGACAAATATGGGATTGATTTACTAAATCCAAACAGTTCACTTTGCAAGAATTTTTTTCCCAGAGCTTAGTAAATGAGGTGGAGCTCTGCTGACTTCCATCATTCAATCATGTGTAAGCAAACATGCTGTTTTTTGTTTATGCTTTTCCTTGAATATGATTGGATATTCTTTGCAAAGTAAAATTTTGCCGCTTTCACTAAGCTGTGGGGGAAAGTTTTTTTCAAAGTGCAACTTCCCTTTCAAAGTGCATAACCTATTTGTCCTTAGTAAATCAACTCCATAGAGAGGTTGAATCTCCCCAGCATAGAGGCAGACAGCAATCAAAACCTGGTTCAAATTCTTCAACAACTCGTGCATTTGTTAAACTTTAGGTTAAAGAAAACGTAAAGTCTGCAATACTCACCTCTCTTTCAACAGTCCATCATCCCACACCAATACAAGCATCTTCTACCTGACTTCTTCTGGATGTCAGGCTGTGGCCATCTTCATTGACCAATGCGGGATGACATCAATCTTGCACATGCAAGTCTGTGCCAGAACCTAAAATAGCCAATAGCCTGCGCTTGCACGGCTTCGTGTGCATTCTAAAGAAGACTGCAAGCAGGCAGGTAGGGTTATTTTAGTACAAAATAAACGTGTGTCTTCTCCAATAAAGAACCTGCCTGCTTGCAGTTTTTGAAACTTAGACTTCAATTCCGCTTTATGTTATGAGACCAATCGGTGATTGATTACAGAGGTTCCAACATATTGGAAATCTGTGTGTGTAAGATCATGAGGAAGGCCAGGGACACCACCTTAGATAAATGGCTGCTGAGAGTTCTACCCAGTATTTCAGTATTCCTATACTTATTAGAAGCCATTTAACACTTGTGCCGAATTAAAAAAGAAACAAGATCTTCCACATTGGAAACCTAAAGGCAAATTGGGTGTTCACTTTGCAAGGGAATTTCCTTTAGCTTAGTGAAACAGATGAAGCTCTGCTGACTTCCATCATCCAGTCCTGTGCAAGTAATATTTTACAAATTATTTTATTTTCCTTGCATGTGATTGGGTATTCTTTGCAAAGTGAATTTTCACCACATTTACTAATCTAAGGAGTGTTTGTAGCCTTTTTATGCCTTGTTTCCACTGAGCGGTACGGTACGGTACGGTTCGGTACAGTATGCAATTTTTGCCGTTTCCATTGTGAAAAGTTGTAAATGGTACCCTAATTCCGAACCGCACCGTACCACTTTTTTGGTACCCTTTTGTTGGGGTACCAAGCACATTAGTACCGTACCAACAGGGTGGAGCAATACTGTTAAGGTACTGTTGAGCTTAGGTACTGTTGGCGGTGGAAACGCAAGCCTGATCAAGGTGTACTGAACTGTACCCAACCGAACCGTACCGCTCAGTGGAAACGAGGCATAAGTGTTTGCGACAGAAACAATTGAGTACTGTCTGCGATACTTTTTTTATTTGCACTAACATACAATTTTTTAGGGCAAGCTTTTGGGGCATGTCCCTTCTTCAAGGTCCAAGCAGTACTAATACACAAAAGGTTTAGCAGAGACCTTGTGTTATGAGAGTCCTCTTATTGCATTATTATTGAGAGAAAGAAGATGTCATTGTTGATATGTGTTTCCTTTGTGATTAGGTTGGTAACTGCTTCTTTGTGTGGCTATATGCCATATCTTCCATCTTGCTTGAGGTGACTGTAGCCGTATCAGTGCACTTGCAAAAGAAAAAAATTGAGTACTGTCCGTGATTTTTTTTTACATTAACATACAATTGTTTAGGACAAGCTTTCAGGCTATGTCCTCTTCTTCAAGGTCCAAGCAGTACTAATTAACATGCTGCTAAAACTTTTGTGAATTAGTACTACTTGGACCTTGAAGAAGGGGACATGCCCCAAAAGCTTGCCCTGAAAAAGTGTATGTTAGTGCAAATAAAAAAAAGTATAAACGCACAGTACTCAGTTGTTACTAACCTAAGAGAAAATTCCAGGGCAAAGTGAAAATTCCCTTTGCAAGTCTTTTTTCAGTTAGTAATTTAATCACATTGAGGATTTTAGGTGCTTGGAAATGTTCATTATCACAACTGGAGATGATGCTTGAATGTGCTGCATTGACTTCTTTATCAAGCTGTGTATGGCAAACTCCAAAGTATTTAATAAATGACTAAGAATGGTAATAATATATTTCAGTAACTAAAACATACCCGAAGTCAGTCCATACCTGTAATAGGTGCGTTCACTGGCCAATAGTACGGTGCAGGAAGTAAGTGACTTCAGGCTCTCCACAATGGACATTGGTTAAAAATGACATACCTCGCTAACATTTTTCAGTAGGGAGGTCAGCAATGGCAGGCTTTGCATTTTCTCATTATTCTTTCCTTTTAATTAGAAAATATAATCTTAAAGACTCCACTGTTTGTGGATTATCAGTGCTCTTGGACTCCCAGACTCTTGGGTAACGTACGTTTGCAGGATGCTTGGGGCTTTGGGCAACAAGCTCCAAAACACTTATCTGCATGCATGTTACTGACAGTAAAAATAAAAACAGACGATTGGAAATATGTCTATCTGGAAAATTAAGACTTTTTATAATGGAAAAAATATTTGATCTTTCATTATATATGGTGCAAATGACCTTCCAGCATATGGAAAGCATAAGTCTTCTTTAAAGGCACACTACAATGTCATTAAGTGCCCCAGCTTGAATTGTTTTTTTTTTACCAGTGGAAGCTGATTGCTTCCACATACTGTTAATAGGACTGAGAAGTCTATCCAGACAGTAGTTACCGACCAAAGCCTAAACAAAAACTTTTCTATAGTTTCTAATGGTTTGGATCTCTAAATATAACCCATTAGAAATTTTGTTCCAGTTGCTGAAATGTGGAGGGAATCTAGTATGCAAATCGACTGATCTCCTTCACCAGACAGCCAGAGTAATGTGCTGCCTATGCATGCTCTGGTTTAAGATCATTATGAGTCAGTGGGTGACGTGAAATGTCTGTGGCCCTCCCCTACCTCTGACAGCTGACGAGACAGAATGGCCACACACAGCCTCATTTTTTACATTCTTCCACTGTTGGAAGCATAGGAATCACTTGAAGAAATAACTCCTTTTTCACAAAAAGGATGGTTTTTCTCGAGACAGAATATTGTCTTGTCAGTTTAGATGTAAATAGTGCTTAGCATGTTTTAAACCTCCAATAGGGAGACAGACAGCAATAAAAAGTGGAGTTTCCAGCATTAACCCACTCTGCTAAAAAAGGGTATTTTTTTTTTCAAAACTGTTGCCCCTTTTAGAGAGATGTATACTCACAAATACTGAAAGAAATAGGAATACCAGACCACCTCACCTGTATTCTGAAAAACCTGTATGCAAGTCAAGAAGCAACAGCTAGAACAGGACATGGCACAACTGACTGGTTCAAAATTGAGAATGGAGTGCGGCAAGGATGTATATTGTCACCCCACTTATTTAGCTTATATGCAGAGTACATCACGCAAAATGCTAGGATCAACAAATCACAAGCTGAAATAAAGATCGCAGGGAGAAATATCAACAACCTGAGATATGCAGATGATGCCACACTAATGGCAGAAAGTGAAGAAGAACTAAAGAGTCTCTTAATGAAGTGAAAGAGGAGAGCGCAAAAGCTGGCCTAAAATTGAACATTAAGAAAACTAAGATCATGGCAACTGGTCCCATCACAAATAGAAGGAGAAGAAATGGAAACAGTGACAGATTTTATCTTCCTAGTCTCCAAGATTACAGCAGACGGTGACTGTAGCCATAAAATTAAGAGACGCTTGCTTCTTGGGAGGAAAGCAATGGCAAAAGTAGACAACATTATAAAAAATAGAGACATCACCCTACCAACAAGCCACCAAGTGCCATATAGTCAAAGCTATGGTATTCTCAATAGTAACCTATGACTGTGAAAGTTGGACCATAAGGAAAGAATTGCTGCTTTTGAACTATGGTGTTGGAGAAGACTCTTGAAAGTCCCATGGACAGCAAGAGGATCAAACCAGTCAACCCTGAAGGAAATCAACCCTAAATATTCACTGGAAGGACAGATCCTAAAGCTAAAACTTGAATATTTGGTTATGAAGTTTGTTGGTTCCTCAAGCCAACGGAAGAAAAATGGGACTTTTAAGGCAGTGGTAAAATGAATAGAAATATAATGCGATTTTCAAAATGCGATTTTTATAAAAAATATATTTGTTTATTTGTGGTAACATAGATCATAAACTGTGCTTCATTTGGGCAAGTGGCCCAAGGGTGAGTGGTGAGAAAGAGTAGAAAGAGTGACAAATGTGAGATTGGTGACTTTTAAGAATGCTCTGTTATCCATGCGATTTCTGGATTCTACAGAAGACATCCCAGTCCTACGTGTTTCGGCTCTTGCCTTTTTCACAGATTTCACCATATCTATGAGTATATTAAATCATTGTAAGATATATATTTTTCTTATTGAAGTAGTTACAGCTGTTTAGTGTATTTATACAGAGATCACTTACAATTGTATTTTTTGTGCAGATGTACTAAAATCAGGATTTATAGGGTACCTTCATAACACTCTTCTCCTATGCAGCAGCAAAATCCCTAAAAAACTTGAATACTTTGGCCACCTAATGCGAAGAGAGGATTCATTGGAAACTACCCTGATGCTGGGAAACATGGAAGAAAAAAGGAGAAGAGGACGAAAGAAAACAAGATGGATAGACAGAATCATTGAAACAATGAACATGAAGTTAAGCAAACTCCAGGAGGCAGTGGAGGACAGAAAAGCCTGGCGCGCTATGGCTCATCATGAGCTCATGAAGAGTCGGACACGACTAAACAACCGAACAACAACATGCCTCACTTTGACTAAGTTCACACTACTGCGGCTCTGTGTGGGCGTGTTTGCTAAAGCACAGCAGCCTATTCATTTGAATGGACTGCTGTACCTGCGGGAAATGCAGAAAAAAGGTTCTCAAACCTTTTTCCAAAATGCACCCATAGTGTATACGCACACTATAGTGTATAAGCTGCGACACCATGTAGTTTCTCACACCCAAAAATGCACCGTGTTTTCAGATGCTTGGGGTGCCATTAAGAATGAATTACACAACCGCACGTCTGCTAAAGGTAAGAGCGTTTTAGCTGCAGGTACGGTAATACGTGCAAATTTACAAGCACTCCCACGTCCGCAAAATGAAGTTAAAGTAGTTGTTAACCTCAGACATGAAATCTGAATAAAGCGCATATTTCTATAGCTTTTACTTGTCTCTCCCCAAAGCACTAAGGGGTTGATTTACTAATAGTCTGTGCGCTTTGCAAAGTGCATCAGTTGCTCCAGAGATTAGTAAATGAGCAGAAGCTCTGTTGACTTCCATCATCTAACTATGTGCAAGCGGAAAAGCAGGTTTTTTTTTTCCTTACACGTGATTGGGTATTTTTTGCAAAGTGATTTACTAAGCTCTGGAGCAACTGCCCTAGTCTATTTGCCTTTAGTAAATAAACCCCTAAGGGGGGGGGGTGGGATCAATCTGCAGTTGACAGCTTTAGCTCTGCTGTCAGAGCTCTTTTACAGTGTGTAACTGCAGCTCCCCACCCCCTGCTTCTAAAATCCCAAAAAATCCTTTTAATCTCTGAGTTTTACAATGATGCCCAGGATAAATTGTTGCAAATAAACAGGTACAACTTATGTAGGAGGATTTGTTCCATCTGTGTGTCACTTGAGGCCAGTCACTTCACTGGGTATATGTAAGGGCTTACAACCATTTTAAAGGAAATTTCCTTACCATGGCTTCAGACAGCAGGCCCAACCTTTTTATCCAAAACTAAACAAAATGTTTTGGCAGTAGTTACGCCTTAAGGCTCTATTTTTCACATAGGTCATTTAAAGCGTGTGTATAACCCAAACTTTGTTTTTAGTTCTGGTTAATCTAAGCTTAGTTTTTGCTATTTTTACCCATTGGGTACATTTTTCTTCACTTTTTGTGCCAGAGATGCAACAGGAAATTACAGAAAGTCCATACAAAATGAAATAAATTTCCCTTTAACCTCCCTGTCGGTATGATTGTTTCGGATTTTAGGTGCTGAAAGCGGTACCATTATTTTGCATGTAATTCTTAAGAAAGAGCAGCCCAAACCAACTATTTACATATGTTTTTTTTTTACTGTGCGTTCTGCTTTATAACATCTCGGGTATGATAAAGTTTGAAACACAATATCATAAATTATAATATAATAAGTTAAAGTATGTATATATATATATATATATATATATATATATATACACACGTATACATATATTATATATATATATAGATATATATGTATACATATATATGTGCATGTATATATATATACATAAAAAGTACAGTAAAACTGCAGGAAAGGGCACTGGGGGGCAAACTAATGTGAATTTATTTTATTTTGGAATGTATCAGTGTGTTTGGTGTGTTTTACTATTTGAATTTGCCGCCGGTTCCCCCCCCCCCCCCCTGCGAGCATCACGTCGCAGGAGACGGAAGCCGGGGCACAGAGCATCAGGAAGAAGATCCGGCCGCCGCACACTGCCGGGATACATCGCTGGATCCCGGGGACAAGGTGAGTACCCTCTCTTACAGGATCCAGCGATCTCCCTAGCGTTACCCCAAGTGTGGCTCGGGGTTACCGCTAATGGCTCTGAAATTTCACCCCGAGCCACACTCGGGAATAACGCTAAGGAGGTTAAAGCAGTTGTCACCAGAACAGGTGACCCCATTGTGTCTTTCCCATCACTTTCTGTCTCAGCGATGATAGTCACCAGGAGAAATACAGGGGTGACTCTACATAGCCAGGACACAGACAGCAATAAAAAGCAGACAGTGGTTATGATCCATCCCTAGAAATAAAAGTTTGCGCTAGGCATATACAGAAGGTAAGAAGATATCATTTGGTTTGGGAGATATTATTTGGCCAACAAACTCAATTCCGTGTTAACCCACCGTGAGTTACATAAAAGTAATTTTTAGAAGAGGGAAAAAATAGAAACTGCCAGACATCCTTTCTTGATGATCCATTGGTATGGCTCATCGCTAAAATAGTATGGATGTGAAAAATTTAAACACCAGACAGCAGTAAAATTTTAGGAGCCATGGGTTAATGACCCCTACTGTGTGTCTTCTCCAAATTAGTACCACATGCATCCCTTAAGCAGATGTCAGATGGATGAGTAGCACTGCCCCTAGAGGGCTGCTGATAATTACACTTCTCGGGTCCCCTGGGTTACCATTAGCAACTGATAGTAGATAAGCGGCATTAAAAGTTCTTAGCTCAGTCAATTATCTGTCCAGGGGATTTGTTTTTTGTGTTTTATTTAGAACTGGGATGGGAGAAGGGATGAATGGGATACTCTAACTAGTAGCTATGCACAATTCTGAGGACAGCTGACTGTAGAATGCGGCAAGGCGGCTGCTTCATCTTGCCACTGAAGTGAAGATAAGATTACTGTTCCTGCTTGAAGACTCTCTTCAGGGTTAATAACTTGGCACCCCCTTTATTCTCGCTGCCTGTGTGCTGACACCTTTCCGCTGACTCTAGCCACTGGAGTAGTCCCTTTCCTGGGCAGACCCTTTGGCAAGCTCGCCTGTACTCACAGAGACTGTTTTTCCAGAGTTGCTCTGCCTTCACCTCCACAGTCAGCTTCCACTGGACCTCTGGGTTCAGCCACACTTTCTGGTCCACTAGGCCAACTGCCTATGACCACCATCCACAGCAAACAGGAGGGAGACAGCCGTCACCCTCCTTCTAAGACCTGGCTTCGTTCCCAAAGACCCCCTTTCACATGTGCCCTTGACTTTTATAACGTATCCCAGGATGCACCACTGTTTGTGCCAACCCACTGAGATAGTTACAAAAGCCTGTGTGTCAGTGGCTGGGTTTACTCCATTGTCCAACAGACTTCCCTATTGGATACAGTAGGGACACTCCCTCAGCTCAGATGAATCACACCCTGGACACATGCAACAGGCCTAACTACTAATCAGGCTCCCCTGATAAGCAGACAGAGCAACTATACTTTCTCTGCCTAGCACCTTCTTAGGAGGGTGCTACAGATGCTATACCCAATTTATGGTGGGGCAGGAGTTTCCTACAAGAGATTCCACCAATTCAATCATTAACGTAGTATTAAAAGCTCAGTTTTTATTTCTTAAATAAATTGGTATAGACAAATTCAGCACAACACAATGTATGTTTCGATAAAAAAATAAGTCCTGAAACACTTACTTTTATATTTTATTACAGCTGCAGCCTTGTGTTTCTGTGTGCAACTTCACTGAACTTCCTATAGGGAGGGCGCAGTTATTACTTCATTAACAGCCACCTGATCCTTCTCCTTAGGACATGTCCCATGCCACTTTCAATCACTTGGCATGTTTATGTGTCTAATGTTTCCAGCCTGCCAATGTTATATAGTTTTTCATAGGAGCACCAGGAACGGTTGGCTCCGTAGGCAGGGCCGCTGATAAGGCAGTACACCCAGCCCTCCTGTACTGGGCCCAGACCCCCATCAGTTCAAAAGGGGGGCTCAGGCATCTGTTGAGCAGGAGGTCCAGCTGTACTGTCTTATTGAAGACACCAATCCTCTTCTGCCTCCCCTTGCAGCGCTGCCAGCTTCTCCTCTTCCTACTCCCTCCAGCTTCACTGAAGGGGGATTGGTTCTAGCACATGGAGCCCCTCCATGTGCTGTCCAGGGCCCCTTCCCCCCTGCAGCGCTGCTGGATTCCCACCTCTTTCTGCTGTGGGCACACAGGGGGATGTTTCAGGATAGAGAGCGGGGGAAGGGGCAGGTAAATATGTAATCTGTTTTTTCAACAGATGAAAAATAGGGCATTCATCCGTTCCAAAAAATGGACATTGACGGACAACGGATGAAAACGGATGTTAACGGATGATCATTCGTTGTCACCCGTTTTTACATAGAGATGCATTGATGTCTGTTTTTCATCTGTCAACGGATGGATGAAAAACAGACAAATGTACAATACGTGTGAAAGGGGCCTGATTGAACAAGCTGAAGTTAGAAGCTGATTGGCTACCATGCACAGCTGCATAAGATTCTGCACTCTCAGATTTTAGTAAATTAACCCATGTGTGCAAAAGCAAAGTGTATACACGAATGCTAGATGCAAACTCCCAGAGCAAGCTTTTCAAATTCTTGCTTGTAGTGTTACCCATCCTGGGAAGCTACTGTCAGGACTACTGTACAGCTTATGTATTTCCATTTTTTTTTTATTTTAAGTAGGGAAGGTTTCCAACCCCTGTCAAGTTTTTATTGCTGTATGTGTCCCTGCTGGGAAGATTCACCTTCTCTATTTGCCTTGGTTAGAATTGTCACCACAACAGAAATTCAACATTTTACCAAAACAAGTGAAAATCTTACAAAGTGGACAACTGTTCCACTGGAAATTGTTTTAAAGGGAAATTCCCCTAACTTCAGAGAGATTTCCTCTCTTTACCTGTTGCAGCTCTGGGCCAAAAAGTTAAAGGAAACATCCCCAACACGGGCAACAAAAACTAATTTGACAAAGATTTTTACCCTGCTAAATCTATTCAAAACTAAAAAAAATGAAAAGTTATGGTTATGGTTGAAACATGCTTACAAGCAGTCGTGATCTATTTTGTTTTTTTTGCTTATTGCTTGCTTATTAGCCCATACACAACTTGATGATCTGTAGTGAAGACCAGGCCTTACGGATCTTTACTAATGCCTCGTACACAAGCAACGATTATCGGCCGACCGATCGGCCGTCTTTTGTCCAGTGTTGTTGTGTTGGTTGAAATGTGCTCTAGACTACACACAAATTTTCTCGGCCAACAAAAACCAACTTCAGAAGTGATGTCATGTGCTGGTTTATTTTCCGTGTGTTTTTTCATCTCTGAGCATGCCCAGTCTTGCTCATCAGATTTTTGTCTGCCGAAATCTGTACTGACTGACGGAAAATCGGCCGTTCTGTTGACAGCCAACAAAAATTTTATAGCCTGCACACCAGATTTTTTTCGGCCCGAAAAGTCGGAGTCGGTTGTCGAAAGCATCATACTAACAAGCCGAAAATTGGCTGATCGGACGTTGGCCGAAAATTCACGGCCAACTATCGATGCGTGTGTACGAGGCATAAGAGGAAACAGACTAGTTTTCATATTCAGTACCATTTGTAACGACTTTGAGAATGGCAAATGTTACCAGCTATGATTTTGCTGCATTTGCTAAACCGTAATGGGTAAGTTTACTTTTTAACAATAATTGCAAAGACAATTCAAGATCATAATTATTTGTGGATTTTTCCAAAGAGAAAGTTGAGTGCATTGATGGTGTCCTTTTACTGAATCCCTAGAGAAATATATTGGTGTAAAAAGTAGCAGAAAAAGCAACAGCATAAGGCCCTTGTTTTAAAACTGAATACAGTGAGTACAGTATATACAGACATAATACAAAAACAGAAGGTGAAGTGTAATTTCAATGAAAAGTTTTATCTTCAAGTGGATTTTTCATTAGAGCCAGGGAATTATACTTTCCCCTGGTTTGATTAAACCCATAAGAAAAGATTTAGCATGTGGAAGAATAGGCTAACCATGGGGAGAAGCAGGTTGCCGTAATGTATGATGGAGTAGAATATAATACTGCTAAGCCTGGGGTAGCCAGTGAATGGACGAGGCCGCTGAGGAATTGTTCACTACAAGGAAGGGTCTCAGCATTATCGTCTTTGATCTTCGACTTAGAGCATTTTAAATGGCTGGGAGAAATGTTAATCTTTTAGACCACACCTTCTGTCCATTTTTCTTTGCTATGGCACATAAGTAGAGGACAGAAGGTAGCCTTTTAGTGCTGAGGAGAAATTACTGATAAAGTCTGTGTGCTTGAGCACTATTACAATACAATAATCGGGGATTAATTTACTTGAAAGTTTCTCTTCTACGTGTGTGTTTTGGAGCCAGAGCCTGGGCACAAAAATATTATTTAAAGGCATATTTCACCTTTCGGAAAAAACAAATAATAATAATAGATTTAAATAAAGTCATATCGCAAATAGAAAAATTGTGCATTTATTATCTTTTTGCATTAGAGCCTGTAAATCATTGCAGTCGTGGTCAGTGCCTCGTGGGTGTATTACACAGGTTACTGCAGACTATTCTTCCAGCCCCATGTCCAGACATAGGTAAGGACCTTGGAATAATTATTAGCTCCCTTGTAACCACTTCCCATGCTCGCCTCCAGGACTTCTCCCGAGCTTCTCACATCCTCTGGAATGCTCTACCCCCATCTGTCCAACTATCTCCTACTTTGTCTACTTTCAGACAATCCCTGAAAACACATCTCTTCAGAGAAACCTATCTGGCAACCACCTAAAAATTGTACTTTTATTTTCTCCATCAGCCCATCCCCCACAGTTATCACCTCTTGTATCTCTTGACCGTTCCTCTTAGATTGTAAGCTCTAACGAGCAGGGCCCTCTGATTCCTACTGTATTAAAGTGTATTGCATTTGTACTGTCTACCCTCAAGTTGTAAAGCGCTGCGTAAACTGTCGGCGCTATATAAATACTATATAATAATAATAATACGGAGCTGCAGGATGTAACAAATGGGCTATGAGTGTGATAACATCACCACATCTGTGTTTTTTGAGTTTTACAAGTCCCTCTGTAGTGGAGGAAGATGGTACATGTAGTATATGTATGAATTAATCACCATTGTTGAATTATTTTAAAAAATGCAGAGTCCAGGGCATTCATGCTGATACTGGCTTGACACTTTACTGACCCATTTCAGCATGTGCCAATTAGATGTCTGGTACAATCCATTGATTGTCTGGTACACACCATTGATTTACTAAACAACAAAGGAAGAATAGGTTCTTTCACCCTGCAGTAGCACTTGGAAAACAAGGTAGAAATTCCAGCTCCCATATTCTTGCCCTGATGAGTTTCTTTTAAGGCTACCCATAGCAATATGGTTGGGCTGTTGGTGCCATCTCATATGTTTTGCCTCTCTATTTTAATAACAAAGTGGGCCTTTCTGTTGCTAATGGTTACGCTGGCCATACATGTATCATTTTTTTGGATCAGTCAAAATGGGTGGATGGAGGAATAACTCTCCCCACTGTGTCATTGTATTCTGACAGCCTATTTAAGAGCAGTTGTTCCTTGGATCGACTGCTCTCGAATAGGAATACCCTTAGATAGATTCAAATTCAGTCAGTCCCTGCTGAACCAGCCAAATTTCGATCCACCTATGGCCAGCTTAAGGGCAGGCAGTGAAATTGATTAACAGATAATAATTATCAATTGACTATTAATCATATTTTACAGAGCTACTTCTGTTTCTGTATTTACTTTAGGCATAATGGTGGTGAACCTGTGCCAAAAAGGTAAGAAGGGCAATACCAAAGTACACATTTTTTAAATATTTTATGTTTATTTATTTTTTATTTTTTGTTAATTAGTACACAAATTTTGATATCTTGGAAGAGGGAGCTCCCAACATCCCTTGTAAATAGCAAGGCACAGAAAATAATAAAGAATGGTACTTTTGAGGTACCTTGAGATACCTAGTATATATGACATCAGATTTATTCAGTCACATATACAATGTATCATAAAAGTATAATTTAGACTGTTTTTTTTTTTTTTTTTTTAATAATATACACCTAAAATCTAGTGACATAAAGGGGGAGGGGGTGAAAGGTATGTTGTGCAGAGATTTATGTGGCTATGTCTTCTTTCTCTATGTTCTTGAAAGGAGGGTTGTTTACTTCAACATTTGCTCTTTATTTTTTCTTTTCCAAATAATTTTTATTAAGAGTTTATCAAACAACATACAGATATACAATGAGCTGTAACAGTCGCTCGCTCGAATAAGCACAGCAAATCAAAGGAACATTGAACAAGGGAATGTCATACGATTTTCATCAGCAGTGTCACACAACAACGGGATCTGAGTGTAGTTGTGTCGGGTGTATGACGTACCACCATATAATCTCATTAGGTTGGGTTTTGGGGAAACCATGATATCCACTCTGCCCACTGTTTTTCAAAGGGGGTGATAGAAGGCAAGGTCCTGGCCGCCAACAACCGTTCGTATTGGTAGTTAAGGTTTACCTTGGTTAGTACCTCAGCATGGCTAGGGGCTGTGCTGTCTTTCCAGTGTCTAGCAATAATCAATTTTGCTGTAAGGAGAATATGGGTCATTATGGTACGGTATTCTCTCGGGTATTCCTGAATCCCTATGTGGAGAAGTGCGAGAGCAGGATCAGGTCGTTTAAGGATTCCAGAAAGTTCTGCCATGACTTGGAAGATCTTTTTCGAGTAACTGGAGATACCGACACAGGATCAAAAAACATGATGGATGTTTGCCGCCTGACCACAGCCACGCCAGCATAGGGGTGAATAGCCTGGTATAAATTTTGCTAGAATTTGCTCTTTATTTTTAAGCAGACATGATGTTGCTTGTAAATGGGCATTCTTTAATAAAAATGATAATCATCATCGTCATCATCATAAATTTTAATAAAATATGGTGGGAGATAAAAAGGATGCAAACACAAAACAAAGGAGCGGTATCAGTCCAGTGTGCCTAGGGCAGTATGCACTTTAAATACAGACCTGCACAGTGGAAGTAATAGAGAAAGAAAGACACAGAGAGAGACTCTTAAGAGGAGACCAAAAGGGAGCACATGGTTTTACTAAGTAAACAAAGCTGACAAAAAAAGTAAGATAGCATAAATTACCCTCCAGTATAATCAGTAAGTACATAATGTTGCGGCCAGTGAGTCACACCAAATAGCATTTTGTAAGCAAATCTCTGCTATTTCCAAAGAACCTCGTTAAATGCCTTAATTACACTAATCTGATGGCAAACAACCATATATAGTAATCTGATCAGCAGATCTTTCTTTGGTATCTGCATTCAAATGCATTTCTTGTATATATAATGATCAATATTTGAGTTAATGTCTCTTTTAGGTAAATGGCATTAGTAATATACATTGTAAGAAGTTATTGGTATCTGTATTCTTTGATTTAGCTTTTATTCTAAGAGTTTTACATTCGTAAAACATTAACAAAAAGAAATCAAAGGAGTGAGAGGAGCGAGGGATGTTCCCATGTACACAGACTGTGTCCCTTGCTATTTGAAGAGGACAAAAGCTAGTCCCACCTGTTCACGTATGTGTGGATCACTTGGGTGACATCTAACAGGCCAGGTGGTGGCTGAGTTTCTGTGTGTTTTGTCACCATCGTTTACATCTTCCAGGTGAGAGATGGGCTGCTAAACAGCCGCTGTCCTCTATACAGGACAATGAAAGGAGGGACAAGTGTAAGCTTCTGTTCAAAATGGACATATGTTACCTTTCTACCTCTAAATCCGACCACATGCTGTAGATCGCAATGAGAGTTTTAAAGGAAAGTGTCTGTGTTGGTTATATCAACCAATCAGATTAGACTTTTTTTTGTCTAGTGCAAAGTTGACTAAAGGATTCTAAGGCCAATGCTGCAATTTTGGAGATTACGTGATGTTGTTTATTGTCTATCTTGAGTTAATTAAGATGCAAGCCTTTAATAACTCTTAAATCTTCAAGCTACTTACATTTAGAAATGTACAAATAAAAAAATATAAAGCTTGATGAAGGCATCTGAGTTATCCTGAAAGTTTTGCATCTTTAAGGTGACAATAATAACCTTATTTTACAAAAATAGTCCATATGCGCCCACGACTGAATGGCACTGTAATCTTTTTTCCATAATAGTGTTTATTGCTGTGTTTTTCTGCCTCCTTGTATCATCCTCTGTGAGTTTCCATACCTCTCCCTTTTTTTCTGTCACTTCTGTTTGTTTAGAATGAGCAGTGCGCATTAGTTGTGGTCCTGTGCATTGCTCCATGTACACTACAATTTTACTAGTCTGTAGTCCATAGTCCATCTCCGGAGTGAGCAAGAGTGCGTGGCTATGTTCCCACACACAGTGGGGTTGATTTACTAAAACTGGAGAGTGCAAAATCTGGTGAAGCTGTGCATGGTAGCCAATCAGCTTCTAAATTCAGCTTGTTTATTTAAATTGATTGTAAACTTTCACCTTGTAAAACAACCCATTCAGTTAAAAGCTTAAGGACCCTTTCACACAGAAGGACCATTCAGATCCGCCTGTCAGTTTTTTTGGCGGATCTGAATGGACACCCCATGCATCTCTATGGGGCATCGGATGTCAGCAGGGACATGTCCGCTGACATCCGATCCGATCCAATCCGTCAAATCTGGACGGATGGAAACCTTATTTTCCATCCGTCCAGCGGATCAAATGGGATTGGATGAAAACAGACAGACGGTCCGTTCTCATCCAATTCCCCCATAGGGAACAGCGGGACTGTGCGGAGACACAGCTGCCATCCGCCTGCTCAGCGTGGGATCGACGGACTGGATTGTGTGAAAGGGGCCTAAATGAAAGGCAAAATATTTGTGTATAGATTTAAAAAAACATTATAAATACCATTTTTTTTCCTTTTTTCTATAAGTGATTACATAATCTCTGTTATCATCTGCATAAATAGTGTTGCCACTTTTTCTTCAAGCCAAACCCGAACACTTTAGCATCGCACAGAACATTTTTTTTGTTTTAGTATACACTATAGGATTGTAACAGACCTGGGAAACCTTTGGGCACTCTAAAAAGAATAGTAATGTGGCGCACATAGTGCTCCCTCACTCTCCTGTCAAGCCCTGTGCCTAGCCACATTCCTGTCTGAATAATGTACCGGGGTTTCAGGAGGACTGAAACCCGGACACATGATTCAAAACCCTGACTGTCTGGGTTAATCGCGGACAAGTGGCAACCCTATGCATAAGGGCTGGGGGGGGGGGGGGAGCAACAGTACACTGAACTCTCCAGAGAATGGCTTTGCAGCTGGGGTGTCAGGAGAAGAGCAGGCTGAGTTCCCAGCATAGCTAGAGAACTGACCACGGTGTGCTATCCTGTTTAATGTAGTCAGTTTCTAATTGGAAAGCAGAGGGACTGGCAGGAACACCAAAGATTTCACACAAATTAAGCAATATAAATAGAACAGAATACTTTTCCATACAAGTTCATTTTACAGCAGGCAAATATCAGGAATATGAAATGCTGGGGTAACAAACACTTTAGGCTTTGACAAAATTAATACCTGGAAGCTGAATGGTTTCTATGCAGAGCTGCACCAGATTTTACACTTTCCAGTTTTAGTAAATCAACCCCAATGCAGTTTTAGTAAATCAACCCCAATGGGACCACGGAGAATGAACATAGCTACCCTCTAACAGGAAGTTCACAGCAATAAAAATTGAATGGGGGATTTCAAGGAAACTGAGAGCAATATAAGGTACTTTTTTGAAGTAGAGTTTGCTGTTTTTTTAGGTATCCCTTAGACCCGGTTCACATTTGTGCAATGCGGGAACGCTGCAAATTCGCAGCCTGTTCCCGCATCGCAAACGCACATCTGGCAGTTCATACTGCCATATGCGATATGCAGGGGGTGTTAATTAAATGTTAACGACACCCCCAGTTTGATCGCATATCGCAGTGCGATCTGACAGTTCGCACAGGATCGGATCGCACAAGTGTGAACCACTGTGCGATCCGATCCTGATGCGGCTGGAAAAAAGGGTCCTGTGCATCTTTGCTGCGGGTGCAGTGCGAATTTCAACCATACAAAGTGTATGGCTGAATTTGCATCCGCACATCCGATCGCATGTAATGAAGAAGCAGTGCGCTCAAATGTGAACCGGCCCTTAAACTTGCCCTCAGATATAGTAAAAAGACCAAATCTACCATTCCTTAACTGGTTATGGATAGTGAAAACAAAACATCAACGAAGATGTCAACTGGTAATAACGTTCACTAACAAACCTATACAGCCAAAATGGTATACTATTCTTATCTGAGACTTTTCAACATGTATTTGAAATAAAGCATTCAACCATGTTTAATACTGTTTCTGCAAAAGGAAGAGACCTGTAACACATTTACTGCTATCCACAGAGTTTATATGTAGGGCTTGTCTTGTCTGATACTGTAGAAGGTGAAAAAAAGACACGTACCTCTGTCTGTGCTCTTCCTTGTGCTCTATGATAGGGGTGAACTTATTTTATAACAAAGAAAGAGTACTGTTACTAAAAGTAACTTAGAACATTAGTTTCCAGTGGTTAACAATTTAGTATAATTCAAGTAATAATAGTGGATTTGTAAAGTGTGTTGCAGTGCTGCAACGCAACACACGGCACATAGAATGGGTAACTTGCCATTGCATTGCGGTAACAGTTACCGCACAAGTATAAATGAGCCCTGACTACACTCAAGCTTCTTTTGAGACTAAGCAATATTCTTTTTCTTTCTTTCTTGACTAAATAAAAAATAAAACAAGTATTTTTCTTTGTGTTTAGTTGTGGAAATACTGCATATTAATATTTTGAATTCACTTTTGGAACCAACAGGTGAACCATTATATTGAAATAATCTACAGTATCCATGGAAAACGTTGTCATATTTATACTATATATATATATATATATATATATATATATATATATATATATATATAATATAAAACATCTGTTTAAATATGTATAAATTAAATATAAAACAAAATTGTAGTGAATATGAATTTTACCATTAACTGATGGTGAATCAATCACTGTCATGTAAAGCATGCCCCAGGAAGGTTCACCTGCAGCAAACGTTTGGTGAATGCCAGCTTTTTGAATATTCCCCTAAAAGTGTTCTATGTCATTTATACATTATTACAATGCATGTAAATAAGAAATGCATTCCTATGAACCACGCATTTATTTGTTTTTTCTGTCTCCATTTGTTCAGCATGAGGCCCTGTATATATGGATAGCAGAGATCCCTGGAAGGGAGGGGTGAGATTTTTTGGTAAAGGATACAGGAATTCATCAATTATCATACAAATATTACAATTAAGGCAAGACACAAGAATACAAGATGGGAAATCATCATAAATATGAACACTTTTAATCACGTTCTAGCGAAAAAATTTTTTTTTAAAATCACGAAAAAAAAAAAAAAACGAATTATGGACACTATGAAAAAAATATTATAGGCAAAATGTATTTCACAGCAGATATTTGGAAGTGGGAAACATTTGTAAACATACGACAGACCTTGTTTTGTGCCTCTAGGTTCATTTATGGGTATTCATTGGCAGTAGCCCAGGGCAAACACAAGTGCAAATAAAATGCACTGAATGCATTACTCTCTCAGTAAGTCGTCTTGCGTTCCTTTACTTTGTAAATCTTGTGTTAGTTGCCTTTGCTTTTCAGCCAATTTACAGGAATGAATAGCTCTACAGTGATATTAGTCCTTGTTTAGATATCAGTTAGATTTTAATTTTTCAAAAATATGAGCTTGACCATATTCCCATCATTTAGTTCATGTTTTATATTTAGAAGTGTGTCAAGAAAATAGGCGCATTGAAAAAATATTTGACACATTTCAAAGTACATATGAAGTTCAGTACATACAAAACCGTATTGTGCAAAGTTTATAATTTAATTAGAATACGTCTTCAAGCAATACATATTAAAATAACATAATACAATGCCTCCAACGTTAATTCAAAACGTATTTGACAATAAAAACTCTCTTGGCTTAGATAACTTGTTTTAAACTGTGCATTATGACATGCTGGACAAAAGTCTAAGGTTGCCGTATTGCTGGCTTTCGGTGCTGATCAGCACAAGACAAATAATTTGAAACTGTTCCTATCTCTATATGGTGTGTAGTTGCAATTTCACATGGTTGTAGCACCAAATATAAGTCAGTAGAACTTCCCCATCCAATCTCTCCATCTTTCTATTCAAAACAGAAGAAACTTTAAAAAGGCAAAACTTTTTTGTTTTGGTTTTGGATAGAGTGTTAGGTGATTCGATCACCTGTTTTATTTCATAGTCTTTACCTATGCTAGGTCACATGTCATGACATGTTTCTAGTACTGCAAGTGGGGGAAAATCAAACATTTGAGTGACCACCAGAACAGAAATATAGGAATAACAGGGGACAACCTCCTTGCAGTAGTGGTCAGAATGCCCCCTTTCGGACAGCTACAAAAAAAATGGTGTCATGCTGCTGGCTCTGCCAAGTGGTGTTGGCTCCAAAACTATGCAGGCACCATCAAATGGAAAAGTCAATTAGCCATAGCTCAAGGAACTCATAGCAACCTCTGGAGGAACCCTAGGGTTCCATGGAACCCAGGTCGAGAATGGCTGCTCTACTCAAAGTGGAAAAAAAGTTTGGCTTTAGATATTCTTTAAGACAGGCTGTGAATTGGCCCTTCCTAAAGACCACTCTAGCAGGCCACTGCCACTGCTGTAATGCAAGATTTCACTTTCGCATTCAAAACAAATGCCATCTAAAAAGGATATCTAATATTTTTCATTCTTTTGGAGGAATCCTTTAGGACTTACTGTATAAACATGCTAGAACTGGTTTAGATTATTAAGAATGCCTAAATGGACTGGGGTTAAAGGGGAAGTCCACCCTAACACTTAAATCGCTACATCTACAGGCATCTATGATCTAAGACTAACCTATCTAGCCCTGTACAGTCAGTATACATATCTTTTATGAAGCCGCTCTGGTCCAGTCCCATGCTGAGCTGTCAGCGGAAGCTTCTCTGTTGAGGCGGGTGCATAGGAGGCAGCCGACAACGGAAGCCCCATAGTAACTCTATGGGTGACGTCACTTCCCATTAATTTCCCAGCCGTTGTCAGCTGTCTCCTCTGCAGAGCTTCCGCCACTGGAGACCTGACTGCAGAGGCTTAAAAAAAGGTATGTATAGCGATCTCTTCTTTATAGGGCTAGATACCGTGTTTCCCCGAAAGTAAGCCCTACCCGGAAAATAAGCCCTACCTCGATTATCGGGGCGGGCTGCAATATAAGCCCTACCCTGAAAATAAGCCCTAGTTTAGTGTATGAAAAATCCTAGGATGCACTTTATTAGCGTTTTAAATAATGTACAGTGTGTTTTTGTAATATAATACTGTGAAATACCTTCCTCACATCGCCGCTCTGCTCTCTGCTGATTCCCAGCTGTCTTTCTCCTCTCATATCGTAGCTGTCAGAGGGGGATCTCAGCCCCTCCTCTCTACAGTGTACACAGAAGCGCCGAGTGTTCGATTAGAATTGTGGGAAATACCTTCGGTACATCTGCGCTTCCGTAAACCCCAACTGTCGGCCAGGGAAAAGAGGACAGCAGAGCGGCAGATCAGCTAAACCTATTCTAATCTAATCTACCCCGGAATACCGGCTCTTCTGTGTACACTGCAGAGGGGAGGGGCTGAGATCCCCCTCTGACAGCTACCGTATGAGAGGAGAAAGACAGGAGAGAGCAGGGGATTAGCTGAGCATAGAGCAGCGATGTACCGTGATGAAGGTATTTCACACAATTGTATTACAAAAACACTCACTGGACAGTATATAAAACACTAATAAAGTGCATCCTATGAATTTATATACACTAAACTAGGTGTACAAGGGATTTCTGGCAGGCAGGGAGGGCAGAGAGGGACAGAAAATGATAAGACCTGCCCCGAAAATAAGCCCTACTGTGTCTTTTGGTGCCAAAATTAATATAAGACCCGGGCTTATTTCCGGGGAAACACGGTAGGTTAGTCTTAGATAGTGGATGCCTGTAGATGAAGCGATTTTAGTGTAGGGCATTGTTTACTCCCACTGGACTCCAGAACATTTTCTCCTTCAACTGGCCCTAGCCTGGCCCCCTTAAGTCTGAAGGACAGTAAACTGTCCCTTTGTTTTGAAAGTTTGAAGACCCCTGATTTAAAGGCTAAGCAGCCCAGAAGCAGAAACGATCCAGAGCTGTTTGGCTACACAATGTTGTATGTGGTTTGCATTTGACAAATACATTTGATTAAAATGAATAACTATAATTTGGTAATCTCTATATTAGTTCTATAAAAGCAATTAATATTCTGTATCACTAGAGGATTTGCCTTTGCGATAAGGAGGTGAGAAATAGGGAACCCTTAGATAGATTTGTAATGGGGCCTCAACACATGCTTGTAGGTTTGGCACAAATGCCATTCTGCCCCTTTATTATACAGGCAGTATTTTTATTGGTTCCCAGTGATCTTATGAGGAAAGGACAAATAACAATGCTTTGTGGAATCTCGTGTGGCACACATAAACTTGTGATGAAAACCTTTTGATGGGAAAGGGTGAAACCACGTTGTTAGGATAAAGGCCCCAGAGGACATCTGTGGACAGCAATGTTTAGACTGAAAGCAGGCTATGGTAAATATGTTATATTCCTGTATAGCTGGGGCCTGTAATGTATTCACAGGGTAACTGGTGCTTTATACCCTAAACTCCTAGCAGCTGTTCCTTCTACTGTAATGTAAAATAAATATGTAATATTGATATAACCTCTTAACAATCATGTTTATTTGTAGCAGTTACTCTACTTCAATGTTTTTAATGGAACACTGGAGTATTTTCCTTGTTTTATAACTGATGGTGGTTATGAAGAAAAAAAGAAGATAGTGATCAGTCATACAGTGTAGTTTTATATGTACGTATATATATATATATATATATATATATATATATATATATATATATATAATGTTTTTTTTTAATTATATATTATTTTTATAAATTTTTTTGGAAAAGTGGTGTAGGTTCCTTGGGACACCTGTGTCAGCAATAGTGGGCGTGGCTACACTGCATCACACACTTTTTATTAATATGGCCAACTTCAGCCAAAACTGTTACTAAACCCAGGACCCTGCATTTACTATATCTGGTCACCCACAGTCGGTACCTGGACAAGGTCACCTACAGCCCAGAGCGAACATGCCAAACTGCACACCCCTCCACCCAAGATGTATAAGCATTATGTGTCAGCAAAAATCCCCCTCCAAAAAAAAAAAAAATACTGATCTGCATGATTACCACCTAAACATAAAATCTCCCTCCTCCCAGTACATATTTGCCACCCTCCTGCTGATATCACCCCTCTCAGCACAAATATCTGCCCCCTCCATCCCCAAAATCCCCTATGCACAAATGCCCCCCCCCCAAAAAAAAATAAAATCACCCCTATTAGCACAAATCCTCCACTTCTCAAATTTCCTCTCTGAGTATACATTCTCCCCCCCCCCCCCCACACACTCTAAATTCCCCTTCTAGAACAAATATCCCTCCTTTCACCCCTACTAGCACAATGCCCCCCCCCCCCCAAAAAAAAATCTCTTAGCACAAATCCGCTCCCCCCTCTACCATATCAACTCTTAACAAACCCCCAGATTCAACCCTCCTAGCACAAATTATCTTCTCCTATCCCCCTCCCAATACAAATCCCCCTGAATCACCACTCCTAGCAAACATCCCCAAATGTACCCTTTTAGAACATATCTTACCCCCTGATGCCCCCTAAACTCCTCTCTCCCAACACAACCCCCCCCCCCTCAATCACCTAGTGGAGTCCCCCCATCACATGACATTATAGTGCCCAGGGCAGTCACCCCTCCTTTCCACCCCGTGTGCTGGCCATGCCCAGAATACACAGAACATGGAAATGCAATTATTTTAGTAAATATAAACTGCCAAATACCTTTTCTCATCAACAGCATATAGCAGTCTTGTGACTTATATCAGTGTCTAGCCAAGCACTGGTTAAAGCTTGTAGGAGGAGTTTTCATTCTCCTCTTACTGTCCTATGAGACTGCATGAACCCTGACCCTCTGTCTGGACAGTGCTGAGTGGCCCTGTCCTGATTACATGCACCCTAGAACTCTAGCAATAGACACCAAACTGGGCATGTGCAGAGTGCCCCACAAGGCTCTGTACTGTCAGGAGATAGATTGGAGCCAGTAAAAAAAGGGGAGGATCAGAGAGGACAGGATCAAAGAGCATTTTAACACAATGCAGAGTATTAACCCCTTAGGTTCCACAGTGAGTATAACAAGCATGCAGTGGTGTCACTAGGGCTGGTGTCACCTGGTGCGATACCTCATGGTGTCACCCCAACCCCCTCAAATACACAAGTCCCTCCTCTATTCAACTCCTCTAACATCCTCAACCCACAAGATAACTCAAGAGAAAAGTTCTGCAACTACTTCTATAGTAGAAAACAACTCTGAAGGGTTTATTTGATAAACTCTGAGATGCACAGTCATACATTTAATAGCCCTCCCTTTTTCCAGTGAATTACTGAAAATACTTAGTTTTCCAACAGGCTCAGCAGGCAGAGGCTTAGGGATCAGCAGTGTTCTGGGCTCAACCTCAGCCACTCAGGGGTCAGGGCGGATTCTTCGTGGAAGGAGTGTGAGTGTGAGACCACTCTGTAAATCTTGGAGCTGGAGGAGACCATTCTGGTCTGATTATGGGTTTACCCTAGCGTTGCCGTGACTCCGCCTCCACGCGAGCAAGTAAGTCCTTCACTATGCAGCGATGCGATGCCGCTTGCATAGTGAAGGATCGCATCAGGAGGCAAAGAGGCAGCTGCCTTGCTTGGGCTCCCCAGGGTGGTGTCACCCCCCGATGGGCATCCTGGTGCGCTCCACACCTCCCTTGTGACACCCTCACACCCAGTGTGAATAGGCCAAAACCCTTAAATGTAAAACAAAGTTCAGAAAAGTCTCTTAAGATCCTTAGCAGCAATCCAAACTCAACACCTGCGTAGGCCATTCACAAATGTAAGTAAAGCACCATCATAGTTCCTGCCCCAACAAATCACACAGATCTACTCACCAGAAGCCATTAGACCTGACTGTAGCCATCCTAGGTGTGCTTCTGTTTAATCCAGTAACCAGGGGAAAGAAAGCAGATCCAAAATCACATTGTGCTTAGTGTTATTCCCCAGTTTCCAGCACACCTCATGGTACCACTCTTGTCCTCTTCACTTTAAAACTAGGGGCAACAGACTGCTGCTCTGAGATCAGCAAAGGCCGAAATCAGCAAAGGCCAATGATCTTTCCTATCTTCACCTGTACTACCATGTGCAGTCTACCACACATCTCGGTTAATGAAAAGTGGGTCTAGCCAAAGCACACAGCACTGATGGAGTGAAAGCACTTTCTTAAACAAAAGCAACTGTAAAGCATAACATCCTTATGCATTTAATTAAAATTCCGTTGCCGTGACTCCGCCTCCGTGTGACGTCAAGGAACGCAGGTACGCAAAGAGCAGGGGAGGTCAGGACTCAGGAGGAGGAGCAAGTAAGTCCTTCACTATGCAGTGATGCGATAGTGAAGGATCAGATTGGGAGGCAAAGAGGCAGCTGCCTTGCTCGGACCCCTAGGGAGGTGTCACCCTCTCCCCCCCAATGGACACCCTGGTGCGGTCTGCACCCCCCCATGTGATGCCCCTGCAAGCATGCTTTACTGAATATACAGACTGATTTTATTGTTGTGGGTTTAGTAACACTTTATTAACAAATTTAAAGAAAAAAAAAATCAGCTTTTGTTGCAGTATTCACCTTCAATCCAGATGTCCCCCCACTGTACTCCTTTTCCATCACTAGATGTCCTCAGTCTTACATCCAGCATCAATCAACCCGCTTCCTCTGGGCCCAGGTTGTCCTGGACCTGCTCCAGCCTGTTACTGTAAAATGAAAGGAGAAGCAGTACAGTGATGAGCTCGTCTCTCTGCTCTCTCCCCTATCAGCACGCTCCTTGTCAGCATATGAACTGATAGTTGTTAATTCTTTTACCACAAAGTACACATAACAGCACTGGTATCAAATTTTTAATACATTTTTGTCAAAAGTCAAAAGCTAATCCACCTTGCCATCTCTAACCAGGCCCCCCGGCCATTAACATATGCCTACTGCTTGCACAGCGTAGATGACTGTCACGGGAAGAGCAGAGGTGTCTTTGACTTAAAGGGCTCTGATTGACAACTTGGCTTCACCTTCTTTTTGCTGTGCAAGAGGAAAAAAGAAAAAAATAACACAGCCTAGGCCTAGGACTTTGTGTTTCCTATCTTTTCTAAACTCCAGAAACATTATTATGAGCTGAGTCATCTTGTTCACAGATGGATTTGCAGCAACTTACTATGTATTAGACTGCTGTAGGTCGGCTCTGTACATAAAGGTAATCAGTATGTATTCATCAAAATCTTGTTTTTCATTTTTGGTGGATTTCTAGAAATCCAGCAATTCCTTGCCATGGGAGAGACACGAGACGCTAATATACAGCTAAGGATGTGACACCCTAAAAAATATGTGCCTGTGCCCATTCCTTCAACTGCATCGTACGGACTGACACACTGATTACATAAGGCATGTGACAGCTCCATTTGCATTATTGGAGTTTACCATTTTACTGGTTTAGACCTGCTCAGCTGAGGCGGAGACGGAGTGATTGCAGGCTCAGGCTCAACTCTCTTTTAAAATCCACCAGTCGTATGGGCGTTCTTTAACCACTTCAGCCCCGGAAGGTTTTACCCCCTTCCTAACCAGGCCCTATTTTGCGATTCGGCACTGCGTTACTTTAATTGACAATTGCGCGGTCGTGCGACGCTGTACCCAAACAAAATTTACGTCCTTTTTTCCCACAAATAGAGATTTCTTTTGGTGGTAGCTGATCACCTGTGTGATTTTTATTTCTTGCGCTATAGATAAAAAAAGAGCGACAATTGTGAAAAAAAACAATATTTTTCACATTGTGCTATAGACATTCCCCCCAAAAAAATTAAAAAATCAAAATTTTTTAACATTTTAGGCCAGTGACATTACTACAGTCATCATTGCTAAAAATATGCACTGTTACTGTAATAATGCCATTGGCAGGGAAGGGGTTAACCCTGTGGGTGATCAGGTGATCAAAGGGGTTAATGTATGCCTATATGCTTACTAACTGTGTGTGTGTGTGTGTGTGTGTGTGTGGGGGGGGGGGGTTCTGTGACAGGCACTGACAGATCACAGTTTCAGCTTAGCTGAAACTGCTGATCTGTCCCTGCCTGTCTGAGAAAAGATCCACCTGCTTTGTTTACATAAGCAGGCGGGTCTTCTCTCAGTTTCTTGTAGTCCCCCTAGTTGTAGTATAGCAGGCCTTGGTAAGGGGGAATGCTGGGCTCTGTAGTGCCCCTAGTTGTATTATAGCAGGCCCTGGTAAGGAGGAATGCTGGGCCCTGTAGTGCCCCTAGTTGTAGTATAACAGGCCCTGGTAAGGAGGAATGCTGGGCTCTGTAGTGCCCCTAGTTGTATTATAGCAGGCCCTGGTAAGGAGGAATGCTGGGCCCTGTGGTGCCCCGACTTACCAGGAAGCAGAGCTGCAGAGATGTCCGTGGTTGAGCAGTCATATTTTGGTGCGGTCCGCCGCCGCCATGCTTCTGGAGCCCGGAGCCGTGCGGAAGGAAGAACCCCTACAGCTGACCGGGGTCCTTTTTGCGGCGAGTCATCGGTTCCGCGGTGGTAGGGGGAGCCGATCGGTGCAGATGGAGGCTGTAGATGGTGTCAGGGGGGTCGTAGAAGAGGTCAGTGTCCCTGATGGCCAGCAGAGCGGAGCTAAAAAGCCACCATTCACTCCGCCAGAAGCCACGCCCCTTGGGCAGCAGCGTGTTACGCGGGCATGCCGTGTGAAACCCGGGGCCAGAGAGAGCACCGATAGCTCCGCTCTCCTCTCCCGTGCCGCAAGGAGGAGCTCCGTGTTCCACAAGCCCGGCCAGCGCAGCCATGTCAGTTCTGTCCCCGCCCCCGGAACTGACATCATTAGTAATCGATTTTTCAATCACCCCGAATCGATGCAGAATCGCGAAGGGTCGCATCGCGATGCATCGATTCGGCGATTATATTCAGTAGGCCTAGTAGATAGTACAAATACAATACACTTTAATACAGTAGGAATCATAGGGCCCTGCTCCTTAGAACTTACAATCTAAGTGATTTAGAGTTCTATTATTGCCCCCCCCCCCCTTCTCCTTCTGTTGTATTTCAATTGTTAATACCGGACACTCAGCACAGTTCAGAATTATTGAGCTTCTTCCACAGCCACTGCACCCATAAGAGATAACTGAGGAGTTTTGCATTGGGGTGGATAGAGACTAGTTCCTCATCAGGTCTGCGTTGCCTATGATGGACAGTACATGGTAATGAGCAGGTATGTAGTTAGGTGGAGGCTGATGGGGATCAACCAGTATCCCCAGACCCTTTATTTACAATCAGCTTTTGTCCAAGCAATCTCCCGGATGGCCGCTGAATACGAGTATGGGTGAGTCATCGGTTGGTAGGAAGCCAATTGTCCCCGGTGCCCTAGCTACCACATTAATGACAGTTTTCCAATACAAAATTCCCTACTTTGGGCACTAGCGTCTCTTTGTATGCCAGCTCAGAATTGGTCTTATTTACCACAAGTTTCCTAATAGGCCAGCTGGCAGTAATTCTTTAGGAATCTGTTGCAGCCAAAGTGACCGGTTCTTAACCACTTTACCACCGGAGGATTTTCCTGCTAAAAGACCAGGGGTTTTTTTGCGATTTTTTACTGCGTGACTTTAACGGACAATTGCGCGGTCGTGCGACGCTGTACCTAAACGAATTTCACGTCCTTTTTTTCCCACAAACAGAGCTTTCTTTTGGTGGTATTTGATCACCTGTGCGATTTTTTGATCACGCGCTATAAACAAAAAAAGAGCGTAATTTTTGCAAAAACAACAATATTTTTCACTTTTTTTTATATGAAATTCCCCCCAAAAAAAAATGTAAAAATCAAAATTTTTTAACATTTTCGGCCAATTTGTTTTACGCTACCTATGTTTGGTAAAAACAAATCGCAAAAAGCGTATTTTGATTGGTTTGCGCAAAAGTTATCGCGTTTACTAACAAAGGGAAAGATTATTGTCATTTTTGGTGTTTTTTTTTTTAACGAGTAATGGCGGCGATCTGCGATTTTTTTTGCGGTACTGCGACATTGCGGCGGACAGATCGGAGCCCTTGACTGACATTTTTGACACTTTTGGGGGTACCAGTGACATTACTGCAGTAATCAGTGCTATATATATGCACTGTTACTGCAAAAATGACACTGGCAGGGAAGGGGTTAACAGTATTGGACAGGGAGGGGTTAAGTGTGTCCTAGGGGCGTGATTCTAACTGTGCAGGGACAGGTCTACTAGTGTAAAAACAAAGATCAACAGTTCTACATAGTAGAACTGTCTGATCTTCACTTTTACACAGGGAGAACTGACAGGCGGCTTGTTTACATAAGCCGCTCTGTCTTTCTCCCGCTGTACCGGCGATCGTAGTGTGACCGGCGGACATCGGGTCCGCTAGTCACACTCCCGCACTCCTCTGTGAACGAGCCGAGGCGGGCGCGCACCCGCCCGCTATTGGCTCTAGAAGGAGTGACAGGCGAGCGACGTAGACCTACGTCACTCTGCCTGGCTGGGGCCGACTGCCGCAGTAAATATACTGTGCGCAGTCGGCAACCGGTTAAAGTGTTGGTAGTAAGTACTAACTGAATTAGTTGCATAGGTACTGTTACAGAAACAGTCGCAAACGCTTGTCTGAAGTAGGCACGGGTAGTTTTGAAGTGACCTACTGCCAGAAAAGTGTTGTAATGGTAATGCTTTTGAATTCCTCAGTGTTTAGTAGGGCATTATGACACTGGTAGACATATTTACTTCTTATACAGCCTCTCCCACATCAGCAAGGTTGTTCCTGTTCATCAGGTGTTGTTTTCCCCTTTTTTTATCCAAAACTTTTGTCAAGATTTTCCACCCTACTTTTTTTTCATTATGTCAGATCTTTTTTCCTTTATAAGTGTGGCAGAAAACATCCAGCATACAAAATTCCAATAATGACGTGTGAGGAAAAATAAACCCCTTAGATTTTTTCACCGTACTTTGACCACACTGATGTGTAAAAATGATCACAGCAATAGAAAGTTTCAGGGCTGTTCAGTGAAGAGCTTCACTAAACCAATCTGTATGATAAACCACAAACTACTTAAAAAAACCAAGGCTGGCACAAACTCCATTAGTAGATTTTGTTTTTGTCCGTCAGTCTGCCTGTCTGTCCTCCTTCACTGCTCATAGCCTGGTATTCCTGGAGGTGGAGGTACATCCCCCTTCTTGGCAGGCAAGCTGAGGAGAGAGTGTCTCATTTTGGATTCTTGGCTGGGGAACAGGCAGGGGAAGAGCTTGCTTGCGTCTGAAGGCCTCAGAACTGCTCTTAGATTTATGCCCATAGGCTTTCAACTTGTGTGGCCTGCTCTGCAACATGAAGTCAAAAGCTGGGAATGTACAAGTTACAGCCTTGCCTGTGCTATGCTGCTTGCAAGTGGAAATGGGTGTGTGTATGTTTATATATATATATATATATATATATATATATATATATATATTTAAAACACACTTTTAACAAATGCTTTTTTTTAGCATAAGTCATTTCAAGTCAAGTCAAATAAATCACACATGAAACGAGATCACAGTATTGTAGAATTAACACATAAACCTCTTCAATGTTTCTAAGTTTCATGTGCCATGTTGCCAAGTAATCAAGAATGGAAGGGTTTATTCCTTGGACAGAGCTGGCAGCTTTGAATCTGAACACTTCAGATAAATTACTCAACCAAACCAATAATAGCATTGGTCATAGAGCTCTCCCAAGATGAGAAAGAAAAGATCATTTCTCTTTCGTTCATTGACGGACACAGCTCCTGATGTAATAACTATTGGGTTATACTGCCCCCTACAGAAGTAGGACACTAGGTAGAAAAAGAATCTGGCTACGCCTACGGGTAGTCCCAGGGGGGTATACTCCCTCTCTCTATTATAGTTACTCCGTTTTTTCTGCCTAGTCAGGAGTAAGGATCTAGTTCCCTGCTGTGATCACTGGTCATGGCAATTTTTTTCTTTTTAGATAGAATTTTTTTCACTTGGATTTTTCCTGTGAGATCTACAATCAACTGCTGGACTGGGCGACAGGCTGGATAATCTAGATCCAGTGGTCACCCCAGTCTGGCCAGCAAGCGCGCGCAGACCTCAGCTCCGTGCTAGGTCGGCCGCGACATAGCCCCACTGGACGGGGGGCAGGCCTGCAAGTTAAACGCCTCACGAGGTCGCATACTAGTGGCAGCATTCCTCCTGGTCGACAGACCCCCATTTTAATGGAGAGGGGTTCTGTCTGGAGTTGTGCCCACCCGGTTTCTGGTATGGTGAGTAGCTGTCTCCCCTCTCCCCCGGGAGTGTTGTGGGGTGGATGTGCGCCCCTCTTTGGGATGATCAAGCCCCCGGATTCCCATCCTTCCTGTCAGGCACCCCCCTTTCATCTGTCCTCCATCCTACCCCCCCTCCACTTATGCTGGGGCTGTTTGGGTAGTCTGGTCCACCTCCTGGGGTAGGGGCAGGGCGCCTTTACTGGGAATGGGGGCTGGGGGGGCACTGCCGGTGACCGGACGATCAGCTGTGTGGGGGGGGGGTTGCACCTGGTGGGGTGGAAGCCTTGTGGTGCTGCGCGGGCCGCCATTTTGTTGTAGCCTGTGTGTTTCTATGCACGGCGGCCATGATTGTGTAGTTCGGCGGCCATTTTGTGGTGGTTTGCAATTTAAAATAGTGGGGGCCATGACAGTGGAGCCCTGTGGGAGGCAATTTTGGTGGTGGGAGCCCCTCCTTATCCCCTGGTGCTTACTCCTGGATCCTTTCAATTTCTGATCGCCGCACATGGAGTGTAGATTATCCTGGTGGCTGCAGGTGCCTGTTTCTGCTGGGGTTCTCTCTCTCTCTCTCTGCTGAGGATCGCTGGTGCTTTGTGCCTGGTGACCAGGTGGTGCTGCCAGCGCGGTGGCGGTTGTCCCTTGCAGTGTTTTACACCTTTTTTTTGGGGTCCCCCTGGTGACTCATGTAGTCTTTGGAGCACATCTCCCCACTTGATTCCCTCTCTGAGGCTGCGGAGTCCTCCAGGTCCCAACCATCCATTGATTCACTGATGGTGGTCCTGAAGTCCTTTGTGTCCTGGATGGGGGTGGCTTTCGGGTGACGGGCTAGCAAAAAGCACCCCCCACTTTCCCCTGCCTCATTTGTCTCATCAGATCCTGAATCTGATTCGGCTGCCGTGGACGTGGGTCACCCTGCTGGGTCTGCAACCACGCGCCCAAAATCCTCTCTGATAGTGAGGATGATTCCTCCACATCTGCAACCGCGCACGAAAAGGGGCTGGTGGATGCACTGCTTGTATCTGTGAGAAGATGTATGAAGATCAGGAGCTGTGTCCGTCAATGAACATCAGAGAAATTAATTTTTCTGTAAGTCAAAAATCCCATTTTTCTGGCACACACGGCAAATGAATCATTGTTTTAGTATAAAGAGAAGAATGTAAGAATGTGCCTTCACAAATTGTCACGACAGTAAGATATGTATTCATGTTGGGGATCTGCCTATGACTCCTCTTTGCAGCATGTTACTAGATACAAAGTGAAAGCACCTGCATTGGTTTTCATTGGTATGTGGGCAAATGTTGTGATAGTCTATTGGCAGAATGTTAAGTTACCTGCACAAGACTGAATGTTTGCATCTGTGATATGATCACGCTAAGTGAGATCATACAGTCCTCTCTACATGTGTGGCCTGACAACATTGGAACACCATTCATTATGACCCAAATAATCTTAAAGAGAAGCTGCAGTGTTTTTTTTTAGTGAGAATGCATTACAAGTTGTTAGGCCTTCCTCATACAGCCCTGTGTGAGGGCTGAGTTTCCCCACACAAGGATGCATAGGTGTTTTGTGCAGGCACTCCCATTCATATTGATTGTTACATATTGGCAGCATGGTCAAAGCTGCTGTTCCCAATTTGGCATACATTCAGGGACATGCACCCATACCCACTGCAAATTGAGACCAGGGGTTGTGTCCATGCAGCAGTTGCATCTAAATTGACATGAATGGAAATAACTACACAGGGATGCACGGAACACCTGTGCATTCCAGTGCAGGAAAACATGACCCTCGCACGGGTGTACGCTTTGGTATGCCTGTGTGAACGAGGCCCTATTATGCATGATATCCTTTAGTTTGATGCATTTAAAATAGAAGCTGTGAGTATGTAATGTTGGCTATACACTACTGCAGTTTCGGGCAAAATTCAAACTGTGGATAGTCCTGTTGGCGCCAGCCAGCTCGGCAAACTTTGATCTTAAACTGCTTCTAAAGGCAGAAAGTTTTTTTTTTTTTAACATAATGCATTCTCTGCATTTCAAAAGCCCATCCCCCATACAGGCCGTAGGGCTACGTCGGTTTGCGCAGGAAGGCCAGCCTGCCGCAGTAAAAGTTGGTTAAAGTGCTATTGAATATTGGATAAAAATCATAAGATCCTTGAAGGTGTGCACCCATGGGGCATTTATCAGACAAAATAGCCATTTTAGAGGTTATATGTCAATTTGTTTATGTATGGGCCGACCATGACATTTACAGTGGTCCTAAGCTCAAGGTGAAGTTGTGCTAAGGGGAATATCTTGGAAGGTTCCTTTTACCTAATCATTTTCCTGCAAACATTGATTTTTACCTTGAATTCCTCCTGAAAAATAGAAGTGCATTGAGAACCTTATCTGTATTTCTGCAGTTGGAGAGGCATTTCAGCCTCTGATTGCCAGTCTCATGAGATTTGGAGTAAGGTTTAGTGATGGCACTACCATCCTACTCACTATCTATGATCAAAATGTAAAATAATATAATCATTTACACATTGTAATTCAATTATATCTAGCCTACTTATATTATTGGAACAATGGTAAAGTTTGTAAACTTACTTTTTGCAGATCTCCACAATGCAATATCTCCCCTACAGGACTGGACAGCAAAAAAAACCTGACAGGGGCTTCAACCCTTCCCCAGTTTAACCAACTCAAGTTTTGGGTAGACTTCTTGTTTATTTATCATGAACACATTTCCTTTTCAATAGTTTTTATTAAATTTCAAAGATAACAAATAACAATCACAACATACATGTACACAGGTTGAAATCAATAACAATCACATTAAACAGTGCATACCTGGCTCTGCTTTTAGTTAGCACCACGGTATTACCCGGGGCAGAGCCCCCCACAGGCCGGCCCCCAGCCAGAAACATCCGCAGTGAGCTGACAGGGAGGCCACCCCAGACCACCCCTAAAGGGAACAACACTGTGGTCCAGTACGACCCCCCCAGCCCCCCACAGAGACCGGGCACCAACCCTCGGAGCACCCACCCTTTCCCCCTTGTCGTTAATGGGCGCTGAATGCAGTAACCACAACCATATCTGGTAGCCCTTTAACCTCTGTACAACTGAGAAGCACATATCATTTATATAAAAGACTATTAACTGGACAGTCCGAAACACTAGCCTCTTGTTCAGTTAAATGTCATCATTCATAATTAGTCACAATGAGGTAAAGAAATACCCAAAGATAAGGCCTGCCCTCACCTCGGATACTTCAGTGACCAACGGTTCCAATGCCGCATGAACACATTTCCAACCACTGTTCAGCAAACTAAGAAAGAAGGGTATTATTTCTACAGTAATTTTGCCTTCTTTCAATAAAAAGCCAATGGTTTTTATTTGCTTTTTAACTAATTAGATGTTTAGAGTCGGTTCACACTAGCGCGACTTGTCAGGCGACTTGTCAGCCTGACAAGTCGTACTCCCTCGCGGTCCATTGACCACTACAGGACCCGTTCTAATAGGAGCGACACAAGTCGCTCCGACTTAGAAAAAGGGTCCTGTACTACTTCGGGGCGACCTCGGAGCGACTTGCATAGACTTCCACTATGTGAAGTCCCTGCAAGTTGCTCCGAAGTCGTGGTGCATGGTAATGCACAAGTCGCCCCCGAAGTAGTAAGGAGTCGTGTCGCCTCAGTGTGAACCGGCTTGAGTGCTTTTGCTTGAGTAAAAATCTTAACCACTTGCCGACCGCCGCAAGTACATATACTGCGGCGGTCAGCCCCTCACAGGCAGAGTGACGTATGGGTACGTCACTAGCCTGTGAGGCTCTGGGGAGCGAGCACGCGCCGCCGGCGGCGCGCTCCCGCTCCCACGTGGTCACGGACCTCCCCGCGCGTGTAACCGGCGGACCCGATGTCCGCCGGGCACTCAGCGATCGTCGGGGGAGAGGGAGAAAGGCAGGCGGCTAGTGTAAACAAGCCGCCTGTCATTCTCCCCTGTGTAGAAACAATGATCATACGGTTCTACTATGTAGGACAATTGATCATTGTTCCTACAGCTCAAGCCACAGCCAATCACAGTTAGAATCACGCCCCTAGGGACACACACAGCCCCTCCCTCTCAAATAAAGTTAACCCCTTCACTGCCAGTGTAATTTTACAGTAACAGTGCATATGTATAGCACTGATTACTGTAGAAATGTCACTGGTAACCCCAAAAGTGTCAAAAATGTCAGTCAAGGGTCCGATCTGTCCGCCGCAATGTCGCAGTACCGCAAACAAAATCGCAGATCGCCGCCATTACGCGTTAAAAAAAAAAAACAACAAAAATGACAAAAATCTTTCCCTTTGTTAGTAAACGCGATAACTTTTGCGCAAACCAATCAAAATACGCTTTTTGCGTTTTTTTTTACCAAACATATGTAGCATAAAACAAATTGGCCGAAAATGTTAAAAAATTTTGATTTTTACATTTTTTTGGGGGGGGAATTTCATATAAAAAAATGTGAAAAATATTGTTATTTTTGCAAAATTTACGCTCTTTTTTTGTTTATAGCGCATGATCAAAAAATCGCACAGGTGATCAAATACCACCAAAAGAAAGCTCTGTTTGTGGGAAAAAAAAGGACGTCAAATTCGTTTAAGGTACAGCGTCGCACGACCGTGCAATTGTCCGTTAAAGTCACGCAGTGCCGAATTGCAAAATACCCCTTGGTCTTTCAGCAGCCAAATCCTCTGGGGCTTAAGTGGTTAATAACACCAATACTAAATCTTTAGTTTAGCTACAAACTATTTTACTAGCAAGATGCTATGTGTTGCCTAGTTCCCGCCTTATAAAATGATGTAACAAAACTCCAGAGGTCCAATTGGTTATACTTCCTTGCTTCCCCCAAACAGACAAATTCTAGTCATGACCTCTGCTATTCTAACAAAACCCCTTGGGGTCAGTCTGATTGATTTAACCTTAGGTGTCCAAGAAATAACATTACCCTATTAACATGGCTTGTTATCAGCCCACCCTGACTGGGTCAGTTGACTAGTGACATTATAATGCTGCTAACGTAAAGACTGATAATCTCTATGCTGTATCTAAAGGTATATAATACATCTACCTTTCTTGATGTATAGGAAATCACTTGAAAAAGCACAATTGGAAATCATAGTATTTAACTACAATAGGATCAGTTTACAAAGCTAGCACACCAAAATAATACTACGTATGTTAAAAAAGTCATAGCTGATCAGCTTTGAAAAAAACAGTCACATGGTTAAATAAGAGAGCCTTGCACCTGCTTTGTGAATGAAGTCTAATATAATGAAAATAAAAATATAAAACATAGGTTAACTAAATTAAGACCGCCCGCCGCAGGCAGTCTCTCCTGCGCGAACCGACGTAGCCCTACATTGGTCGCGCACGTGGTGCTGGGGGGCGGGGATGCCGATGCACTAGACCAGCGGCACTGATCCGCGATTGCTCCCTGCTCAGAGAGAGAACGGTCAGCTGTTGTAAACACAGCTGACTGTTCTTATCTCTGAAATGATCACAGAGCGCCTGTGATCCTTCTATATAGGATCACAGGTCTCTATGATAATTTCATAAGCCCATCCTCCATATAGTTAGTAAACACTCCCCCAGGCTCACACTTAACCCTTTGATCACCCCTAGGATAACCCCTTCCATGCCAATGTCATTAATTCAGTAACAATGCATATTTTTAGCACTGATTACTGTAGTAATGTTACTGGTCCCCCCAAAAGTTTCAAAAATGTCAGTTAGGGGGTCCGATCTGTCCGCCCAAATGTCGCAGTCCCGCTAAAAATCACAGATCGTCGCCATTACTAGTATAAAATAAAAATGACATTAATCATTCCCCTAGTTTGTAGATGCGATAACTTTTGCGCAAACCAATCAAAATACCCTTATTACAATTTTTTTTAACCAAAAACATGTAGCAGAATACCAATTGGTCTAAAATGATGAAAAATTGTGATTTTTGAATTTTTTTCATGGAATTTTATATAGCAGAATGTGAAAAATATATATATTTTTTTCAGAATTGTCACTCTTTTTTTGTTTATAGCGCAAAAAAAAAAAAAAAAACGCACAGGTGATCAAATACCACCAAAAGAAACCTCTACTTGTGGGAAAAAAAGGACATCAATTTTATTTTGGTACAGTATTGCATTTTCTGTTAAAATAACACAGTGCTGAATCGCAAAAAATGGCCAGGTCATTAAGGGGGCAAATCCTTCCGGTCCATAAGTTGTTAACTAATGAAAATAATACAGCATGTAAAATGGGGGTTTGACTTATTGCTTTATAAAAACATGTTTCTTTAGCTCCAATTTGTGGATATAATGGTAGTTGTACATTTGAAATGAGAAATTCTCAAAAACCCATGTTCTTTTTTCCCCACAAACAGAGCTTTCTTTTGGTGGTATTTGATCACCTGTGCGATTTTTATTTTTTGCGCTATAAACAAAAAAAGAGCGACAATTCTGTCAAATCAATATTTTTCACATTCTGCTATATGACATTCTCCAAACAAAAATTTAAAAATCAAAATTTTTTAACATTTTAGGCCAATTTGTTTTCTGCTACATATTTTTGGTAAAAAAGAAATTGCAATAAGCGTATTTTGATTGGTTTGCACAAAAGTTATCGCATCTACAAACTACAGAAAAGATTTATGTCATTTTTATTGTTTTTTTTTTTTCACTAGTAATGGCGGCGATCTGCGATTTTTTGCAGGACTGCAACATTGCGGCGGACAGATCGGATCCCTAACTGACATTTTTGACACTTTTGGGGGTACCAGTGACATTACTACAGTAATCAGTATTAAATATGCACTGTTACTGTAATAATGACACTGGCAGGGAAGGGGTTAACCCTAGGGGTGATCAATGAGTTAAATGTGAGCCTAGGGGAGTGATTCTAACTGTGGGGGGGGGGCGTGGCTTGTGAAATGACCATAGAGACATGTGATCCTATATAGAAGGATCACAGGAGCTCTGTGATCATTCCAGAGAGAAGAAAGGTCAGCTGTGTTTACAACAGCCACGTCCTTCTCTCTCAGTGGGGAGTGATCTCGGGTGTCAGGCGGCAATCGGACCCGCCTGACCCGTGCATCGGCTTCCCCGCTGCCGACTGGGGGCGGGAGCGCCCCCTAGCTTCCCGCGCGCGACTGAGGTAGGTCTACGTCGGTTCGCGCAGGAGAGCCACCCTGCCGCAGTAAAAAGGCGGCGGGTGGTCGGGAAGTGGGTAATGTGCGTTTGCATATACACGCTTAGAATTCATTTTCACCCTCTTCTAGCTGCCAATTAATTACTGTACTCAAACAAATGTTCCATTTTTTTAAGGCTCTGAACGCATCGCTGCAGTACAGATCCTTACGCAGCTGTTGGCATCTTTACGCAGCTGTGGGCATTGTTGTAACAAAAAAAAGCTACAAATGTTTTTTCACCTACATGTAAGAAGCCTAGAAAAATATACCAACAAACCTACCATGATCTGAGACAGTGCCCCTCACAGAACATGTAACATTTTCCAATTTGTTTTTAAATAAATTTGGAAATTCTCTTTGCTTGCGTTCATTTGGTACCTCCTGCATGGCTGGGAATGACAATGCATATGTCTCTGATGATTCAAAATTTGTATCTGTTTTCCTGTCAAAGCACAAGCTGCCTTGTGAACTTTCCTGGAAGTGTGGAAGGTGTCCTACCCTCACCATTTTTTTTCCTCCATGCCCCTCCTAAGAGCTCTCCTGAGCTACTAATCTCTGCAGGATGGACAGCTGCCTGAAAGCAGATTGTGTATGGTTCAGGGAGTCTGTAAGGAATTTGATCCTGTAGAGTAAAGGGGCACAGAGCCAGCGAGTATTCAGGGTGGTCCAATGAGAAAAAAATGCAGAGGAAAACAGGGAAGGTTATGCATGTATGTATCTGCCTCTCTATATGTTATGCTTAAGAATGCAGGATAGAGAAATTAATATGATTGTATGTTTTTTTTTATTTTGAAAGTATTTATATGAATCTCGATTAATGTACATCTAAATTTTTACAGCATCTGATAACAGTAGAAGTGCAGACATGTATTAGCTAACAGTAGTCACTCTATTCCCTCTACAAAAAAGGATTAGCATTGCAAAAATTGAAACCAAGGTTTTTGCACATTGTCATCTGCTAATTCATATAGACAGTTTGCTGTACACAACATAGCATTTAGTTCAACATGAGGTTTCGGTTACATAATTTTCGCAGAGAATGATAAGCTTATACACCACATCAAGGTAACCTCAAATCACACACATAGATGTCTTTCAGTCTCATCTTTCAGCAAGGCACTTACTTAATACAGGAAGATTGAAAGCATAAAGTTTGTGTTACTAATAGGACAGATGCCCTATGTATTATTTCTTGTGTCTACAGACAAGGATACAACTTTAGTAAGTTAGTTTTCAATGTTGGGAGCCTAACAATGCTACATTTCAGCTTCAGGCTGAAGTAAAGTCACCAAGCTTCCCAAAGTGTCACTTAAGATGTATGTCTGTAACACTTATCCCTCCTGCTTCCCAATGACGTAGCACCCAACTAAGTCCCTAAAATAAACACTTAACTTTTAAGTCCTTCTCCAACACTTAACCCTTGAACCCTTACCCTTATCCTCTATTTTTTTTCTCAGGTAAATATGAACTAGTGTATGTAAATTTTATAATTTTTTACGCCTCTTCTTACATGTTTACAGATCTCAATAGCTCAAACCTAGTCAGAGGATGGAATCAACACCCATCCCCTTCTTGCTTTCCACTGACTTTCACCTATAGAGAGACAGTCTGAATGCAAACCAGTACTGCTGTTCTGTCTCATTAGAAAAACCATAATATCAAGTAACACAAGTTTAACCACTGTACCACCGGAGGATTTTGCTGTCTTCCGTCCAGGCCACTTTTAGCGATTCGGCGCTGTGCGACTTTAACTGACAATTGCACGGTCGTGCGACGCCGTACCCAAACGAAATTTACGTCCTTTTTTTCCCACAAACAGAGCTTTCTTTTGGTGGTATTTGATCACCTGTGCGATTTTTACTTTTTGCGCTATAAACAAAAAAAATGTAAAAATCAAATTTTTTTTAAATTTTTGGCCAATTTGTTTTATGCTACCTATGTTTAGTAAAAAAAATCGCAATAAGCGTATTTTGATTGGTTTGCGCAAAAGTTATTGCGTTTACTAACTAAGGGAAAGATTTCTGTCATTTTTGGTGTTTTTTTTTTTAACGCGTAATGGCGGTGATCTGCGATTTTTTTTGCGGGACTGCGACATTGCGGCGGACAGATCGGACCCTTGACTGACATTTTTGACACTTTTGGGGGTACCAGTGACATTTCTACAGTAATCAGTGCTATATATATGCACTGTTACTGTAAAAATGACACTGGCAGGGAAGGGGTTCATTTTATTGGAGAGGGAGGGGTTAATGTATGCCTGGTGCTTACTGACGTGTGGGGGGGGAGGTGACTGTGTGACATAAGGACAGATCGGATGTCCAGCTATGCTGAACACTCCGATCTGTCAGTCCCTGTCACTATGGAGATCCGCCCGCTGTGTTTACACACAGCGGGCGGATCTCCAGACTCGATCCCCGACGATCGGGGCAGAGCAGCGGCAATCGCCGCTGCTCCTCCCCTGGCCCGACTCCCGCTGTGAATGAACACAGCGGGAGCGAGCCTCCGGCGGTGCGCGAGCGCCGCCCACAAGGGGCGGAGTCCAGCGACGTAGGTCTACGTCGCTGGACGGGATCGCGGCACTTTGCCGCAGTAGCCTCCATGTGAGCGGGGCTAAAGTGGTTAACGGATGATTCCTGTATTTTTTTTCCCGCAAAATAAATATTTTACAAAAAGAGTAAAACAAAGATCGACATAATATCAATTAACCGAAATTTAAAAGCTTAAAAAGCCAAAATAAAATGGACTACAACCCAGTATAGTCTTCCTCTAATTCCACATTCTTTGTCTTTTTTTACTAACTATAACTGAAATGAAGTCTTCATTCTAAATTCCCCAACATTCCCCAACATTTACCTGAAACTAAAATCTGACACTTACTTTAACCCTAAAAGCAAACAAATCCTTCTGATCCCTGCTCCTAAAACAAATCTAACCCCACCATTAATCTAATACCTAAAACCAAATGTCCTCTTCTTCTGCATACTCACCTTTTCTTGCACCAGGACCCTGTGCACCAAACCATCGTAGTACCTATTCCCATGGAGCTAAAAGCTATTGCTTCAATTTAACTTATGCAGTGAGTGGACATAGCCATGTAGAACAGTTTTATCCAGAGCTATATTATACAGGTCTTTGTCCCTTGTAGTTTGAATAACAACACCTTTTTGTAGACATTTCTCCCTATTCACAAACTGCCATGTTTCCTGATAACCAGATTGTATAAGTGAAGGTGACATTCAATTTGCTTTACATGCAGAGAACAATACAAAATGGCTGCATGTTACTTGAGCAAAGAATAATCTTGTTACTCCCAATGGGACTCATTGCCCTATTTGCCACAAGGGAGGCTGGAAAAGGCTGAAATATAAGTGACAAAAGTATTAGTTGTGCTTTGGTGCTTCCTCCACTGCTCTAGGCTAGGGGTCTCCAAACTTCCAAACAAAGGGCCAATTTACTGTCCTTCAGGCTGTAGGGTGGCCAGCGGGAGTAGAAAATGCCCCAGCATCAGTGGAAGTAAACAATGCCCCATCATTGGTTTTAGTGGGAGGAATAGTATCTCATTGTTAGTATGAGTTTCGAGGACTAATGCCCCATCATTGATGTCAGCAGGAGGAATGGTGCCCCATCATTGGCAAGGCAAGGTAAGCAAAGGGCTGTATCTGCCACCCCCCCCCCCCCGGGCCGCAGTTTGGAGACCACTGCTCTAGGCAAAGGTCACGAATACTTTACACCCATCTATGTGCTGGAAAACTACTTACACTTTGAAGGCAGAGCAAAACTTTCATCTAGCGTCTATGACAAACCTCAAACATTTGAATTTGGCACTAACGTCTTTGCAAGGATAACTTAAGGTTGATTTACTAAAACTGGAGAGTGAAAAATCAGGTGCAACTCTGCTTAAAAACCAGTCAGCTTCCAGGTTTTTTTGGAAAAGCTTAATTGAACAAGCTGAAGCTAGAAGCTGATTGGCTACCATGCACAGCTGCACTAGATTTTGCACACTCCAGTTTTAGTACCTCAACCCCCTTGTTACATACCAACAATATTTAAAAATAAACATGGTTGTGTAACTGGATTATTGGGTGTTTTTTTTTTTTTTTAGTTCTGTCATTGATTAGACACACGTGAGGCACTGAATGGATTTAATAAGCCAAGGAACCTGTATAACTTATAACCCTGATCATCTTTCAGACTAGCAAATGTTTACAATGTAGCTTTACAAATTGGCTTTCCATCTAGAGCAAATGTAACTTCATTATGACAGCTAGCTGAGCTGCAACCTGAGAGTTCACTTCCCATCAAATTAGCCTCCCGTTATAAACCACACAGCAACTCCATAACTTCCTCAGGGAAAGGCAGGATCACACCAGTTGTTCACGCCTTTTCTAATAAGTTGACAAAAGGATTTAAGAGTTTATAATAGAGGGTTTCCATCCAGATCAGTTTGGAAGGTGTGTGCCACGCAATTACTTATCTAAGTGTTTACAGCTCATTGGTGAGGGATCATTTGGACTTTTTAAGGGATTCTTGCCTAAGCTCCTTCTCAGGGGGTCTAGTCTTAGTCTTGAAGACCACTGCTAGCCTAGTATTACTTTATTACTAGGATGGTTCAGGATTATTAAACACACTCATTTTAACATTTAACAGACAAAATTAAGGCATAGTGCTAAAAACAGTAAAAGCAGTATCTTACTGTGGCCAATCGCTCAACTAAATTGAAGTGAACGGTTTATCACACTTTGCACTGATCACTTTTGGACCTAATAGGGTCTTAGCTGATAAATCACCTTTCATAAAAAAACTCCTTATTACCGCTCAGCAATTAACCATATTTAATTGAATACTGGAAAATAACAGCTAAAGAAAGTTCAGCAAGTGGCCGCAGTAACATACTGCTTTTACTGTTTTTAGCATCATGTCCTAATTTTGCCTAAACGTTAAAATGAGTGTGTCCAATAATCCTAAACAATCTTAGTAATAAAGTATTACTAGGCTATCAGTGGTCTGGACCCCCTGAGAAGGAGCTTAGGCAAGAATCCTTTAAAATGTATTCTGAAACTGTATGAGATGACTGCATTTTAACTCTAGTATCTACTACATTCCATAGCTGTCCAAGAAAAGTGACAAGGGTGGGACAAACTATAAAACTGCTAGGGGTGCTTGTGCAGTTTATTTAAAATAAGATTTAAACATTGTGAATAAATGGTAATTGCAAAGACTGACAATGTTATAGTTGTCACTGCTACTTACGTTGGACTAGAAATAAATATTATACTAAATACCAACATTATATATATATATATATATATATATATATATATATATATATATATATATATATATATATATTAACTACATTGGTTAATTGCCAAAAACTTTTTGTGTTTCTATGGGCCCGTTCATATGCCTAATACACACTGCTAGTTTCTTTTAATTCAGACCAGCAGGCTAAACGAAAAAAAAAGAACTGACAGCTCAGGTTGGAGCCGTTGTACTCACAATCTGATGTTAGTACAGTGATCTCCCCTGCTGTACTATTGTTTTCTGACAGGGGGACATCCCCCTCGCCAGAACACTCTAGTCAGCTCTCTCAGCCATTGGCTGAGAGCGCTGATCGGGAGCCAGTTGGCAGACCTTTTTCAGTCATGCCTCTTCGGCAGCTTCTGTCCCACATATGGGTCAAATGTCGGCTGGTTTCTACTGAACCGGTTAATGCCACCCAACATTAGGCCCGTGTGTACGAGGCTATACAATATGCTATTTATACAGTACACAGTGCAGTCCTAATGCATAGATAAGGCAAATTGCTGGGTGTCCTATGTGTCAAGTTCACACACCTGCCTTGCCAGGCACTGAAAAGAGGTAGAACGCACATTCTTTTTTTTTTTTTTTTAATCACAGGGTGTCGCCATACACTGCGCCCACATCGCAACGCTCTGCTGTTAATAAAATTTGTGAAATGTCACGGTAGGATGCACTCACTGGTGTGAATAAGCCTCAACTATGGATCAGTAAGTTGGTTTGAAAAAATGGCCGAATCTACAAATTTCATGCTTTAGGCCGGTTTACAAGACAAATTGGCTTAACTGCAAGATTATATGAACAAACAATAATGCTCGGTGTCCTAGTTTCAGAAAATAAAATAAGTAGAGATTACCTTCAGAAAAAAAAAAAATATATATATATTAAATGGGGTAAGCACCACTGACACATCATGAGAATATATAATTAATTGGAATGGCAACAACCAATGGTATCCATGTATTATTTAACACTATTTGGAAGGCTAGAGAATACAGTATATCTGTAACCGAAGAACTATAAAGGAAACATTTATGCACTCAAGCTTGACTTCCCAAAATTATGTAATTGGCATACTTATTTCTTAAAATAAATTGTACCAGTAATCTAACAAGGAAGGACAAAATTTAGGGCATCCACGTGAAGGCATCCGCTTTTCAGGACCTGTTGCTGATAATCACACTACTGTGGTATGATCAAACTGGCCCTGTACTTTAGGCTATATCTCTGTTATAAACCAGTAATCCTGGATGAACACTTGGCCACAGAGATATATAGAATGTAGAATACAACCTCTTTTCCTAGTAATGACAAATAAATACTTTTGATGATGGGAAAGGAAAGCTATACTCCATAGTAGGCCAAATCTGAATAGCCTGGTGAATGTAGCAGAATAGATTGTGTTGTCTGGACATTAGAATATTTTATAGTCTTATATGAATCTTTCTCTTGGCGGATGTATTTTTTTCAGGTGTGGGGGGTGGACATTTTCTTTACAATATCACGTTAGTTCCATAGCTGAAAAAAAACATGTTTCCTGCTTGTTCAAAGACTGAAAGTTGTGAGCAAAGAATTCTCAATGAGCTGTGGAAACTCACATGTCATAACGGTGGAGCCTGATGAATGAGCTCCGCTCCAGGCTGTTTACAGACAATCTACAGGACCAAAAGAATATACAAATAAAAACATCAAGAAAGGCAATGGAACTAATGTGCATACAGCTATTAGGATAGGTATGGAATCTTTGTACAAAGTTATATAAAGAACAGAACCACTCATCGCAGGTATTTCAAGCTAAATATGACAAGCACACTCATTGTTTCTCATCAACAATTAGATATTAAACCTACCAGAGAATTCTCTGGTGAGCTTTACATTTATTTGGACTCCACACTATATACCAAACTTGACCAAACTTTGCCTATTTACATTGAGATGCTGGATGCAAAAGCACATAGATGAAAGTACTGGTGCTGCTTTCAAACACTGACTTTAAGGGAAAGGGTTCATATCTCAGGAACAATGTAAATGAAACAGGAATGAAGTATTTGAACCAACATCTGACGCCCTTTGTGTTTATTTTAATACCACACAGTGAAAGTGAAGCTGAATGCTCAGGCAAACTTAATACATAATACATTTTGTCTACACCTGGCATTAGGATGCATTCAATGTGGCAATGTATTGCCATATTTTTCAAGATATTGGCCTTGGCTGTCAAAAAAGTCACTTTTTGTCCCCTTTTTGACAACCATGGCCAATATCTTGAAAAATATTTTGCGCCAAGTGTATGAAGGTGACAGAATAAGGAAATACCTGTGATGCTAGATAACAACTAAACAGATCACATTGTATTTACATAGTTACATAGTATTTGAGGTTGAATAAAGACAATAGTCCATCCAGTTCAACCTGTGTAGGTGTGTGTGACCGTAATTATCTTTCATACCCCTTAATGTTCTGATCCTTGAGATGTACGTCCAAGAGTCTTTTGAAAGTAGCCATACTCCCCGCAGTAACTACCTTTTGTGGTAGAGAATTCCACAATCTTGTAGCCCTACCAGTAAAGAACCCCCTGCGTTGCCTGAGGTTAAAACGCTTCTCCTCTAATCGCATTGTATCGCCTTGTGTCCTTATGCAATCCTTGCGACTGAATAGCTTTTTTTCCATGCTGAGACCACCATTGAGGTATTTGTAAATTGCTATCATGTCCCCTCTCAGGCGTCTCTTCTCCAGGGAGAATAAATTAAGCGATTGTAAACACTCTTCATAATTAGGGTCCTCCAATCCCCTAATTAGTTTAGTTGCCCTAGTCTGGACTCTCTCCAGCTCCAACACATCCCTTCTCAGGACTGGCGACCAGAACTGGACAGAATACTCCAGATGCTGTCGGACCAGAGTTTTATAAAGTGGCAGGATTATAATTTTATTTTTGGAATACATCCCCTTCCTTATGCATGCCAATATCCTGCGGCCTTGACAGCTGCAGCTTTACTAACATGAAAGAATCAGACTGGATGCCAAAGGAGGACAGGCAACATATGTTTACACCCCCTTTTATACAAAAGCATTTGCAGGGACTGCTTGACATTGAGCACTGCTGCTTGGCCAGCACTCCCATAATATTTAGTTTTCTCACTTGTATTACATTGTACATGGTAAATGCTATTGCAAAGGCCTAGGTTCTTGAAGTTCAGATTTCATCTACAAGTTTAACTGTGCATGTTACCATTTTTTCAAGATCTTTCTGTAATCTGTCACCACCACGTAATTTGAAAGAATTCTGACCCAGGTTTAGGTCAATGTTGTGAAAAATAGAAAATCAATTCCATTTTTATCCACCAGGTTAATTATTTAAAAGAATGAAAACAATTGACCAATTCCAGATTTTTAATCACAATCTGGCTAATGTTAGAACATTTTGAATATGGTTATTTTATGACTACCGTTTGGGGGTGATTTACTAAAGGAGTAGCAGATGTTTACTTAGCAAAGTGAATGTTCACTCTGAAAAATGTATATTCATTTAACTTAGTAGATAGAGTGAAGATGTGTTCACGCTGAGTACCCAACCATATGCATGGAAAATACAAAAAAAAAAAAAAGGATTTTTTTCTTGTACATGATTGGATAATTCAAGCAAACACAGCTTAACCTCATTCCCTAAGCTTTGTAAACATACACTTTACAAAGTGAACACACTATATTCCTGCAGTAAATGTCTTCTAAGTTTTATTCAACAGACATTCTTCCATAGTCCCAGCATCCACAACTACTACACAAGTTTTACAAGGGAAATTGTGAATTATTTTCTAGCATATATATAAAAATTGCCAATTGGGAAAATTTGATTGTGTCAGTTAGACATAAGAAGTGAGGAACTTTGACGTAGTGGTGGGCTTGAGCACGATATGGCCATATGGTGGGACTAAATCCCCATTTTTATTTATGGATTGTCTCCATATTTGATAGTCATTTCTTTTGCATGTGTGCGCTATTCTTTTTTAATATACATGTTGCTTGGTCCATAGCTGCACCGGCTTTAGATATACATGTTCAGGGCTTTCTCCCCCAATTTTTTGCTTGTTTATTATGTATTCGGTCTGACCAGACTTCTGAGGTTGAGCACCCCACCCCCCACACACACCTGTACTCTATCAGTGTCCACTATCAAGTAGATATAGGAGGAGTCCTTTGTAGTGCATTAGCACATCTATCCCAGCAAGGAGTGTTGTCTCCAAGGGTTAGAGAGGCTGGATTCACCCCTTTTTTATGGATAGTGTAGGACCCACTGATAATGGGGTACTTTGACGCAGTGGTGGGCTTGAGCACGATATGGCCATATGGTGGGACTAAATCCCCATTTTTATTTATGTATTGTCTCCATATTTGATAGTCATTTCTTTTGCATGTGTGCGCTATTCTTTTTTAATATACACTTTACAAAGTGAACACACTCTATTCCTGCAGTAAATGTCTTCTAAGTTTTATTCAACAGACATTCTTCCATAGTCCCAGCATCCACAACTACTACACAAGTTTTACAAGGGAAATTGTGAATTATTTTCTAGCATATATATAAAAATTGCCAATTGGGAAAATTTGATCGTGTCAGTTAGACATAAGAAGTGAGGAACTCCTGTTTCTCTGCCATCAAATTATTCTCTGCTATGTATTTTATATATAATACACTATATACAGTAGATAGTAGTATATAACAATTTTATAATTTAATAACTAAAATACAAAAACAGACCTTTGGACTTGTTTGATTTCTTTCCATGGACACACAAGCATCAACTCAATCAACATATATTATATGAAGACTTCTAACCAGTTTTATTGCAAAATGTATTAAGGGGCTGGAAGACGTAAAAACACAAAAACATTCCAGACTACAAATCTGGCTTTTAATATATAAATATCAAAGGGCCTCTAATATTAAAGGCTCTAAAGAAAGGGCAATTCACTTTATTTTAGAGAGTGATGTATATTATTTATTTTGTATTCTTCAACTCCATTTTTCTCAACTTTTTAAAAATATATTTCGATACGATTTGCTCATTTCAATAAAACGTTCTGGTAGTGGCATATAGAAAAAAAAGGCCCAAATTGTATCAGTAAAGGCACCAAGTAACTTTTTTTTAAATTGCACAATCTCATTAAAAGTAAGGTGACTGTCATAAGGGAACCTCACTGTATGTAAGAATAGGAAGAGTTCCTCAGCACACAGGTCAGCAGAGAGGAACTCTGGCAAAGTGCCACTTAATCACTTGCCTTTAAAAAGCGATAACTTTACTGCAAAAGTATATAAGAAAGCAGGTCAACAAAGAGCAGAAGAGAAAGCTGCTTCCCTTGTTGGTACTGAGTGTTTGTTGAAGGACTTAGCTCTTAGTGCTTGCAATACAAACACAAACACAGCACTCATAGAAGTGAAAGTTTCCTCTAAAATAACCTCTCACACGAGTCTTCTGCTGTGAAGACTACAGCTGAGGGCACAAAGAGGAAAAGCGGATATTTTAAAAGACATCTACAATACATGGAGCTGGAGTATAACTTTCTTCAGAAAACACCATGTCATTAAAGATAGACTTACTAAATAACAGCGCATAAATATCAAATGTATATTGTAACAATAGCAACCAGTCAAGAGTTAGCATTCGTTAGTCTGCCAACGTCAGACTATAATTGGCTAAATTTACATGATTGTTTTCTTCTCCTATGGTTTAATACTTAAAATCCAACGAGATCCTGGAAGGTCTTCTCCCAAAACAAGATTCATGTCTAACAGGAACAGTAAGTTTTTTTTTACCAACTTCTTCAAATCTGAAATGATGGAGCATTCATCAGCCATGTTGGGAATTTTCAATTTAGTGTAGATAGAAAATGTCTCCTTTGACTAAGGGTCCTTGCACAAGGGCGTTCCATATGTCCGTTTTTCCTCCCATCCATTTGCGGATGAAAAACGGACATAATGTATGTCTATGGGATTGCGGACGTTAGCGGATGACACCGCTGACATCTGTTTTGCGTCCATTCCGTTCAGTTCCGTTTTTTGAGACGGAAGAAAACCCTATTTTTCTTCCGTTTAAAAACGTAACGGACGCAAACACGGATGTCAGCAGATGTCATCCGCTAAGTCCACAATCCCATAGACATACGGATGGATGAACAACGGACATACAGAACGAACCCTACAAAAGTGTCACCCGTGTCGGTTTAAAAAAATGGACTGTGCCGTGTGAAAGGACCCTAAGGGTGGTTATACATGTTCAATTTTCTCATACAATTTTCTTTAGATTCACCTTAAACTATGTAGTGCAAGGGCCTGCCTAATTGGATACATTTGAACATGTATGGCCAGCCTTAGCCCTTAACAGTATTAACATTCACCTGCTTGTTTCAGATGACTGTTATTTTGTTTTATTTGCAACAATAGAGCTAAAAGTAGACACATGGCAAGTTTCAGAAATATATTCAAATCACCTCAATAATGACAGAATACCCTATGAATACTCATTCAATGAATGAAGGTAAAAAAACCTTCTGTGTGCAGCAGCCCCTCTAATGCTTACCTAAGCCCCAACTCGATTCAGCAATGTGCTTGAGAGCCTTGGCCTCATGCTTAGTCTTATGCCCTGTACACACTATCAGATTATCTGAAGACTTTTGTCTGCAGACTTACCAAAACCATATAATATGAGGTCAAACCTAAACACTTTCAATTTGTATGCAATCCGGCAGGCCCTTGCACTACATAGAAAAGGTAAATCTGAAGACAAAAGTCTTCAGATAATCTGATAGTGTGTACAGGGCATTACCATGGTGTATGGCCTGTGACATGAAACTGTCTTCCAAAACATCACCTTAGTAGCAGAGTTTGAGTAATCCTCACCCAATTTTAAGCCTCCTACTATGAAAGTGATGATCATTAGCACCTGCTTGAAATAATTGATTAATCATAAACCTAAATCTTATCCTGCAAAATCCCCTTATTTTGTGCAAGTGTACACAGTGTGCAAGTAAATTAATTGATGCTGGTTTGAAGCCAAAAGGTAGTCACTCTAAATATTCTTGTGATTTACATTTTTCTTCTGTTTGCTCACTTTTCAATTTGTAAATGTATACTGTATATACATACATATATATATATATATATATATATATATATATATATATATATACACAAAATATAGATAGGAGTGTTGTGTCCCTAGAGCAGAATGTATGTTAATTGCTGAAAAAAGAAACATACGGTAATCCAACAATTACATCTAAGGACTTGTAAGCTGCAGTATATTTGCAATTACATGTTTGTTCTTGAGTTTAATTATGCATTATATGTAAGAAAAGCATCTTTAATGTGTTACTAAACCCACAACAGTAAAATCAGCCTGTATATGCAGTAAAGCATGCTTATTATACTCACTGTGAAACCTAAGGGGTTATTCCTCCGCATTGTGTAAAAAGGCTGTTTGATCCTGTCTTCCCTGAACCTCCCCTTTTTACACTGTTCCCAATCGATCTCCTGATAAGACCAAGCCTTTGGAGCCACTCTGCACATGCTCAGTTTGGTGTGTATTGCTAGAGAATTTTTTTTTCTTGGGAGGGTGCATGTGATCAGCACAGGGCCAATGAGCACTGTCTAGACAGAGGGTCATGGGTCCTGCAGCCTCATATGACAATCAGGGCAAATTAAATTTCCTCCTACAAGCTTAAACCAGACACTGATAGTCAACTGTATAAAAAAAAAAATAATACCACGCTAAAAAGTCATAAGAGAGCAGCCAGCACAGCAGAAGACAGTCTGAATACAAAATTATAACAATGTGCGGCGCTAGTGTGTCCTAGATAACTCTGGTGAACAAATAAATGTGTATAGAAAATAGCGAATAATTGAAATTATCAATGGAGAGCGCTCAGGTGGGGGGACGGCCAAGTCACAATGAGGCATGGATAAAGTCTTCTCCAATTAGATGAATAATCCGGAGGAAAAAAGACAAAAAGCCTCCACATAGTGTAAAACCATACAGTAAGAATTTTAATGAAGGTTAAGAACACTTACAATTATGTCGATAAAAAAGCGCTTTCAGTACAATTTTCTGTAGACCACATGGAATGCAATGGCACATATGGAGCTCGACCTGACGTGTTTCGTCTAACAAGACATCATCTGGGGTATGTAGCCATCGTTGCCATTGCGTATATTTAGGGAAGATGTCAAATCACCTGTAATAGCGAGGGACGTAAATGTAAAGACATGTCTCTCCTGTAATAGGCGGACAAGATGGGGTCAAGCTTCACTTTGGATGTATAGCGCACATGGCAAACGTCGCCCGAAGTGAGTTGATACATAGGTACCAAGCCTCGTTTTCAATATAAGGAGCGATTTGGTGTATGAGTACCAAGTCTTGCTCTCAATTTGAAGTGTGCATGTCAAATAGCCGCATAGTCACCAAACTTCTGATATCTAGAGCTGGAACTTCAAGCCTCTTTCTGAAACTGGAGGAAATGTGCGTCAAACCTCTCAAAGAGTATCAGCCGCTAATATACTCTCACTTCATCTTACAGGCCCCATTTTAATTACAGGGGAAATAATAAATTGTCTCAATGCCAAATGAACTCCGATGGCCATGACAAAGTTTTGACAAATTGGTGTATTCATTAAATTAAACTAATATACATTAAAAATGGAAAGAAAATTGGAATACCCATTTGTAGCTCAATGTATTATATGTATTATGTTGTTTTACCTTTATTTAGACGAGAGATGTCAATCATTTAAATTATTCACTATTTTCTATACACATTTATTTGTTCACTAGAGTTATCTAGGATACACTAGTGCCACACATACTGATAGAAGTCAGAAGACTGCTATATACTGCGGATGAGAAAAGGAATTTAGCAGTTTATATTTATTAAAATAATTGCATTTCCATGTTCTGTGTACTGTGGGAGAACAGATATAGTCAATGCAGGATCCTGGGTTTAGTTACAATTTTAAGTATCTATGCTACTGGTCATCAGGCATGTTAAGATCATAAGCTGTTAAATAATAGCAAATATATGTGTTATGACAAAAATAGATCAGTACATCTCTTTTTCTTATGCCTACTTCACAACGTCAATATCACTGTACCAGTAAATGAATATCTATTTATCTATCTGTGAATAAATAATGATGTCTCACCCTGCCACCCTTCATTGACACTTCATTAAAGAAAGGCAAAGTGCTCACTGCAAATAGTGTTTAAGAAGCCTACAATAGAAGCTACTGTAACTTCCCATGGGTAGATTAGAGGAACCTGACCTGCTTCCACTTGTGATGGGAATTTGCTGGGGTAGGTGAGAAAGGAGAGGAAGGACAATGCATTGCTTTACTGGGAGGAAGAGAGAATCACTTAAGAACAATACACCTAATTATCATAATAGCATGATGGAGAGATCCCAGACACTTGTATAGGGGGATTCTTCCCTCAGTGTCATATACTAAGAAACAATTGCAACAGCTGAGTACACACTGTATAGTGTTTGCCTTCTTTGGGTATCATTATTTTTTAATTATTAGCAACTGGTAAAAAAAGTTGCAGTGTCTACAATACAGCTTTTATTTTTACAGTTTATACCATTGCAGAATAGGAGTCAGTGTGAAAAAGTATAGCAAGGAAAAACGTGGTGTGACAACAGCAGGTTTGGAATCTTACAAAGTAATAAGACATTTAATGACACTCATTAAACTGTGATTAATTACTGCATTAATACACCTGTGATCCCACCTAGAAGCAGAGAAAACAAGACCTGTTAGCTGTACCTTGGGAGCAGAGTTATGCCTCGTACACACGCAACGATTGTTGGCAGTGAATTTTCGGCCAACGTCCGATCGGCCGATTTTCGGCTTGTTAGTATGATGCTTCCGACAACCTACTGCGACTTTTCGGCCGAACAAAATCTGGTGTGCATGCTATAAAATTTTTGTTGGCCGTCAACAGAACGGCCGATTTTCCGTCAGTCAGTACAGATTTCGGCAGACAAAAATCAGATGAGCAAGACTGGGCATGCTCAGAGAAGAAAAAACACACGGAAAGTAAACCAGCACATGACATCACTTCTGAAGTTGGTTGTTGTTGGCCGAGAAAATTCGTGTGCAGTCTGGAGCACATTTCAACCAACACAACAACACTGGACAAAAGAAGGCCGATCGGTCGGCCGATAATCGTTGCGTGTGTACAGAGATGTATAGTAACGAAGTAGAACTACTTAAGTACTATACTTAAGTACCGAAATGCGGTATCTGTACTTTCCTAGAGTAGAATTTTTTTCTCCTACTTCTACTTTTACTTCACTACATTTTTTCGATGATTTCGATACTTCTACTCAAGTATTTTTTTTTTGTGCTGCATAGTTACTCGTTACTTTTAAAAAAATTACCACTGCCAGAACAGTAGATGGCAGGTTTCATAAAGCTCAAAAAAATGTGTATAATGTCATTTGTAAATCAGCGCATACAAAATAAATGCTGTGTATAATAAAAGCTGCTATACCAAATCTTTCCAATAAAAAGAAAATATGAAACAAACAAATAAATGGTGCTACAGCGCTTAAAGTGCATCAAGAAACTACTAACAAACACAGGTTAATCATTTGAATAAATCATTTGAAATAATAAAAAACAATATGATGTTCAAACTTTTGACTTCTTTCTTTAATAACTACATAACACAGTACTTGTACTTCTACTTTCAGTACTTGAGTAGAAATTTTTTTTCAAAACTACTGGTACTTTTTACTTTTAGTACTTAAGTAGCAAATTTTTTGAAAAAAATACTTGCAATACTTAAGTAAAAAAAATGTTGAATACTTTAGTACTTCTACTTAAGTAACTTTTTCTGCGAGCACTTCCACTTCTACTCAAGTCACTTTTTGATCGAGCACTTGTACTTTTACTCAAGTAGAAATTTCGAGTACTTTATACAAGTCTGCGTGTGTACGAGGCTTTACAGACAAAAGGTTTGTTAGTTTTATTAGAGCTCTGAATTCCATTGCATTTATAAAGCAATCTGCCTACAGTCTATTTATTGTAGTTATTCATTTTGCATGGTCACACAACTCTTTTGTTCCTGTAGGATACCATGTTCCTAAGTAATGTTCTAATGGATTACAGAGAACCATGGCTGGGTCTATGTAAAAATCGAAATATTCAGTGTTGAAGGGAGGGTGTCTACATTGGCACTTACTGTATACAGCAGCTATCATTGGGTGCCTGCACACAAACTCAGTCTGCCTAAAGTGTGTCCAAGGACCCCTAAACCCAGGCCCTCTATGAATAAGAATGAGATATCCTTGATGCTAACCCCACCTCTTCCTACCTCATATATTTTATTATTTTCCTGCCCCATGATGGGTAGTCCTATTAACCAATAGAAAGACATATAGATATGAGGGGGTAAATTAGAACCAGCATCAAGGAAGCTTAGTCAATAGTTAAAGGTTTGGAGGAGCTCCAGATGTTCTGCAGGGGTGTGAAGTTGTCAAGCAGATACTTCCAGGGGTACGTAAATCTGTAATCTTCATGCTCATGGTTTAACTGTTTTTTTTTTTTACTTTTGCTTCAACTGCTCCTGCACCCTGGCTGTTGAATCATTTTTCCCAACCCCTGCCAATGTCACTTTTCACACCTGTTTGGCACATTGTGGGGTTGATTTACTAAAACTGAAGAGTGTAGAATCTAGTGCCGTTCTGCATAGAAACCAGTTTCCAGGTTTTTTTTTTTTTTTGTCAAAGCTGAATTGAACAAGCTGAAGTTATGCGTCGTACACACGCATCGATTATTGGCCGGGCCAACGTCCGATCGGCCGATTTTCGGCTAGTTAGTATGAAGCTTCCGGCAACCGACTCCGACTTTTCGGCCGAAAAAAATCTGGTGTGCAGGCTATAAAATTTTTGTTGGCTGTCAACACAACGGCCGATTTTCCGTCAGTCAGTACAGATTTCGGCAGACAAAAATCTGATGGGCAAGACTGGGCATGCTCAGAGAAGAAAAAAACACACGGAAAGTAAACCAGCACATGACATCACTTCTGAAGTAGATTTATGTTGGCCGAGAAAAATCGTGTGCAGTCTAGGCACATTCCAACCAACAAAACACCACTCTGGACAAAAGTCGGACGATCGGTCGGCCGATAATCATTGCGTGTGTACGAGGCATTAGAACTTGGTTGGCAACCATGCACAGCTGCACCAACTTTTGCACACTACAGTTTTAGTAAATCAAACCTACTGTGTGTACTAAGCTTTATAATGACGATAACAAAAATGTCAGTATTGTTTACAATGATGGAAGGGAGTTATAAAAATTAAACAGTCTGAAAATTGTGAAATGCTTATACCGTATATTTGAACCCTTTTTACAACTATTAAAAGGGGAATATTCACATTCATAACACCAACAAACACCATAACATTTGCCTATAATCCTAAACTCTAATGCTTGTTGCCCTTTTTGCTTTTATATTCTGTATTGTTAGCGATGCATGTGTAATATGTTTACTGTGTGCCTTACAAATACTCATTAAAGACTACATTGAAACATTTCATATACAAATTCATAATAATAAAGAATATAGCCCTTCACCTGTCAAACAAGTACTCACAAAGGTTTTTGAATTGAGATAACCAGAGGAAACACATTCCGACAGAGCACTCCAAGTATTCAGTATGATTCTCCTAATTTACCTTTAACTGTAATCAGCTAACGTTGAAGTAAACATTTTAAAGTGTAAAATATACACACTGTAGCTTAGCCTGAACCGTGTAAGAGACAATATGATGGGTTTGAATTTCGCCTGTTAAAAATGAAGACCCTTTTCAACACCAGTACATGCCTCTAATTTTATCCCTCTAGAGGTCATTTCCTGAACACTTAAGTAACCTGTAAGTGACCTTGTCCCAACTTTTCCCAGCATAGTCTAGCCATCTTAGGAATTCCTGGTGCTCCCCTGGACAGAGGCCATCCTGTCTAATGCTATCCATGATGTCTATCCATATTCTGCTACCTCCCATCACTTACTACAATGACTTTTCATCTCAATTAAATCCTTGACAACTTCTCTGAAGGGATAACGTGCAAGTGGTAGAAAAATGGGGTTAATGCTGGAATGTGGTGGGAGGGATAGTCATTAATTTGCAGAAGCAAGCTTCCTAATGTAGTCCTTTGTCATACAACTGATGGACATTAGAACATAATAGACCCCTAAGGCAGGACTTTCATTGCATGTCAATAGGTGTACAAATGACTCCAGGTGTGGAGCAACATGGAGTGCCTGGCCAGTTCACAAGAGATTTCTAAAGTTTTAATGCTGACTTCCTAAATATGTGTAATAGGGAGAAAGTCACATGCAAATACCCAACAGATTTGTAAACTAACCCTTATGTCCTTTCCGAATACTCCAATGTATTTAGGGAAGTTACTTCAATTGGTGACAGCTTGATACTAGACATAATATGCATTTTTTTTAAACAAAGATTGATGGTGGCAGATCAGGTGGTTATGTGTTCTAGTTACTTTTTATTGCTGTAATTATGGGCTTGATTATGTTATAAATAGGGGGCTAGGCTACATGGGTGATTTTCAGTTGCGGTGAAACTTATCGATGATCATTTGATAGATGTAAACCAATTTAACATAATGAATTAAGTTACACAGCAGTAAGAAGTTGTGTATAACTGGGCATTTTGCCAGAAGTACACTCTTATGAAGTTGATTGACGATGAATGGGCAAAAAAGGCTTATGTTTTAGTTCTTTCTGCAAACATATTAGAGTATTTTGGGTATCAGCATGTCATTTTAAGTCATGAGAAGAGCTTTCAATTTTCACTATTCAGTGTGGATCATTAAAAAGCTATCCACATGTAGGAATAATTTTGGGGCCCTTTCATTATTCATTTTGAAAATGGCATGCATGAGGCGACACATGATGATGTCATTAAAGTGGTTCCAAAGACTTAAGGTTTTTTTTTAACTTAATGCATTCTCTGCATTAAAGAGATTGTAAAGACAGAAGGTTTTTTTATCTTAATGCATTCTATACATTAGGATAAAAAGCCTTCTGTGTGCAGCAGCCACACTAATACTTACCTGAGCCCCCTCTCGTTCCAGCGATGTCCACGAGTGCCTTGACCATCTGGGATTCTCCCTCCTGATTGGCTGAGACACAGCAGTGGCGTCATTGTCAATTAAAATCAGTTAGTCAATCAAGAGAGAGAGAGGGGGTGGGGCCGGACCGCAGCTTTGTGTCTAAATGGATACATGGAGCTGCAGCAACAGACATTTTAGTGGCCACGCAAAAGACATTTTAGTAACTGGAGTGAATGCCAAAACTTTTCTGTATATGTTTAAAGTTGAACTCCAGGCAATTGTTTTTCCAGGTAGTGGGGCTGTGCTCTTACACCAATCGGTGTCAACTGCACAGCATTACTGCATGGGAGAATTATTTTTTTTTTCTCCTGGGGTTCAACTTTAGATTAAACTATTATTATCGTCTTTAATATAATAGACCAGGGCTTCTCAAGCAGGGTTCCTCCAGAGGTTACTTGGGGTTCCTTGAGCAACAAGCAAATACTGCCTCTCAGATAAGTTCCCAGTGACACCATTGATCTTTTTAGCTATCTGTAAGGAGCATTCTTCCCACTGACCATCACACTAATGTATCATGAGTTATAAATATAGTAATTTTTGGCAGGGGTTCCCTGAGACCAGTAGGTTATTTTTAAGGGTTCCTCTATGTTGAAAAGGTTGAGAAAGGCTGTAATAGACTGTTATAGAAGCATACAGGCCTGTGTTCGGATTGTGAACCTGAAATTGGTTTCTCTTACCAATAGGGTTACCTTAGGGAATGCCCTAAGTTTGGGAAACAGATCTGCAACAGAAGTAGGGGAAGACTTATTGTCAATAAATGGGAAGCTTGTGTTAAGGTTAGCATGACAGTAACTAAGTAACCTCTACAGACCCTCCCCACCTTCCCCAGACACACACCCTCTCCAATTTCTATGCCTTCTTCTCAGTGGAAAGGTCTAGTGATGCATATAGGTTGGAACACCGTAACTAAATCTGTGGTGCCAAACTTGTATGATGATATCGCATGACTTTCCATTGTGATACTATGCTTATTTTTTTTACTTTTTAGGTTTTACCGCAATGAGTCCTCAATTTCATTGTCCTCCGTGCTCTACTCTTTCACAGCATCCACTTTTTTTGTTAATTTATGTGACCTATTTGAGCATCTGAGCAAAAAAAAATAGAGCATTTTTAAAGAACAAAATTGTTTGCTATCACTTTCAGAGACTTTAGGGTTAAGTTACTAAAGGCAAATAGATTGTGCACTGTTGCTCCAGAGCTTAGTAGGTGAGCAGAATCCCTGCTGGTTTTCTATCATCCAATCATGTGAAAGCAAAAATTCATTTTTTTTTATTTTCCTTGCATGTGATTGGGTATTCGTTGCATAGTGAAGATTTACCTCAATTACTAAGCTCTGGAGCAAGTGCACTTGCAAAGTGCAACTGCATTTTCCAAAGTGTACAGTTTATTTATCTTTAGTAAAGCAACCCCTTTGAAGCTTGTGGGAAAATCTCTGCAACCAATGAACTTGTTAACAAAAAAAGCAGAGAAACTTTGTTAGTACATGCTTCAATTTAAAACTTTAGAGCAGGTCTACCTATCTAAATGTGAAACGATATATAGAAAAGTACAGGAGCAGCCAAAACCCACTGCGGTATGCACCCAGAACTGGCCATCGGGTTGATATGTCGTCGGTGCGACACATGAATGGTAAGCAATGTTACTGTTTTTTTTTTTTTTTTTGGGGGGGGGGGGGGAGTTGCAAAAGGGCACAGTTATCACTTGCTCTTATACTGATTTATAAACATCTGGATGTGCTTAGCACTTTGAGCTTTCACATGCACCTGATGAACAACTTTTACAGGAGAACACAACCTAAGGGTATCCATTCTCAGGCAGAATACCAAAAATGATTTAATATTCAATATAAGTCATAATTTAAAATTATATTTTTCTCCACAGCCCCCCTTGGTTGAATTATGCCCATCAGCTATCTCATCCCTTCTTGCTCTTCAGTATGGTAGATGAGTAGAATGAAGCCATGGGGATAGGCTTCTTTTTTATTTATTCTGAGCTCATTTAAGACTTTTCGTATGACAAGTCAAGGGTACAGAATGAAGAAAGAGAAGGGGGGGGGGGGGGAGTAGAAATGGTACAGTATAAACATAACATATGTAACAGCCAATTACATTTGGCATGAGATATTGGGTCCAAGCAAGACCAGTTTGGATATATCATAGTACTTGAATGTCTGTATATCACTGGATGTATCATAAACCTCGAATAAACCTATACTTGAAAATCGGGTGAAACATTTATCTAGATTACATTTAGAGACACTGTTAGCGCAGGGATTTTTTGCGCCCATATTCTTTCACTGGACAAATGTGCAGCACCTGGTTTAGGTTAGATTCATTGGGAGAGAGGGTGCAACAAGGTAGATAGGGGGATAGGCTTAGTTTTGAAAAAACGAGTTACCTTCTAATTCTCCATTGTTCTGCTGGGGACTAAACAGTAGATTTGGTACAAAAATGCAACAGCCTACATTTCTGTACATGTTCAATTATTATTAAACACAATTAAGCATTTAACAAAGTACACTTTGGGGTTGACTTCCTAAAACTGGAGAATGCAAAATCTGGCACAGCTTCTAACATGTAGCTTGATTAATTAGGCTTTGACAAAAAAAAAAAAAGGAAGTTGATTGGTTTCTATTCGGAGCTGCACCAGATTTTGCACACTCCAGTTTTAGTAAATCAACCCTTACAACAGATATCAATTATTAAAGGAATATGGGTTCTAGGTAATGTTTGGTCAGTATTAAATCAGAATTTATTAGAGGTAAGTACCCTGTAGCCTTAAATATCAAATACGTTTCTAGACTACTAGGTCACTCCTATAGCACCCTACATCCTAAAATTACTTATTGCTTTGTATAGAACTAGTGTAATACAGGGCTTGAAAAATCCCAGGCGCCAGGTCACATGGGCGTCTAGAAATTGAGTCCGCTGTCAGGTATCGGGACGCCGCTTCATTGATCCAAATATTTTAAAATCCTGCGGCTCCTATCCAGACTTCTCAGTTTACGGACAAGAGGCAATCTAATTGGTCAGCACCGTCACATGGACGGTGCTGACCAATTAAGACCGGCTGCCTCTTCTCCACTCTCGGTACATCCATAGGATGCACTGCTCGTCTTCTCTCAGCCCTCCTCTTTGCGGTCACCCGACACATATCTATCTGAAATCAGGTACAAGTGCTAGGTCCGCGGCTGAGCGGTGTGTGAGACGGGGGGAATGGTGCGCCAGGCCTGGGCTCTACACAGAATTTCATGTGTCAGCCGCTCCCCGTCCCATTTCTCCAGCCTGCCTGCTTGGGTGTCACTACTTAGTGTAACTGTAATGTCTGCCTTCATTTTGTTAAGCGCTGCGCAAACTGTTGGCGCTATATAAATCCTGTATAATAATACTTCCTCAGCCCCTGGGAGAGGTGGGAGTGCAGACCGAGCCCACCCTACCGCACCTGAGGGAAGGGCACCACCTACAAGTAGATGGGGGGCACAGTTTACCTTTAACAGGCCGGGTGTGGGAGACTTCCCTCCCATAGACACGTGTGTGTGGGAGCAGAGCAGGATGTTTTCTGGGTGTATGTGAGGAAGGTGGAGGTGGGAGAGTGCCGCACTTCTGGAGGATTCCTCTGTACACACCATGGAGCTGAGGGGACCTCACTGTACATATACTCGTCTGACTGAGACTTTAACTCTCTTCCTCACTCTCTCCCCTTGCCTCCCCCTCTCTCTCCTCCTCCCTCTCTCTCTCCCCCTCCCTCTTACCCTCCCTCTCTCTCTCTCTCTCCCTCTCTCTCCATCCCTCTCTCCCCCTCCCCTCCCCCACCCACCCACCCTCCTTCTCTCTCCCTCCCCCGCTCTCTCTCACTCTCCTTCTCTCCCTCCCTCTCTTTCTCCCCGTCCCTCTCTCTCCCTCCCCCTCCCCTTCTACCCCCTCTACCTCTCCCCTTCTACCCCCCTTTTGCTCTCCCCTTCTACCCCCTCTCGCTCTCCCCTTCTCCCCCCCTCTCCCCTTCTATCCCCCTCTTGCTCTCCCCTTTTCCCCTCTCTTTCTCTCTCCCCTTCTTTCCCTCCCTCACTTTCTTTTTTTTTCCTCTTTCTTTCTTTCTTTTTTTTCTATTCTCATTTCTCTGTCTCTCTTTTATTTCTCTGTCTCTCTTTTATTTCTCTTTCTTTCTTTCTTTCTTTCTTTCTTTCTTTCTTTCTTTCTTTCTTTCTTTCTTTCTTTCTTTCTTTCTTTCTTTCTTTCTTTCTTTCTTTCTTTCTTTCCTTCTTTTCTGAGCGCAGGGCATCTGATTTGAAAAACGGGCTCCTAACTTTTTTAGCTGGCTCCAAGATTCAAAGAATATTTGTCAAGCCCTGGTGTAATAGTTTATTAGGATTGAAGATTTCATCTCACAATTGTCAGTTGTCTACCATCAAATACGTTTAGGAACATAACATAAAAGTTTAATGTTATTAAAGCAGAACTACAGTAAAAATAACAAGATGAAAATGAACAGATCAGATAAAAAAACAAACAAACATATTTTGCTGCAATATTCTTCTTCAATCTAGAGATTTACCCTGCAGTATTTTTTTATCTGCCGTTAGATTTTGAAATCAAGAGGACCATACTTATGGAGAGGCCACTTAGTTAACAGCCTGTTTAAGGGGCCACATATTTTCCTTAACCACTTCAGCTCTTGTACCTGTACATAAATTAAAAGAAAAGCATGGGATTATTCCCCCCCCCCCCCCCCCAGTTATACTCACCTAGGTGGAGGCTGCATCTGTCCCCTGGTGCCTCTACACTGAGAACTAAGTGATCGAACACTGCCTGGTTCTGACAGCTCCCCGAGCAGAGAACTGCTGGCTGTCAGTCACCGGCTCTCTGCTCTGCCCCCTCCTCGTTCATTGGAGCACTGGGCTGTGGAGGGGCAGGGAGTGGCCGGCTCAGGCTCTCAGTGTCTCGCTGAAAGAGTGAGCCGTGTTTCGGGTCAGGTACCTGACAGATCCTGATTCTGTGGTCGTGATGACACAGTGCCTGGACCGATATCTGTGATGTCAGCAGAGAGTGGACATCAGCCAGCTCTCTGCTGAAAACTGGTCACAGGAGTGCAAAACGAACTGCACTCATGTGATCCATAGGAGATGTACAGCCAAACAAACCTTGGCTGTACATTTCCTTGACCTAAGCAATTTTTACATTTACACTATGGGTCTGTGTTCATTTTAAAATGTAGTTTTATTATAAATAAAAAGTTTACATTGTATTCTATAATTTGTCCATTTAGACCCCGTTCCCACGGAGCGACGCTACTTGCCGGGGCGACCTCACAGGTCGTGGTGCGCAGCTCGCACTGCGACCTCGGAGCGGCCGGTACAGACTTCACATCTTTGAAGTCAATGCAGGTCGCTCCAGGTCGCCCCAAAGAAGCTCCGGACCCTTTTTCTAAGTCGGAGCGACTTGTGTCGCTCCTATTAGAACGGGTCCACAGCTACTCTATGGCAGACGACCTACGGCGACCTGTCAGGCGACCAGGTCGCCTGACAGGTCGCCCCAGTGTGAACGGAAACTTAAAATGTCACTGAAATAATATTTCTGGTACAAAGGATGGCAACAGTTATTTGCAAATAAAAAAGTAATTTTTATTTTTTTCTAATTTTCTTTTAATGCAACAGAAATAAAATGCAAATGAACAAATAAATAAATAAAAAAATATTAATGGTAAATGTGGAAAAAAATTAGGATAAAAATAATGGCAAAGGGGAATAAGGGAGGAAGAGCTAATAAGGGCTGATAATGATTGATTAACTAAAGGTTAATAGGGAGTTATTGATCTACATGTAAATAAAATAGTAAATACAATTAAACACTACATTGTTACATTGTATTTGCTCAATAAAACTTGCAGACTATCTGCAAGTGTCATTTTACACAGAAGCTGCTGCATGTGACAGCTGTTCCTTTTATGTAATACAATGCAATTCCCTGTTGTCATTTTGACAGTCAGTAATTGCCAGTACTGTAATAGCAGCAACACGGGGAGAGAATCTGAATGTAAGAACTTTGCTGAACTTTTTAGAAGATAACCCAAATGCTACTTTCACTTATGTATACTTGTACTTATTCAACTTGTTTCAATCTGTGCAGAGAAAAAGTCATTGAAATGTTCCATGTTTCCCTATTTCCATAATAATTGTATAGCTAATTTAAAATAAATGCTCTGCAAGTTCTCTCTGTGCAGTCTCTGGCACATTGCGGGAGTTGTTAGGTTACATGTATGGTTAATATATCACTGAGAGGTGGTGTTCTCCAACAAATGCTATGGGTACATTTCTAAGTCCAGACAGGGTTTACAGAAATGAAATGACATTGGTTGTGGTGTAACAGAGCTCAGAATCTACCACTTCACAAGTGAATGGTCTAACCACAAGGCCACCAAGCCTATTCCTTTAAAGCTGCTGCCATTTTCCTTCTAGAATTAATTCCAAGCCAGCCGCGTGCACTCAGCATGACGCACTTTGTGTTTGTTTATGCTTGGAATTTAGGCATATTTCCTGCAATGTTAAAAAAGAGAGGTTCATGTAACTCTGTGCTGTTGGCGAGAACAGGATTATTTAAAGCTGAATAAAACACGCAGAGGAAAGAAAAATGTTTAGAAACTGTGACAATCATAAAATGTAGGAGAATACAGATGTTTTGCTCTAACATGTAACCAATCACCAAATAGTATTTTTCTGTCTATCACAAGTGAGTTAATGAAAGCATGATTCTGATTGGTTGTAGTAGCTGCATACAAGATGCAGCTATTTACATGTCTGCAGGTAAGTCCAATTCACTCTTGAAATTTAAGGCAAAAATAGTAGAAATGAATGCCTTTCTTATATCAGTATTATGTCAGTATTTTTGAATGTCAAAGCAGGACATTGTTTTGCGTAGAAATCTGTTGTTTTATATTGTAGGCCTGTAATTCTTAGGAAAAAAGCATTAAAAGTGAATAAAAATAATTCTTACATTATTAATACATTAATACATTAATTAATTATTAATAAAAAATAAAAGGAATAAAACAATAAAAGTTCAGGCAGGGCACTGGACAAAGCACAAGGGACAAAACTAAGGTTAAATGGTTTGATACAGTAATGTAATCCTAACAGATTACAATGGATCATGTCATGTTTTGTGTACGGGAAGGGAACATGGAAGATGGATGTCGGCATCGGCCGGAGGACACAGCGGGAGGACATCAGGGATCGTAGGCACAAGGTAAGTTTCACTACAGGGTAACCCCAAGTGTGGCTCTGGGTTACCGCTTTTGGTACTGAAAACTACTCAGAGCCACGCTCGGGATTACCACCAGGGAGGTTAACTATGTGCACATTTGTGTAATACTGAGTGAGTAGCTAGATACGTGTCCAGTTAGACCACCACGGCATGCAGGAAAGAAATGTGCACGATCCCCCCCATCAACACACACAATGCTGGCAAGGGAATCCCTCCTGCCATTGTCCTGCCATTGTCTTCTCCCGGCAGGGGGGCAGAAGCAGGCAGGGGAAGCTGTCCCCGCGGGTAGAAGACAGTGAATATCGCTAGCCACTATAGAAGCCGCTTGCAAGCAAATCCGGCAGGCCAGTTGTACCCAAGTTGATTGCTCGATTAACTTGGTACTTTTAGCCTGCCCATTAATGGTTCGAACTGGTAAGATTAAAAGCCATGTATGGCTGGCCTTAGGCAAACCACGGGTTGCAGGAAAGAAATTTGCACAATTCCCTTACTGTATTAACACAGACAGTGCTGACAGGGGACAAACAATTGTCTGCTCTGGCGGTGATTTTCACTAGCTGCTATAGCTGCCACTAGCGAAAATCATAGGAGAATCCAGCAGGCTGACTGTACCCAACCTGATCGATCGATCAACTTGGTACATTCAGCCTGCCCATTAATGATTCGAATCGTGTATGGCCAGCCTTAGTTTTGAAATAAAATAACTAAATATACATTTTTTACTAATACAACATAAGTTTGGTCTGTGAGCTGCGGGGTCTGATAGCTATTGCAGAGAATGCAGCAGTGGGCACTCCTATATGCTCTTACAAACTCACTTTAATGGTGCTTTTTTGTCTCATATAGTATACACTGTACTGTACATATTTCTGAAAGCTACATTTTCAAACTAAATTGTTGTCGTTGCCGAGGCTCTCCCATGTACAGCTTCTATGTCATCAGCAAACAGAAGCGGGAATGATTAGTGATCAGTATTAGATGAAGTGTCAGCTATCTGGTTTAGATCAATGCTTTTATCTTCTGTTTCCTGTTCAAGTATTTACATACAGCATACTATAAGTGTCTTACAAACACACTCCACATAACTGTTGACAGAACAAACAGCATTGTCAAGGAACCTGCTAATATTTGCTTTATTACCATTTTTCAATAGATAAAAAACTCTCTATGTGTCAGTATAAATACATGTGGATTTTTACTTACGGTGTGTGCTGTCTACATCTGACAGTTCTCTAAGAATACATGACTGCAATTTTTAGTCCATCTTATCTGACACGTTTGAATAACAAATACTAAGAAATCAACACAGGGAAAATAGGTAGGGAGCAGCCTAAACTATTACATTGTTATATATATATATATATATATATATATATATATATATATATATATAAACATTCGATTGTAAACTCTTCTGAGCAGGGCCCTCTTAATCCTCTTGTATTTTATTGTATTGTAACTGGCGCTATATAAATCCTGAAGAATAATAATAATATATAGATATATATATATACATACAGTAAAACCTTGGATTGAGAGTAACTTGGTTTAAGAGTGTTTTGCAAGACAAGGAAAATAATTTTAAAAATTTTGACTTGATAAACAAGTGAAGTCTTGATATACAAGTAGCATCATGTCACAGGTGCCTCTAAGTGTAGCAATATGGTTGCATTTCATAAAGGTACAACTTTTAGCAACTCACATGGTTGATGATCAAAAGAGGCACATTTAGGTATGCAGGCATCCGGGGTAAAGCTGTCCACATAGACCATCCTCCTCACCGCAGTCTCTCACCCCCATCAATCTGCAATCATGATGGGGAAGACTACCCTGCAGTAGAGTGATCTGAAAGCAAGGCTTGAAGCGCTCATGGAGAGCAGCGTGGAAAGGATGACATCGATGGCGGTGAGGAGGACGGTCTATTTGGACAGCTTTACCCCGGATGCCTGCATACTTAGATGTGCCAGTTTTAATCATCAACCATGTGAGTTGCTAAATATTGTACCTTCATTAAATTTAACCATATTCCTAAACTTAGAGGCGCCTCTCTTCTCTTTTATACTCAATTGTACCATGACGCTACTTGTATATCAAGACATCACTTGTTTATCAAGTCAAAATTTATAAAATAATTTTGCTTGTTTTGCAAAATGCTCTTAAACCAATTTAGTCTCAAAGGTTTTACTGTCTATCTATCTATCTATCTATCTATCTATCTATCTATCTATCTATCTATCTATCTATCTATCTATCTATCTATCTATCTATCTATCTATCTATCTATCTATCTATCTATCTATCTATCTATCTATCTATCTATCCATCTATCTATCTATCTGCATAATTACAACTCTACATTTTAGAAAGACATTTTCACACAAGAATTTGATCACATTCACATGCATGCATAAAAAATATTAAAGATTGCAGATCCCTTGCAAATTCAGTTTGAGCCAAAATATAAGGCTATGAGGTAGGCCAATATTCCTTTATTACAGACTACAGCTAGGGTAAAGACAGTAACTTAACTGGAATTAGTACAGAGCATCTGGAAATAATTGATTCAATCACGCACATTTACACAAATATCTTCTTTGGTGGTAGGTTCCCTTTAACAACAATTTTGAGTGGGTGCAGTGTCTAGAAGCCCCACACCAAAGAAGCTATTGTTGCATTGCATTTACTGAGTCCTTACAACTCAAAACAGCTGTATGCAAGCTGAATATTTGACTCACTATATTTGGTTATCTGTGTAAACCAATTCTGTATACACAATTGGCCACAGTAACATTTGCATGTTCACCCACTAGTCCTTAAACAAGGATTTGATCTTTTATTTTTAGTCTGGTAGAGTAGGGTAGCACAGATATGACTGATTCTTAAACCTTGTATTTAGCTATCCTTCAAAATCAATGAAAGAAGATGTAAATAAGAATATGAGATAGGCATTGCCCAAGATCAAGCGGCTTAAAGTGGTTCTAAAGGATGAAGGTTTTTTTTTACCTTCATGCATTCTATGCATAAAGGTAAAAAACCTTCAGTGTGCAGCAACCTCCGCAGCCCCCCCCCCCCCCCCAATACTCACCTGAGCCTGATCCTGATCCAGCGATGTACATGAGAGCAGAAGCTCTCCTGGGTCTCTGCCTCCTTATTGGCTAAGTCATTCCAAATAATAGATAAGTTCTGAGGTCATAAACTTAGTACTGATTGGAAAACTAGTATGTTGTAGCATACATAACTGCACATGGGTCACCTTGGAGCTCTGCAGCCACATGTAAAACTCTTGGCTTATGGACTTGAGCCCTAATATGGTCATAGAACATCTATACTTTCCTATACTTATTTCAATGCAGTTAAAGGGTAGACATGGAAATATAGGGATATATGAAATAATAATATGTGGCTAATAAAGGCCCTCTAATTTTACTAAAATGTTTATTGATTTATCAATCTATTTTTCTCTTGTTGACAAGCTTAACCTTTTATTGTATGCCGATAGACGGTAGACTTCAATGACAACGCATAACACAACAAGAATCCACTGCAAATATTATAAGTCAGTAACTAGCAAGTTGCTTCAACTCAAGTGCAACATGTAACTGATACAACCTCACAGTTAATAAATGTCAGTTGACTTCATACTTTATTTTACTAATGCAGTTGGTCTATTTATCCAGTGCCTGCTTTGTTTATTCCAATTTCCATACTGTAAACACAAGGAAACAGCACTGCAGTGGGGGTAGTGGGCTTATCAAAGCAAATAACTCTATAAAAGGAAGTCGTAAGACAAGAGAAAGTAAAAAAAAAAAAAAAAAATCAGAATTAAAGGGTGAAGACTGGGTTATCTTACGACACTGGGAAAGCAAGTATATTTGCTTTACTGGCTAGCTGATTCAAATCTTGGCTTTTTGGCACTGGGATCTTGGGTTCAATTTACTCCAGGGATGCTATTTGCATAAATTGTAAATGTTCACCCCCTGTTGATTTCTTCTAATACTCTGAAGTCCTGCCACATTCTAAAAAACGTACTGTTAGGTTACCTAGCCCTAGTATATGTGGGTGTATAACTCTAGTAGGGTCATTAAAACGTAAGCTCCTTCTAGGGGAGGGACTGATGAGAAGGATTCTACGCATGTTGTAGAACTTGCCTTTGCAATAGAAAAAAATAAATAATATCCACATTATCTTTTGTTTCCATTAACAATATCATTTAGTTTTAGGTAAAATAAAAAAAGACATTTACGTCAGCTTTTTCTTCTTTAGTGTACTTATATAATAAGTAGGCAATACCCTCCAATTGCAGAATTTGTTTTCCCATAATTGACTGCGAAAAAGTTGGAGCTCATTACAATTACTGCAAATACTAGCACATTTCCTACCTATTGTAGAATCCTGCTAACAACTGGTAGAAGAAAGAAAAACGTAATAAAATATTTAGGAAAACCAAAGTTTTCTCTTTGTTCTGATTTGTTGAACATTGGTGTAATTAGCATTACATGCTCATTTTATGAAACTGTCATAGGTCAGACCTCTTGAACAACTTCAGTCTTTAGTAAGGAGTGAGTAGCTTGTTACGAGAGCCACCACAGAGACACTTATTTAATGCAGAACGTGTGATTTCTATTTGTTTTATGAAAGTGCACTCTTTTCACTCCTTTGCTTCACTGTCTATTCAATATGGCACCTTGGGTCTGTTTTAAAAAGGGGCTTTGTAAGTCAGCAAAAAACCACTGAAAAACAGAGAAGTGGAGAGTCTAGAAGGCTGTAGTATCACTATAAATCTGAATGATAGACTGATAAAGAGGCTGGCCAAGTGGTCCTTATCCCCCTCCAACATCTCGCATAATAGTGACGCACTTAGAAGAAGAAGCATATTAAACATCTCTTGTTTACCAGTCACTGAACCTTCACACTGCTCATTCCCTTAACCTCAGTAAGAATTTTGATGCATTAAATAACATGGAACCAAAAGAACATTATAACTGAATTCCAGCGAGCAAAAAAAAGCAAATCACAGTTCCAAAGCCAATCCCAAAAACTTAATTTTTTAGTGAAGACAAAAATAACTCAACACTTTGGATTTAGAATAAAACCTGTGTTTTATCTGACACATAGAGAGTATTTATCCTTCACAAGCACTTTCCACTGACTGTAATAGTCTAGTCTTCAAACTGTAAAAGTGAAAGAATTATTGGTGGGCTTCAAGTACTGTTGGAGACTGTAGATTATTGACCATATGCGCTCTTCTTTCTGACAGCTTTGCTAAGCAGGCCAGGGGATTATATCATTAGGCCTGTAATAATACATAGCAGACCCCCCTGAAAGACAACAGGTGAAGTTTTACTATCACTGAGACTGACTATTCGAAAATGACTCGCCTTGGAAAAAATACTGTCACTGTAAGATTGTTGTAGTTGTTGGTCTGTGTAGCAGTTTATACTACCGGGATGAGTTTACAAAGGAGGTGGTTTCTTACGGTGCACCTATAAATTTTACTTAAGTGCAGTTAATCTGAGTTTTATTCAAACCCTCAATCAAGCTAAAGTGAAACCTCTATTTCTTTACCTCTTCCTTCAGAAGAATACAGGTTTGCTAGCCTAGAGCAAATGTATTTTGACATATATTGGACACTATACAAAGCAAGTATCTAAAGACAAACCAAAAAAACCATACTGTACATACGTAATCACACGGTATGAGGTCCATCTTTACATTTTTTTGGAAGAGTCCCACAAATTTCACCTTGGATCTACACATCTTTTCAATTGAATCCATTTAAAAAAGTGTAACTCTTGAATAAAAGTTGTGTGAATATTGTGTAAAAACAACAATAATAATAAAAAATTAAATACATAATTAAGTGAAGGCACCTACATAATATTAAGGCCGCATTGATGGATAAACAAACTGACTTCTGCAAGCAATCCAACAATTTCCTATTTGGATATTGCATGAGTCAACAAACAAACAAAAGCACAGAAATTAAAAAAAATGGCTTCAATCTATTGTTAAATGACCTAGCTCGCTGAAACAAATCTGTCACACCACCATAAAGTTAATGTGAAAAATATGAGAAAATAAAATAATTCCTTGTGATTAAGCAAAACTTAGTGGGACAGATTTATAAAAAAACAGAAAAGAAGAAAAAAGAAAGTGCTAGCGAAAGCGGCGTTGTCACCACCAGCAACCAATCAGATTTCCTTATTATCTACCCAAAGAATAAAAGATGAAGCTTCATTGGTTACTGTGGTCAACTGCTCTTCTTTTGCTGCAGTTTTCTTTTCCTCAGTTTTTGTAAATAGGCCCCACTGCCTTTACAGTGATCATGATGACGTAGCGTCCTCAGATCTCCAGTCGTAATCATCTAAAGATGTGCAAAGGATATGGCCAGCTTAACTTCTTCACCACGCTGATTATGTTTTAACATATCCTGCTACAATATGCAGTCACTACCTTTATCTTTAGAACTAGCTATGCTGGTGGCACACAAGCTGACTATATTAATGCTAAGCACTGTGCAAACAACTTGACTTCACCAAGATAAAGTGTACACCCACGTGCAAATGTGTGTGTGTGTGTTCGTCTTCCTGACAAGCGGTATGACTTCATAATTAAACATGTAGGACCTCACTGTTCGGAGCAATAAAAGTTTGAGTTTCCTAACAAAAAAAAAAAATGATCCCATTGACTCAAAAAAGTCCTATCTTATCAGTTTGCAAAACAACAACACAGTCCATGTGAGGAGGAAGCCCTTCTTCCCTGTCCTGCACAAGTATTGCCAAGTTATCTTACCTTGAAGAAGTAGAGTGGCTTCCAACTTTTCACTCCAGTGTCCCTTTGCTTGTCCTCCAATTCATATGAGGTCCAATGATCCTTAAAAATCCACTTTTTGTACAAGTTTAAATGAATGAAACATCCAGCACAAGCATGTAAATAAAATTCGAAAAACTTAAAAAAAAAGAAAAGAAATGATTACTTCTGCGTCGTCTTTGCTCCCTCGGTGTTAACCCTTTACGATGCCGCGAGTTTTGAGCAAAGTTTGCGCTTGTTTTGTCCTCTGGTTGCAGTTATAAATATTTCATTCTCACAGGAGGACCACCCTGAAGCAGGAGAGGAGTGAGCTGATCTCTCTGAATTCTGCCTCCTCCTTGTGCTCAGGAATTAAAACTGTAACTTTTCCTGTACTTCCAAGCTACAGTTGTCTCTTAACAGTAAAAAAGTTGTAGCATTTCTCTTGCTTTTGGAGTCTTTTGCTCTGATTTTTGGGAATACGTTAAAGGCTGAGCAGTCAGACTAGGCACTGTGTGTGGTTGGGATGGGGAGACCCAGAGGATTCTCAGTTCTCAGCATGCTGTCTGTGGTTACTTGGGCTGGAAAGAAGATGTGGAGTGGATAATATGTGGGATGCGGATTGGAATGCACCAAAGTGAGGGGGAGGAGGAAGCACATTCATTGAGCCACATTCCAATGGGAGAAGCACAGAGAAAAGGCAAGGCACAGGAACATTAAGACTTCATACATGATAACATTCACATTTATCTTTACTTACATGTCATTTCTCTCTAACTGGGGAGAACCCACTAACATGCTTTTTTAATTGTGCAACAGGTATTATTGTAATATTTTCTGTGTGCCACAATTACACCATGACCAGTGGATAAACTATTAAATATTAACTACACTTCTCATTATTTGTAGTATTATTATTATTTCATTAATCTTTGGCCTTGTAAAAACTCCAACATACTTTTAGGAATACTACTACTGCCATTATTATTATTATTATTTTGTTGTTATTATTGCTATTATGTAATTGTCTTTGACTTGCGAAAAACCCACCAATAGGTTTTTTTGAAAGTTAGTAATACTTTGTTGTGTGTAACCATTACAATATCACCAAAATGTAAATATACTTAAATTACATCATCAAATATTATTATTATTATTATTATTAATAATATTGTGTTGTTATTGTTATTATGCAGTTTTTTTTGCTAGGAAAAAAAACACAACCCCCCCCCCCCCCCCCCCAAAAAAAATAGGAATACTGTAAAATCTTTAGTAAAATTCTGTCTGTCACAACTACAGCAACAACGGAATATTAACATACATTTTTTACACTTCTCATTAATATTGTTCTGTTGTTGTTATTTTTATTTTTTGTCATTTATTTTGGCCGGGAAAAATACACTCAATTTTTGTAAAAGTTGTAAAATTTGTTGTGTGTCACCATTACAATATCACCAAAATGTAAATATACTTAAATGACATCATCAAATATTATTATCATTATTATTATTAATAATAATATTGTGTTGTTATTGTTATTATGCAGTTTTTTTTGCCAGGAAACCCCCCAAAAATAGGAATACTGTAAAAGCTTTAGTAAAATTCTGTCTGTCACAACTACAGCAGCAACGGAATATTAACATACATTTTTTACACTTCCCATTAATATTGTTCTGTTGTTGTTATTTTTATTTTTTGTCATTTTGTTTGGCCAGGAAAAAATACACTCAATTTTTTTTAAGCTAAAAATTTCTAGAACAGTTATTGTAAGTTATCTTTTTGTCACAATTACACAATCATTTGAATATACACTCACCGGCCACTTTATTAGGTACACATGTTAAATTGTTTGGTAACACAAATTGTTAATCAGCCAATCACATGGCAGCAACTCAAGACATTGAGGAATCTAGACGTGGTGAAGATGACCTGTTGAAGTTCAACCCGAGCATCAGAATGGGGGAAAAAAAAGGGAATTTAAGTGACTTTGAACGTGGCATGGTTGTTGGTGTCAGAAGAGCTGGTCTAAGTATTTCAAAAACTGCTGATCTACTGGGATTTTCACACACAACTATCTCTAGGGTTTACAGAGAATGGTCCAAAAAAGAGAAAATATCCAGTGAGCAGCGGTTGTGTGGGCGAAAATGCTTTGTTGATGTCAGAGGTCAGGGGAGAATGGGCAGACTGGTTTGAGATGATAGAAAGGCAACAGTAACTCAAATGGACCACTTGTTACAACCAAGCAGTGCTGGGACATGGCCATCCAGCGCCCAGGGCAAAGATGGCAAACTGCCACCCCCCCTCCTCCATGTGTACACACAGTTGACATCTTGGTCTCAGTGGGAATGAAGGCAGCTTCTCCGTCATGTGAAATGTCACATGACAGGGGGAGACAGGAAGAAGGCAGTCTGCCCCTGCTCCTCAGTGGCGCCACACTGAGACTGAGGTGTGTTGTCAGCAGGCGTCCTCTTTCTCCTGCCCACAGTAGGTATATAGGCAATATGTTGCCTCCTTACCACCTGTTTTAAACTCCCCTTGATGCACTACTGCACTGCAACTGTGTGCATTGCACAAAGTTGCCGGGAGGTAGCAGTGTGGCCCCCATTCACTTAAATGGGCTGCCTTTAGTAGACAGTAGTGCATGTTGAAAGTGGCAGGGGGTATAATTTCTGCCGCAGTTGCTGTGGCATCTGTATATCCCCAGCTGCAGCCTCTGTAGCTTAAAGGGGGTTAGGATGCTATCATATGAGGCTGAGCAGCATGTTTTTACTGCCCCCAACCTCAATTATAAATGAGCTCTAAGGCTAGGTGCACACTGGGGATGTTTGCATGTGCAGGACAGCTTACAGACACGCAAGGCTGCCATTCATTCTTAATGGCACCCCCATACATCCAAAAATGCAGCACGTATTCACGTGCGGGAAATCGCATGTGATTTCTTTGCAACTGCATTTTCAAAAAGGTGCAGGGACCATTTTCCTGCAGGTACAGCAGCCAATTCATGTGAACCACAGCAAACGCATTGGTGTGAATCTAGCATAATAGTCAGCAAAAGGAAAATGCATATAGCACAGTGCCTTCAACATAATTCATCTAATAGCATAAAGTCACTTTAATAACTAAAAAGTCCACTGAGTACTCCCCTCTTTAGCAATCGCATCCACAGTGCTCAGCTGAAAAGAGCAGAACATAATTGCATTGTACCTGTAATGCTTCAGTGTTCTTGAGTTTAGTCCTGACGACCTCTGTCTGATTCTGTCCCAGCCCGCCGGCTGCTCACCATGTGGATGGCTTTAGTATTCGGGTGTAGTCCCAACATTTTCTGCATTTTCTGTCGGGTTCTGTCCTCATCTACCCACCTCCTGTAGCACTTCCCTGCTCTACAGGTCTGATAGGAGGTGGGCGGGCCGGCAAGCGGGGACACACTTCCCTGTTCTACAAGTCTGATAGGAGGTGGGTGGGCTGGTGGGTGGGGACACCCTTCCCTGTTCTACAGGTCTGCTAGGAGGTGGGCAGGCTGGCGGGCGTTGACAGAAGCCGAGAGAAGATGATGAAAATGCCAAGGCTACAGGGCTAAGAATACTAAACCTATACAGGTGGTGGGCGAGCTGATGGGCAGGGAAGAAGCAGACTGAAGATGCTGGGACTAAACCCAGGCAAGCCTAAACAAACGAAAGCCTTGCAGGTGGTGTGCAGGCTGGTGGAAGGGGACAGAAGCTGACATCTTTGGTGTTGTGACTGAGATGCAGGAGGAGCTGAAGCTCCCAAAGCGCCCCACTCAACACTATGCCCAGGGCAGGTGCCCCTTTTGGCCCCCCTTGTACCAGCCCTGCATCCATGATACATCAAACTTTAAAGCAGATGGGCACACTGGGTGCCACTCCTGTCAGCTAAGAACAGAAAACTGAGGGAGGCTACAGTTTGCACAGGCTCACTAAAATTGGACAATAGAAGATTGGAAAAATGTTGCCTGGTCTGATAAATCTCAATTTCCACTGTGAAATTCAGATGGTAGGGTCAGAATTTAGCGTAAACAACACAAAAGCATGGATCCAGCCTACCTTATATCAACAATTCAGGCTGGTGGTGGTGGTGTAATGGTGTAGGGCGGGGCTCAAAATTTCAAGTCCTGATCTACTAGCCAGGCCTTAAGGGTTATTCGCCACCAGTTGCCCCACCCAACCCCTACCCTGCTCCGCCCCTAATTCTGCACCTAACACGCCCTCATAAATTATCTCATAAAATTACATTGTTAAATGTTTTTACATGAATGCATAAGTTACAAAAATAAATATTAATAACAACTTTATCAGTGCCCATCAGTGCCCATCAATGCAGCCTATCAGTGCCCATCAGTGCAGGATCATCAGCCAAATAATCTGCAGCAACTGTGTGATGCTATCATGTCAATATGAACCAAAATCTCTGAGGAATGTTTCCAATACCTTGTTGAATCTTTTCCAGAAAGAATTAGGGCAGTTCTGAAGGCAAAAGGGGGTCCAAACCAGTACTAGCAAGGGGAACCTAATAAAGTGTCCGGTGAGTGTATACTTTTGGCTCCTGAATCCTGGCTCCTCCTCCCTGCTGACTGCCCCTATAGAAAGCCGCTTGCTATGGAGGCACTCATGCATGTTCACTCCATAAGACACACAGATCATGGCTCACCCCCCCCCCCCCCACTGGCTATGATTGACAGCAGAGGGAACCAATGGCTCCTGCTGCTGTGTCTGAACAAATGAAGTGGGAGAGAGTCAGGAGAGCCGCTGCTCTCATACACATCACTAAATCACTAAATCGAGATCAGACTAATGAAGTTAAAAAACCTTCAGCCTTTAGATCTACTTTAATATTACTGTAGTGGGGTGTTTATTGACTGACCTTGTTCAGATGCAGGTGCAGGCCCCTTTTACTTTTTGTTAAAACTCCCTGGTTTCCAGGACATGCCCAAGGAAGATAAGTTCCTTGGCTTTCCTCACTTAGCAGCATGGAGAGGCTACAAATCATGAAGCAGAGGTAGCTGGGCAAGCAATCTGCAGCCAGGTGAGAATCCTTCCACTGTCAGAACTGGTGTGCTGCCACAGCCTAAAATAATGCAGCTTCTCCAAAAGACCCGTCTACTGTGGGATGCACCTCCCCGATTGTTGGAGTGCTTCAGTTCCAGTGTACTGTTTTAATGAAGTATTGAATCATATTAGATATAAGAAAAGTCCAGTATGCATTATAACTAGAAGGCTATTGCATGCTCATGTGCATGCTCATAATTCTAAATGAAGGCTCACTGCAAGCGCGCGCACTAAATGAAACGTGTACACGCGCATGTGCACGCCCGGCATTGGCATGCAAAACAGCTTATTTAGGATGGACTATCACATGAACAGATTGCTGAGTGGCCTTTAGATAGTTCCTGCTTTACCTACACCCTGACCTGCTATATTTTTATTCCTGTGCATGACCTGGCTTACTCCTGACCTGCCCTTGGTTTCCTGCCTGCCTGTTATGACCTTGACTTGTACTCTGACTCTTCTCCTGCCCTACATTCCTGTACCTCACTGCCCGGCTGTGTATCGATCCCGGCTTGTATCCCCACTCTGCCTATTGTTTCTGTACATTGCTGCCCAGCTGTTGATGACCTGGCTTGTGTCCTGACTATGTTGCTGTCTGCTGTTCCAGTTCCTGACTGTCTGGTGATCCACGGTCATCTGCATCCTGCAAACACCAAATATACAAGAAGGAGAGGTGCCTCTAAGTGTAGGGGTTAAAAACAATTTTTGGGAAACCATACAATTGGCAACTCACATAAAGTAGAGTAAGAACAAGCACATCTTTACTGTGGGGGTCCCAAAAATGTCTTCATTAATCGTGATGTTGGTCCGCCCGCTAGCAGTGTGATGATGGATGTTGCTCTCACTAATCACAGCTTGTAGGAAGTCGTTCGTGTGGTGGATGGAGAACCCAGAACGACGCTTGGAGCGAAGGTGGCTAGACAGCGTGGGGCAATGACGTCAATGGAGTGTGACGTGTTTCCAAGCACCCCACCGTACAGATGTGCTAGCTCTTACTCTACTTTATGTGAGTTGCCAATTGTATGGTTTCCAATAAATTGTGTTTAGCCCCTACACTTAGAGGCCCCTCTCCTTCTTGTATATTTTCAGCTCTGCTGGAATCTGGATTATATTCCTATGTTGATGGCAGCCCTAAGTGGATGGACTTTTTTGATTTTTTAGCTTTTTATCCCCATGTCACATGGACTCTCCCTATGGACTTTGTTATTATAGATTACATGTGAACTACAGTGTTTGCGCCTTTTTCTGGTGTAGCTGGCCACACTGGCCCTCGTACCAGTCAATGTCCTCACACCTCCTGTCATCGCTACTAGATGTGTTCGACAAGAGTTGCTAAAGAAGCCCCTTTTCCAGCTCGATCTCCACCAGGTAGGTGATATCAGCTAAACTCTCTGTTGTTTTAGAGTCTTATAGGGACTATACTATGCAGCCACGTTACTGACTAAGCCACAGAAACATTGTTTTAAAGGGTCCATGTTTGTGCAGCTTTCATTATCTGTTTTGATTTATTCTGCAGTGCATGTACTCTCTTTCTCATCCTGCACCTGTTTTGTATTATAGCATCCAACCAGTTTAGTAAACTTCAAGTTACCATTACCCGAATTATTTGGCGTCTACAAACAGGATGTCAGACAAAGGTGATGGGAATGGTGCAAAAGTGGTGTCTGGCTGTACTACTCCATGGGGAAGCAGACATTTTACCTCCTCTGTAATCATAACCTCCTTATTCCTGGCAGGATTTTTGCTGTAACAGTTACCCAAATACATAGGGCCAAGTCAGGATTAGGGTGAATGTGTCATGAGATTGCAGGCCTGAGTTAATATTAAGGGATCCTGCACCCCACCATTAACACCCTAGAAGGGGAAGCAAAAAGTTAATTCTGCACCTTACGGTGGAAACTTAGGATTCTCTTAAAAAATAGTTAACTGCCTAGAAATGGTGTATAGCCAAGTAGTAACATTAGGGAACCTTAGGACCCACTTCATTGGTAAAAAGTAGAGAGCGGGAGAAACCATTCTGCAATATTATTATTATTATACAGTATTTATATAGCGCCAACAGTTTGCTGAGCGCTTTACAACATGAGGGCAGACAGTACAGTTACAATACAATTTAATACAGGAAAAATCAGATATGCACTGGAACTGCAAAAGCAGCAGACATATGCTTTAATGAAAGGGACTATGTAGAGTTGGAGTAATGCAGATGGATTTTATTTTATTTTATTTAAACTTCCGGTACTTATATAATGCCCCTAATTTTCACAACACTTTACACATATATACGGATGGATGCCTAAAAGAACAATTTGTAGGTGGACTACTGTCCGACAAGGTCAGAGAATCCTTGCAAACAGAGATAGAAGCAACCTTAATTTGAAGTTCCACAATGAGCAGAGTCATGCAGGCTCTTATGCACCTATGGCCATCTTAGGAGGGAAAAAAATAAACCAACATTGCTTGTGTAGCCAGGCGCTGGCCTGAGCAATAAGGAGAAGGGGACATTGCCTTTTATTCTTCTCTCCCTCTACTGAGATACTGATGTTATGCTGCACCATTCTCCCCCGGCCAGCAGTGGGAGAGCTAAATCCAAGCAAGCCCATAGACTTCTATGCAGAGCGCTGAGACTCCTGGGAGTTGTAGTTCGAGACAGCAGCCATATAATGGGATAAATAGACTCCAGATCCCAATAAGCACAGTGCAGTAAGAGTGGAGAGATGATTTTTATTAAACTGCTCGGGGGAGTTCCTTCTCTTGGTTCCAAGAGAGTGAGAGAGAAAGCACCTTTGTCGTGATATTCATCTGCCAGTGGGAGACCAAACAACCAGAGATTTGATCCGGGGACTGGGAGTGAGGACACCGGGGGGGGGGGGGAAGCACAGCATCATCCACATCACAGCACCTGCACTGCTGCGGCAGGAAGACTGTAGCATCCACTCACACTCTGATTCCCACCACTGATCACTGGGTGCCTTTGGGGAGAAACTGAAGGGCTCCCCTTCTACTACGAGAGGTCACCGCAGCATTCCGGGGACTGGCGAGAGCGCTAATCGCTCATTGCTGATACTGCTAGCACGGACTGAGACACAAAACACAGGACGCCAAGTGTAAATTTGCTGTCTCCTCAAAATAACTCAACACACAGCCATTAATTTTTTAAACCGCTGGCAACAAAAGTGAGTACACCCCTATGTCAAAATGTCCAATTGGGCCCAAAGTCAATATTTTGTGTGGCCACCATTATTTTCCAGCACTGCCTTAACCATCTTGGGCATGGAGTTCACCAGAGCTTCACAGGTTGCCACTGGAGTCCTCTTCCACTCCTTCTAAAGACATCATGGAGCTGATGGATATTAGAGACCTTGCGCTCTTCCACCTTCCATTTGAGGATGCCCCACAGATGCTCAATAGGGTTTAGGTCTGGATACATGCTGGGCCAGTCCATCACCTTTCCCCCCAGCTTCTTTAGCAAGGCAGTGATTGTCTTGGAGGTGTGTTTGCGGTTGTTATCATGTTGGAATACTGCCCTGCAGCCCAGTCTCCGAAGGGAGGGGATCATGCTCTGCTTCAGTATGTCACAGTACATGTTAGCATTCATGGTTCCCTCAATGAACTGTAGCTCCCCAGTGCCAGTAGCACTCATGTAGCCCTAGACCATGACACTCCCACCACAATTCTTGACTGTTGGCAAGACACACTTGTCTTTGTACTCCTCACCTGATTGACCCCCCACACACTTGACACCATTTGAACCAAATACGTTTATCTTGGTCTCATCAGACCTCAGGACATAGTTCCAGTAAACCATGTCCTTAGTCTGCTTGTCTTCAGCAAACTGTCAGCGGGCTTTCTTGTGCATCATCTTTAGAAGAAGCTTCCTTCTGGGACGACAGTCATGCAGACCAATTTGATGCAGTGTGCGGCGTATGGTCTGAGCACTGACAGGCTGACCCCCCCACCCCTTCAACCTCTGCAGAAATGCTGGCAACACTCATACGTCTATTTCGAAAAAAAGACAACCACTGGATATGACGCTGAGCACGTGCACTTTGGTCGACCATGGAGAGCCCCATTCTGAGTGGAACATGTCCTGTTAAACCGCTGTATGGTCTTGGTTACCATTCTGCAGCTCAGTTTCAGGGTCTTGGCAATCTTCTTATAGCCTAGGCCATCTTTATGTAGAGCAACTTTTTTTTTTCTTTCAGATCCTCAGAGAGTTCTGTGCCATGAGGTGCCATATTGAACTTCCAGTGACCAGTATGAGAGAGTGAGACCGATTATACCAAATTTAACACACCTGCTCCCCATTCACACCGGAGGCCTTGTAACACATGACACTGGGGAGGGAAAATGGCTAATTGGGCCCAATTTGGACATTTTGACTTAGGGGTGTACTCACTTTTGTTGCCAGCAGTTTAGACATTAAAGGCCGTGTGGTGAGTTTTTTTTGAGGGTACAGCAAGTTTACACTGTTTTACAAGCTGTACACTCACTACTTTACATTGTAGCAAAGTGTCATTCCTTCAGTGTTTTCACATAAAAAGATATAATAAAATATTTTAAAAAATGTGAGGGGTGTACTCACTTTTGTGAGATACTGTATCTCTAGATTTTACATTTAATCACTTTGCACGCTACATTGTGTTATTACCATTGCTAATCTATTATATGCTTGCCTAGTTGCCAGCCATATTGGGTGACAATTAGGGTTGAGCGGACACCTAGATGTCCGTGTTCGACGGGTTCGGCCGAACTTTAAAAAAAAGTCCGGGTCCGTGTCCCGGACTTTTACCGAACTTTTCCCGGACACCGAACCCCATTGAAGTCAATGGGGACCCGAACTTTAAGGCACTAAAATGGCTCTAAAACACCAAAGGAAAGGGCTAGAGTGCTGCAAATGGCAGCAAAACGTAATTAAGAGCATGGCAAGTGCTCTGCAAACAAATGTGGATAGGGAAATAACTTAAAACAACAAAAAAAAACAGAAAAATAAAACAATGTTCTTCTTCATCTCTGAAGGACGAGGCCCATATGGAGTAGGAGGGAGGTTGAGGTGGTGGTGGATGTGGCGGTGACATAGGCGTGCGCACAGGGTGTGCTGGGTGTGCCTGGGCACACCCTAATCACCTAGGGCACATAGCATTGCCAGTGAGGAGATGGGAAAGATCTCCCTGGGACCTGCTCTGCTCTATTTCTCCTTGCCTACAGGTACATGGCCCCGATACATTACTCTCCCTGCTGGCAAACACATGCATGTGTATTTCAACTTTGGGGTGCACACCTTAATGCAATAGGCTGCGCACACCTATGGGCGGTGTAGGTGGAAGCGGCGGTGGAGGAGGACCAGGGCCGGATTAACAGCATCATGGGCTTGGTGCTGAGGATTTTGAAGGGCCTTAAGGGCCGTGCCTTGCCATGCACCCAGAGGAGGAAGGGTGCAGCCATGCATGCCTAATTCAACATGGGATGCTGTCTCTGAAGCCCATAAACACATCCATGCATCGCCAACTGTCCCTCCTTGTCCGGCCTTCACGCTGTGTGGGGAGGTTCTGAGGGTGCTGCCTGGGGAAGCGAGCATAGAAGCCAGACTTCTGTGTTTACAAGTGACAGAAGAGCGGTAACAGTGAATATGGCCAACCCGGGGCCTATATAAAAGGTAGGGGCCTGGAGCTGCAGCTCCAATAGCCCCTACATTAATCTGGCCCTGAGGAGGAGGACGAGGTAGCCAACACTGCTTCTTTTCAAAAATTTTAAATGAGGGTACACCCCAAAAGAGTGAGAAAGAGCAAAAATGGAACAATGGGTGGGTAAGGTCGGTATCCATTGCTATTCTGCATAAGGTACGGAAAAGTCCCGTGGGATCCATGCCTGGTTCATTTTAATGAACGTGAGCTTGTCCACATTGTCTCTGGACAGGCGGCTGCGCTTGTCTGTTATAACGCCCCCAGCCGTGCTAAATACCCGTTCAGATAATACACTGGCTGCAGGGCACGCCAGCACCTCCAAGGCGTAAAGGGCAAGCTCAGGCCATGTGCCCAATTTGGAGACCCAGAAGTTGAAGGGGGCAGACCCGTCATTCACTACATGTAGGCGTGTGCACACATACTGCTCCACCATGTTGGTAAAATGCTGCCTCCTGCTAAGACGTTCCATCTGAGCTGCTGGTGCTGCTGTTTGTTGTGGCGTGCTGACAAAGCTTTTCCACATTTCGGCCATGCTAACCCTGCCTTCTGAGGTGCTGGCGGTGCCCTGGTTGCGTTGGCGACCTCCTCCTCCTCCTCCTCTGCCTTGTGCTTCCACTGTGGCCCCGCTGTCAGATGGGAATGCCAGCAGCATGGCGTCTACCAGCGTGCGCTTGTACTCGCGCATCTTGCGATCGCGCTCCAGTGAGTGAATTAAGGACGGTACGTTGTCCTTGTAACGGGGATCCAGCAGCGTGGCCACCCAGTAATCAGCACAAGTTAGAATGTGGGCAACTCGGCGGTCGTTGTGGAGACACTGCAGCATGTAATCGCTCATGTGTGCCAGGCTGCCCAGAGGCGACGAAAGGCTGTCCTCTGTGGGAGGTGTATCGTCCGTGTCCTCTGTATCCCCCCAGCCACGCACCAGTGATGGCCATGAGCTGGCCTGGGTGCCACCCTGCTGTGAACATGGTTCCATCTCCTCCTCCAGCTCCTCCTCCTCCTCATCCTCCTCATCCTCCAGAACTGTGCCCCTGCTGGACAATTGCGTCCCTGGCGTTTGCGTGTGCAGGAACCCACCCTCGGAGCCCCTTGCGAATGACTGCCCTGAAAGCCTTGGAAATGTTACCTCTTCATCCTCCTCCTCCTCCTCATCCTGTGCCACATCCTCTTCCATCATCGCCCGAATTGTTTTTTCAAGGAGGCATAGAAGTGGGATAGTTAAGCTGAGAACGGCGTCATTGCCACTGGCCATGTTGGTGGAGTACTCAAAACAGCGCAACAAGGCACACAGGTCTCGCATGGAGGCCCAGTTAAATTAAATAGCGGAATAGAAAATATGATCCAAAAAAAGTGTATGTATATCACACGTACACAACCACACTGGGCCCCAATTACTATTGTTTGTACCCCTAAAAGGCTAGATGAGGAGTAGGGGGAGTATGGAACAGGCAGCACCCTCAAACCTTCAGAAGTATGAGATGAACCCCAACAACTTGGAAAGGTGGATCTCTCTCACACGTACCAACACAGACTATCCCCCAATTTAACTGATCCCCAAAGGTTTTTGATTAAATAGCGGAATAGAAAATATGATCCAAAAAAAGTGTATGTATATCACACGTACACAACCACACTAGGCCCCAATTACTATTGTTTGTACCCCTAAAAGGCTAGGAGTAGGGGGAGTATGGATCAGGCAGCACCCTCAAACCTTCAGAAGTATGAGATGAACCCCAACAACTTGGAAAGGTGGATCTCTCTCACACGTACCAACACAGACTATCCCCCAATTTAACTGATCCCCAAAGGTTTTTGATTAAATAGCGGAATAGAAAATATGATCCAAAAAAAGTGTATGTATATCACACGTACACAACCACACTAGGCCCCAATTACTATTGTTTGTACCCCTAAAAGGCTAGATGAGGAGTAGGGGGGGTATGGAACAGGCAGCACCCTCAAATCTTCAGAAGTATGAGATGAACCCCAAAAACTTGGAAAGGTGGATCTCTCTCACACGTACCAACACAGACTATCCCCCAATTTAACTGATCCCCAAAGGTTTTTGATTAAATAGCGGAATAGAAAATATGATCCAAAAAAAGTGTATGTATATCACACGTACACAACCACACTAGGCCCCAATTACTATTGTTTGTACCCCTAAAAGGCTAGATGAGGAGTAGGGGGGGTATGGAACAGGCAGCACCCTCAAACCTTCAGAAGTATGAGATGAACCCCAACAACTTGGAAAGGTGGATCTCTCTCACACGTACCAACACAGACTATCCCCCAATTTAACTGATCCCCAAAGGTTTTTGATTAAATAGCGGAATAGAAAATATGATCCAAAAAAAGTGTATGTATATCACACGTACACAACCACACTAGGCCCCAATTACTATTGTTTGTACCCCTAAAAGGCTAGATGAGGAGTAGGGGGGGTATGGAACAGGCAGCACCCTCAAACCTTCAGAAGTATGAGATGAACCCCAACAACTTGGAAAGGTGGATCTCTCTCACACGTACCAACACAGACTATCCCCCAATTTAACTGATCCCCAAAGGTTTTTGATTAAATAGCGGAATAGAAAATATGATCCAAAAAAAGTGTATGTATATCACACGTACACAAACACACTGGGCCCCAATTACTATTGTTTGTACCCCTAAAAGGCTAGATGAGGAGTAGGGGGAGTATGGAACAGGCAGCACCCTCAAACCTTCAGAAGTATGAGATGAACCCCAACAACTTGGAAAGGTGGATCTCTCTCACACGTACCAACACAGACTATCCCCCAATTTAACTGATCCCCAAAGGTTTTTGATTAAATAGCGGAATAGAAAATATGATCCAAAAAAAGTGTATGTATATCACACGTACACAACCACACTAGGCCCCAATTACTATTGTTTGTACCCCTAAAAGGCTAGATGAGGAGTAGGGGGAGTATGGAACAGGCAGCACCCTCAAATCTTCAGAAGTATGAGATTGTGTTCACTGTACCCCACAAAGATTGAGTTCACTGCACCCCACAATGATTGTGTTCACTGCACCCCACAAAGATTGTGTTCACTGCACCTCACAAAGATTGTGTTCACTGTACCCCCCAAAGATTGTGTTCACTGCACCCCACAAAGATTCTGTTCACTGTACCCCACAAAGATTGTGTTCACTGCACCCTAAAAGGATGTTGTTCACTGCACCCCACAAAGATTGTGTTCACTGCACCCTAAAAGGATGTTGTTCACTGCACCCCAAAAAGATTGTGTTCACTGTACCCCCCCAAAGATTGTGTTCACTGCACCCCACAAAGATTGTGTTCACTGCACCCCACAAAGATTGTGTTCACTGTACCCCCCAAAGATTGTGTTCACTGCACCCCAAAAAGATTGTGTTCACTGTACCCCCCAAAGATTGTGTTCACTGCACCCCACAAAGATTCTGTTCACTGTACCCCACAAAGATTGTGTTCACTGCACCCCAAAAAGATTGTGTTCACTGTACCCCCCCAAAGATTGTGTTCACTGCACCCCACAAAGATTCTGTTCACTGCACCCCACAAAGGATTTTGTTCACTGCACCCCAAAAAGATTGTGTTCACTGCACCCCAAAAAGGATTTTGATCACTGCACCCCAAAAAGGATGTTGTTCACTGCACCCCAAAAATGATTTTGTTCACTCCACCCCAAAAAGATTGTGTTCACTGCACCCCACAAAGATTGTGTTCACTGCACCCCAAAAAGATTGTGTTCACTGTACCCCCCAAAGATTGTGTTCACTGCACCCCACAAAGATTCTGTTCACTGTACCCCACAAAGATTGTGTTCACTGCACCCCAAAAAGATTGTGTTCACTGCACCCCAAAAAGGATGTTGTTCACTGCACCCCAAAAAGGATGTTGTTCACTCCACCCCAAAAAGATTGTGTTCACTGCACCCCACAAAGATTGTGTTCACTGCACCCCAAAAAGGATTTTGTTCACTGCACCCCAAAAAGGATTTTGTTCACTGCACCCCAAAAAGGATGTTGTTCACTCCACCCCAAAAAGATTGTGTTCACTGCACCCCAAAAAGATTGTGTTCACTGCACCCCACAAAGGATTTTGTTCACTGCACCCCAAAAAGATTGTGTTCACTGCACCCCAAAAAGGATGTTGTTCACTGCACCCCAAAAAGGATTTTGTTCACTGCACCCCAAAAAGATTGTGTTCACTGCACCCCACAAAGGATTTTGTTCACTGCACCCCACAAAGATTGTGTTCACTGCACACCAAAAAGGATTGTGTTCACTGCACCCCAAAAAGATTTTGTTCACTGCACCCCAAAAAGATTGTGTTCACTGCAGCCCAAAAAGATTGTGTTCACTGCAGCCCAAAAAGATTGTGTTCACTGCAGCCCAAAAAGATTGTGTTCACTGCAGCCCAAAAAGATTGTGTTCACTGCAGCTCACACACAGAAAAATGGATGTGGATCACTGACACCTGCCTATCTCCAATCCCACACCACACAGCAATATCGATTGTAGTTTGTAGAACACAGTTTCCCTAAAATTCAGCAGACTCTGTCCCTAACAGGATTGAGAAGAGATCGTAGATCAGGATTGAGTGCAGATTCACCCCACCCCCCACACAGCAATATCGATTGTAGTTTGTAGAAGACACTGACCCTATAATTCAGCAGACTCTATCCCTAAAATGCCTACAACTCGCCCTGCCTAAACACTCCGACCTGTCCCTCAATTCTATCCGGACACAAATGGTTTTTTCCTGCCTATCTTTCCCTAATCAGCAGCCAGCACGTTGATGTGTGCTCTGTCCCTGATATAAGCAGCATAATGACGCCGCTGCGGCTGCCTCGAACTTATAAAGACTTGGTCACATGCTTCAGACGGCCAATCACAGCTACTAAGACATTTGCAGGCATGGCTGGGATGGCTTAAGGCACACCAGTTAAACGATTGTTGATTGGCTGTTGAAAGCCCGCCATGAAAAGAGCGCCAAAGCATGCAAAACCCGGAAATAAAACGACCGAACACGGATTTTTACCCGAACATACAGTAAAGTGTCCGTGTCCGTGTTCGGGTACAAAAAATCCAATTATTCGGTACGAACACGAATAATACAGTCCGTGTTCGCTCAACACTAGTGACAATATATTAAGTTCGCCTTTACTTCCTGGTTTAGTGCCGTTTTCTTTGATATAAAGCTACTACTGGGTACTAAGCATTACTTTCAGTGATTTCCTGTGGCATCATATGATTGTACACTTAACCTGATGTGTTAGGGGCTCAGGTTTTTTGGAAAAATTTCAGGCAAAGAACAGAGGACCCATCCTACTCAACTGCTCCTACGAGGGTAGTGCTACACTTTGGACAGAGTTATCTGCGTTGAACCTCTTCTAATACAGGAACCAAAAATATGGTGCTCAACTGTTCTGTTGCATGCGGATGTTTAGATGGCCAAGAGATTGAGTATCTCTTCGATGCTGACTTGCAGGTCACTACTCTGTCAGAACCAGTGTTTCAGCGATACCGTTATAAGAAGAAGATATGCTGGGACATGCCATGGATCTCAATGAAAGCCACCATTGAGCTCCTCCTAAAAATAGCCAGGATTACCTGGATGAAAGTGAAGTTGCATGGCAGGATCTTGACCATAAAGGCGTAGTAATCACATGTATATACCAGCATTTTGTCTAAGTAAATCAACCCAAACAACATATACAGTATATAAAAAAATAACACATTTGCAAAAATAAGTCCACTTGAAAAGAGTGCTGCAGTGATTTATATGAATGCATCCACTTGTGAAATCAGGGGCGTACATACAGGGGTCACAGGGATTGCAATTGCAACCTGGCCTCATGCTCCAGTGGACCCGTGTGGCCCCCCTGTGCACCTGGATACTAGAGGCAATGGCATGTAAAGAAACCAATCCAAACCATGCAGCCGCTACATGGCCAATTCTCCTCTCCTTCCTGCAGGTATTCAGAAGCAGCCAGAGAGAAATCGATGGATCTGCTCCTCTAAATGCCACCCTCGTCCTCTCTCTTGTTCCCCCTGTGCTGTCTCCGGGCCCCTGTGTGCTCTTTCCCAGCCCAAAAAAAATAAAAAATAAAATTGTAAAAAAAATGTTTTACAAAAAAAAAGTAAAAAATAATAAAAAAATAAAAATAAACTACTGACACTAGTGGTGGAACTACAGGGGTCGCAAAGGTCGCACTTGCGACTGGGCCCTGGCATTCCAACACTGTGTGGGGACCCCAAGACAGCAAGAAGAGACCTGCTGCGGGACCATAATAAAGGGTCCCACAATGGGAGTAAAGGGCTCCAGGGTCAGTGGGAAGGGCCCCGGCTGAGAGTGCCAGGGGGGACATTCATGGTTTCTTGCACTGGGACCCTGAATGTTCTAGTTATGCCTCTGTGTAAGATCCACCTTTTAAATCTCCTTTAAACATGTATATAAGTCAAGAGACTTACCAGAGCCTAAAGCCCCGAACACACGAGAAAAAATTCGGCCGGGAAATTTCGTCCGACGACCGATCTGCAGATTTTCGGCTTGTTAGTATGGTGCTTCCGACAACCGACTCCGACTTTTTGGCCGAAAAAATCCTGGTGTGCAGGCTATATAATTTTTGTCGACCATCAAAACACGTCCGATTTTCGTCTCATTAGTACAAATTTCGATGGGGAAAAATCTTATAAGCAAGACTAGGCATGCTCAGAGATAAAAGAACACATAGAAAGCAATCCAACACATGACATCGAATTCTGTTCTGCCAAACGCCTGAGGCCACGCAATGCTCTATGGGCACTGTTTTTCTCGAGATTCGTTTTCCATATCACTTATCGACCTGTATCAAAGAATGTCATGCCAGATGCATTGTCTCATGTACAATGACCCTACAGAATCATCTATGCCAGACACCATCCCGTCGGCAGGTAATTTCCTATTATTACAAACTGATCTTCTCTCACAAACTAAACAAGCCTCTGCGAATATTCCCAGTCATCATTACACTGGTGCCTAAAGAAGTATTGCTGTGGCAGGAAGATAAAATATTCATACCAGAAAGCGTATGAGTAAATGTTTTAAAACATTTTAATTATCACTCCTTGGCAGGCCACTTTGGATCCCACAAAACACTTGATTAAGTACAATGCATATTCTGGTGGCCTGATTTGGGCAAGAACTGTAAGGAGTATGTGAACGCATGTATCGTGTGTATTCGAAGTAAGACTGCTAGAAGCAGAGCCCGGGGTCTACTGAAACCATTGCCAGTACCAGATAGATTATGGGAAATTATATCTATGGACTTCATAATGGAACTTCCCCCGACTGAAGGATGCACGGCCATTTTCGTGGTTGTGGACCGATTATCCAAAATGGACATTTTTTGCCTCTAAGGAACACACCCTCTGCCATGGAGAATGCTCAAGTTTTTTTCAAAGAAATCGTAAGGCTGCATATAGTCTCTGATCAGTGTGGGGGGGGGGGTAAAATTGACTTCACGCTTCTGGAAGGCCTTTTGCGAAGTCTTGAAGATCCGATTATCCTTGTCCTTCACTTATCATCCACAGACCAATGGACAGATGGAAATGACTAACCAGACGCTCAAACAATACATCACATCATTCATCCAGGACGATTGGGCTTTACTTTAGTACCATTGCCAGAATATGGTGGACTTTCTCAACCGTAATAACAAATTATTGCAATAAGTTAGGTCTAAAGCGCAGACGGATAACAAGAAAGATTTTTACAGAAAGAGAAGAGGGAAACTGAATCTCTAGGTGGGTGGCCAAGTGTGGCTGTCTACAGCAAATCTCAAGTTAGCTTGTCCCTCAAAGAAACTTGCACCCAGGTTCATGGGGCCGTTTCTGGTGAAGAAGAAAATTAACAGGGTATCGTATGAATTATTATTACCAGACTCATTTAGAATTCACCCAGTATTCCATGTTTCATTTTTTAAACCTGCAGTGCCAGATTCCTTCCCAGAACCAGGTTCGGGGCCACCTGAACCTGTACTTGTAAATGGGGATAAGGAATACAAAATAGAAGCTATTTTGGATTGTAGGAAAAGAAGGAATCAGCTACAGTACTTGATTAAATGGAAAGGTTACAGGCCGTAGGAAAATTCCTGGGAACCAGAACCAAATGTCCATGCAAGAGGGCTAATTCTTGCTTTTTTCTTTACCCACCCAGAGAAGATAGGCCAGCTGGGCTGCCCGTCGGGAAGAGGAAATGTCAGGGACGTGCTGACCATAGCATAGCCAAAGTTCTGAGGCAGATGCACTCCTACAGGTGCCCGTCTCGCCAAGCATTTGCGAAAGCCTATGCGAATGCGCAAAAATATTACCACACACAGGCGGACGCATATGCGCAGGCGCACACGTGTTAGCCATTGATGCTGGCACCAAATGGCCTATATAAGGGTAGCAGCTACACCAGTGCTTTGCTGTCTGATCTGCAGCTTTACCCTGTGTTCTGTTCCTGTGCCTGTACTTGATCTAGTTTTGACCCAGCTTCCTGACCACGCTGCTTATCTCCAGTCCTGACTTCGGCTTGCCTTGACCTTGTTATATCTGTTTATCTACCTGATTCCCTGTTGCCAACCACCGCCTGAACTTTGACCATTCTCTGCCTATTACATGATATCTGATTTTCCGTGTAGGACCCTGCTTGTCTGACTTTGCACCAGTCTTCTGTCATTCAGCTCTGTGTAGCTCCAGTGATGTTGTCCTGCATCCGCAGCATACCTTCTATTCCTCCTGCCAGCTGCTGCTCAGCGTTCTAGTCCATTCCTGCAACTCATCTGCTACTGCAACAGAGAATATTGCAGGCACCCCTAACTCACCACGCTCTCGCAACCACTGTTGAAACTCCAGTGGTCCTTGAATCAGGGCTGTACGAGAGGTCTCCCTCTACACGTCAAGTTCTGCCACGCGGTACGGGACAGTCCTCATGGAACCCTTGCCCTCAGGGGTGGCTGAATTTGTTGCTAGGACCCTCATATTCATCCACCAAAGTACGGTACTAATTAAGTTCCATACCACCACCCTCTTCCACGCTGCCTGTTCCCTGGGGCAGTGGCAGAATTGGCCCCAATCCTGGACATAAAGATGACATTGCCCCAAGGTGGGGTACATAGAGCTCTCTGTTGTGGTTGTGGCTATGTGGTGAGAGTTATTAAGACTTAGTGTTCAGAAGGAACAAACCTAGATTGGGCATAGGAGCAAATGCTACCAATCCTTCACTCAACAATGATAAAAGCCATATTTGTGGGTCTCGTTGAACAATCTGCCAACGCTGTGTGGTCTGCTCGCTGTTAAAGGGGGCTGAAGTCCGGATTCCACCTTTGCCTTGGCAAACATCTTGGCACACCTCGGAAGATGGATACCATCACAATCTAGTTATGGTTGACCATTTTACCGATGTGTTGTGGCAGTACCAACTTGGCACTTAATCACCAAGACCACTGCCTAGATGGTGTGGAAACACTTCTGTCTTCACTATAGCTGTACACAGACCAGGAACCCTGTTTCCAAAGCAAGTTCTTTCAACAATGGTGATACTCATAAATCATTAAGAAGTTGCACTGTAACCCATGCCACGTACAAGGCAATGAAGCATGTGTAATGATGTACAGCACCCTGATAAAACTGCTGAGAGGATTAGCTCCTTAGTAATAAAGAAAAATGATCCATTACTTACCTGAAATAGTCTAGAATGTTTTGGGAAATATAACTGTATAGTAGGCCTGCGGAATATAATCGGAAGATCGATGCATCGCGATTCGACCCTTCGCGATTCTGCATCGATGCAGGTTGCCGGCAACATCGATTAGGAAATGACGTCATCAGCCGCGGCCATGCCCTATCGCGCAAGGGAGAAAAAAGTCACAAGATCGCAGCTGATTGGTGGATTAGTGGGGGAGCTTAATAAAAAGGCTCTGCCCCTCCTCTTCCGTCTCTTTGACCCGGGCCGAGGCGCAGCAAGAACATCCCCCGCGTGTATCGGCGTCCCACCTGCGGCCTTGCAGCCAAGAAGCCAGCCAAGCCAGTCCACACTCCATACAAGAGCCCCAAGTGTGTTGCATGCAGCCAGCATCTAGGACCTGGAGCCCAAGCGTCCCCATCGCAGCCAGCGCAGCCCGCCTCACCGTAGTCGTCCCAGGCCCAGCCGCCACGACACTGCCAGTGACGCTAGCCGCCCGCCACTGAGCCCAGAGAGCAGCACCTGTCCTCCTCTGCAATGCAGTGCAAAACAACCCACACAGTCACACAGCAGGTATGTAGTCCGAACGAATAATTGTATATTTGTATAAGTAATTAAGTATAATCATTCATGGGGGTCTCGACTCGAGTCTGTATCTCTGGGGGATGTCTGTGATGGGGGGGGCCCTGGGACAGGGGACGGTCGGTCGGGGCCCGGGGGTACTGTTCTGCTGTGTGGCAGGCTGGCAGCCAGGGGGGCTCTCTCTGAGTGTCAGTGGGGGGGTCTCTGTCAGTGTCAGCTGTGGGGGGTCTGGGCAAGGGGGGGACTCAGTGTTTGTCAGTGCTGTGGGGGATTGGGGAAGGTGTGGGACAGTGGGACATCCAGGTCTCTGTCAGTGTGTGAGGCTGTCAGCTCAGCTGTGGGGGGAGGGGGGGTCTCTGTCAGTGTCACTGTCACAGGCAGCTCAGCTGTGGGGGAAGGGGGGGGTTCTCTCTGACTGTCAGTGTCTGTCAGTCAGGCAGGCAGCTGTGGGGTAAGGGGGGGTCTCAGTGGCTCTGGCTCAGTGCATGCATAAGAGGGAGTCTGACAGACAGACAGTCATATTTTATGAAAGATGTTGCTTGCTTGACTTGTTGCGGCTTAGTTTACAAGTGGTATTTTTTTTTTTTTTTAACACTGACAGAGTTTGGCAACTTACATCATCCGTCTCCGTCACATACGTGGTAGTATGGTAATGGCAGAAGGAGAAAAAGATCGAGAGATAAAAAATGCACCTGGCGTTTTAAGAGCAAACATCTGGGCACATTTTGGATTTTACGAACACACAGGGAAGCGTGAGTTGGACAAGACACACGCCGTGTGAAAAAGCCTGTCACACAAAAATTAAATACCTAGGGAATACTACGAACTTGAGAAACCATGTTAGCCGTTTTCACTCTGAGCTAGTAACACCTGTCGCCACCAGCAGTGCCACCACTGCCAAGGAAAGACTAGACCCAGATCAGCCAAGAATTGATGCCATACTGTCAACTTATCCGCCCAACTCTGAAAAAGCGAAGAAACTAACCAAAGCTGTGGCAGCTTTCATCGCCAAGGACCTACGGCCTTACTCAGTTGTGGACAACGCCGAGTTTCGCTACATTTTGAAGATGCTAGAGCCACGTTATAAGATCCCGTCACGCAGTCACTTTACAGAAAACGTTATACCTGCACTCTACCACGACACCAAAGCTCAGGTACTTGCGTCAATGAACCAAGCCAGTCGAGTCGCAATAACGTGTGATTCATGGACTTCAGTCACAACGGAGTCCTATGTTACAATAACAGCACATTACGTTACTAAGGACTGGCAGGTCTTGTCATATGTGTTGCAAACGAGAGTCATTTATGAGTCTGACACAGGTGCTCATCTGGCAGAGCTACTGTCTCATGTCGTGGAAGAATGGCAGCTGTCTGATAAATCTGTAGTGCTTGTGACCGACAACTCAGCGAACATGATAGTTGCAGCTCAAGTTGGTAAATTTCCTCATGTTAAATGTTTTGCCCATACACTCAATCTTGCATGTCAGCGGGCACTGAAAGGGGCCACGCTCTCCAGTCTTCTCGCCAGAGTGCGACGAATATCCACATTCTTTCATCGCAGCACTAGAGCAAGCCACTGTCTAAAAGAGAAACAGAAATGTCTGGGCCTGAAGAATCATAAGCTAATAAATGATGTGCCAACAAGATGGAACAGCGCATATGACATGGTCGAGAGGTTCTTAGAACAACAACCTGCAGTTTGTGCCACCTTGCTGTCTCCAGAAGACAGAAAAGGAGAGTCTGATCTCTGCACTCTCAATGAAACAGATGTGTCAAATGCAGAGGACGTTGTGAGTGCATTAAAGCCAATGAAGGATGCAACCTTGCTGATGTCAGAAGAGCGCAACCCAACAGTGTCTCTCATTGCCCCTCTAAATTCACAACTGCTCCAGAGCATGACAGACACCATGGGAGACACACCCATGACCCATGAGATCAAGAATGCCATCAAAACAGATCTCCTGAAGAGGTACAGCAGTGAGGCAGAGAAGAAGATCCTTCATACAGCCTCTGCACTGGATCCTCGCTTTAAAGGACTGCCTTTTATTCTCACAGAGGAGGAGAGATCGAAGATATACAGATGATTGACTGAGGAGGCTGCATCTTTGGAGGTAATTAGAATTTCATCATGTTTCCCCCCAGACAGCTAGAAGCTCAGCTACATTGTGTTGTGTAATAACAAGCCCTGATTCACTGATGCGGTGTGGGAAGTGGAACTGTATGGTATGGTATGGTATGGTATGGTATGGATTACCGTGCAGTTTCCCACACCTCATCAATGAATCACACTCTTAGTCAGTTCAGCTCTTCTTATACTATTATCTTTTGTTCAAACACAGATTACATCTAATAGAAGGACAAATGTGGATGAAGTGCCTAGGTAAAAAGCAACTGTGGAAGAAGAAACACCCATTGAGGACAGCCATTCTCCTCCCAAAAAAAAGGCCACAACATCGCTGCTCATGACTTTGCTGGGGCAGTCTTTCACTGATGGTGCAATAGAACCTAAGACCCCCTATGCCTGTCATGGTCTTACCTTCTTGCTGTTCTCCTTCGTTTGACATGTGCTGGCGGCCATCTTGGTTTCTGGGTTTCTTGTAGCCTCCCACTCTGCGGCTCCTCCTTCCCACTGGGAGGAGCTGGATGCCTAGCTCATATATATAGGAGGTCTGTGGCTTCAGTTCCTTGCTTGGTCCTCCTGTGTTCACATGCTTCTAAGACTGCTGCTGCTTCTGGTTCCTGATCCTGGCTTCGTCTGATTACCCTGCTGGTTCCTGATCCTGGCTTCGTCTGACTACCCTGCTGGTTCCTGATCCTGGCTTCGTCTGACTACCCTGCTGGTTCCTGATCCCGGCTTCGTCTGACTACCCTCCTGGCTCCTGACCTCTGGCTTCGCAAAGACTCTGCTTCGGTTTTGCCAAGTCCGTTTGGACTTTTGCTTTACAGCTTGATTTTCAATAAAGCCTTCTTATTTTCACTTATCTGTTGTTGTATGTCTGGTTCATGGTTCCATGACATTAGGACCAAGCCATGAATTCTGACGGTACAGGGCCATCCTCGCTACCCACGCTGGTTGCCAGACTTGATCAGCAGGATCACCTGTTGGGTCAGTTCGCTGTGGCGTTGCAAATCCTGCTTGAACGCACGGCTCATTTCGCTCCCGTTGCCGATGGGTCGGTTGTCGCTCCTGGGCCCGCTCCTACTGCCGCTCCGGTTGTTGCGCCAGAGTCTACCCCGACACCTGTTGTTGCGCCTGCGGTGTTTCGGGGTATGACCGGTTTTGCCCCCCTTCCACAGCGCTTTGGGGGAGAGCCAACTCAGTGCCGAGGTTTCCTTAACCAGGTGGGCATTTATTTCGAGTTGCTGCCACATGCTTTTCCTACTGAGAGATCAAAGGTGGGCTTCTTAATTTCGCTGCTCTCGGACAAGGCCTTGGCCTGGGCCAGCCCTTTATGGGAGAACAACAATCCGGTGGTTGCCGAGTTTTCCGGTTTTGTTGCTTCTCTTCGGAGGGTATTCGATGTGCTAGCTCGTGCTGCCTCTGCTGCGAAGCTCCTTATGTCCATCAGACAGGGTTCACGATCCGTAGCTGAATACGCCATTGAGTTTCGTACCCTGGCAGCAGAGGTGGGCTGGAATAATGAGGCTCTGGTCGCTGCTTTCTCTCATGGTCTCTCGGATGCCTTGAAGCATGAGGTTGCAGCTAAGGACCTACCAGTGGAGCTCGAGTCTCTTATTTCTTTCCTGATTTTGATTGACACCAGACTCAGGGAGAGACCTTCCTTTAAGGAGAGTCTGCGGAAGCCTCCTAACAGATTGGCGCCTACCTTTGCTGTCCCACCCGTGCCTCCCTCTCCCCCCACGCCTCCTGGGGATGACTTGGCTGGGGATGAACCCATGCAGCTGGGCTTTGCTCGCCTGTCCGAGGGGGAGAGGGTACTCCGGAGACGCGAGGGCCGATGCATGTACTGTGGTCTCGGTGGGCATTTTCGGTTGGCATGTCCGAACCGTCCGGGAAACGCTCGCACCTGAGATCCTGTCGGGGGCAGATCTTGGGTGGAGTCTCCTCGTCCCCGGTTTCCCGTGTTGACAAACCACTGATCACTGTTGTCCTCTCCTGGGTCGGGGGCTCAGTGACGACCCAGGCGTTGGTGGACTCTGGTGCTGGTGGTTTGTTCATTGATAGTGTGTTCGCTGCCGCCAATTCCATTCCTCTGCAGGCCCGAGGTTCTCCACTGGCTCTTGAGGCGATAGACGGCAGACCCCTTCTGCCGCCACACGTGACTCATGAGACCCTTCCAGTGGGGATAGCCATTGGTGCCGTTCACAGAGAGTCGGTCTGCTTCCAGGTTATTTCGTCTCCACACTACTCGGTGGTCTTGGGGTACCCCTGGCTCCAGAAGCATAATCCGACTTTCGATTGGAGATCGGCCGAGATCCTCTCGTGGTCACCACAGTGTGGGGCTAGTTGCATCCATGGGCCTGTCAAGTTGCTGTGTACTTCCTCGGACTCTCTGTTGCCTCCTGAATACGAGGAGTACCGGGATGTATTCGATAAGGTGCGCGCGGTTGCCCTACCTCCGCACCGCCCATACGATTGTGCCATCGAGTTACAACCTGGTGCCGTTCCTCCTCGTGGCAAGGTCTATCCACTGTCGGTAGCGGAGAATGAGGCCATGGAGGAGTACGTGAAGGAGGCGCTTTCACGCAGACACATTCGCAAATCCTCGTCCCCGGCAGGGGCTGGATTTTTCTTTGTGAAAAAGAAGGGCGGTGAGTTGAGGCCTTGCATCGATTACAGGGGTCTCAATCGCATCACGATCAAGAACGCTTACCCGATACCCTTGATTTCCGAGCTGTTCGATCGCCTTAAAGGGGCCACGGTCTTTACCAAACTCGACCTGAGGGCGGCATATAACCTCGTAAGGATCAAGGCGGGCGATGAGTGGAAGACCGCGTTTAACACCAGGACCGGTCATTATGAATCCTTGGTTATGCCCTTTGGGTTGTGCAATGCGCCCGCAGTCTTTCAGGAATTCATCAACGATGTTTTCCGTGACCTGTTGCAGCAGTGTGTGGTGGTCTATTTGGATGACATCTTGGTATATTCTGAATCCATGGAGACCCACATTCTGGATGTCAGACGAGTGTTGCAACGGTTACGAGAGAATAAGCTGTTCGGTAAGCTTGAGAAATGCGAATTTCACCGATCCCAGGTAACCTTCTTAGGTTACATCATTTCCGCTGAGGGGTTCTCCATGGATCCTGAGAAGGTTTCGGCTGTCTTACAGTGGCCCCAGCCCAGTGGTCTTCGCTCCCTGCAGCGCTTTTTGGGCTTCGCCAATTATTATCGGAAGTTCATCAGGGACTTTTCCATGCTAGCCAAGCCTCTCACGGATCTGACCAGGAAGGGCAGTAATTCCCAGGTCTGGCCGCTCGAGGCCATCCGAGCTTTTGAGGCTCTAAAGTCCGCCTTTGTGTCGGCTCCGATTCTGTCGCATCCCAACCCTGGGTTGCCCTTTGTCCTCGAGGTGGACGCGTCTGAGACGGGAGTAGGCGCCCTTCTGTCTCAGCGTAGAACACCAGAGGGTCCTCTGCTTCCTTGTGGGTTTTACTCCCAGAAACTGTCTTCCGCGGAGTGCAACTATCAGATTGGTGACAGGGAGTTATTGGCCATCGTGCAGGCCCTTAAAGAATGGAGGCACTTGCTCGAGGGTTCGGTGGTTCCGGTCCTCATCCTGACGGACCACAAGAATCTGACCTACCTTTCTGAGGCCAAGAGATTGACACCACGTCAGGCCAGATGGGCTCTGTTCTTGTCACGTTTTAATTACGTGGTCTCCTACCTTCCCGGTTCCAAGAACATCAGGGCGGATGCCTTATCACGGCAGTACTCCGACCTGTCCAGGGAGGAGTCGATTCCGACTTCGGTCATACCTCCGAATCAGATCCTGGCCGCCATTCGCACCAGCCTGACCTCTCCCCTGGGTGAGCAGATTTTGGCAGCTCAATCTGGTGCTCCCTCTGGGAGACCCAACGGCAGATGTTTTGTGCCTGAGGAGTTGCGCACTCGGTTGTTGCGAACCTACCATAACTCCAAGACCGCGGGGCATCCTGGAAAGAATCAGCTGTCCTGGGCTGTTTCACGTCTGTTCTGGTGGCCTTCCCTACGTTCCGACATCGCCGCCTATGTAGCGGCATGCTCCGTTTGTGCCCAGAGTAAGTCCCCTCGGCACCTTCCGTTGGGCCTTCTGCAACCCATAGCCACCGGGGAGCGCCCATGGTCACACCTGGGGATGGATTTCATTGTGGACCTCCCTGCATCCCGAGGCCATACGGTCATTCTCATGATTGTGGATCGGTTTTCCAAAATGTGCCACTGTGTTCCTCTCAAGAAGTTACCCTCTGCACAGGAGTTGGCCACGATTTTTGCCAGGGAGGTTTTCCGGTTGCACGGTTTGCCCAAGGAGATTGTGTCGGATCGGGGGAGTCAGTTTGTGTCCAGGTTCTGGCGCGCCTTTTGCTCCCAGTTGGGGATTCATCTCTCCTTCTCCTCGGCCTACCACCCTTAGTCCAATGGGGCCGCAGAACGATCCAATCAGGCCTTGGAGCAATTCCTTCGTTGCTATGTCTCCGATCACCAAGACAATTGGGTTGACCTCCTGCCTTGGGCTGAGTTTGCCAGGAACACGGCGGTGAACTCTTCCTCTGGGACGTCTCCCTTCATGGCCAATTATGGGTTCCAACCTGCCGTGTTACCGGAGGTATTCTCTCCCCAGGATATTCCGGCTGTGGAGGATCACCTTTCCGTCCTACGTGCTTCTTGGGTACAGATCCAGAAGTCCCTTGTGGTCTCTGCGCAGCGCCAGAGACTCCAGGCTGATCGCAGACGAGCGCCTGCTCCTTCCTACCAGGCCGGAGACCGTGTATGGTTGTCCACCCGCAACCTCAACCTTCGAGTGCCCACTCCCAAGCTGGCGCCTCGCTTTGTTGGTCCCTTCCGAGTGCTTCGCAGGGTAAACCCGGTAGCCTATGCCCTTGCGCTTCCTCCTGGCATGCGGATCTCCAACGTGTTTCATGTCTCCCTGTTGAAGCCACTGGTGTGTAATCGCTTCACTTCCTCGGTTCCTCGGCCTCGTCCGGTCCAAGTGGGCAATCGTGAGGAGTATGAGGTGAGCAATATCCTGGACTCACGCCTGGTCCGCGGTCGGGTGCAGTTTTTGGTTCATTGGCGTGGTTATGGTCCAGAGGAGCGTTCCTGGGTTCCCTCCGCAGATGTCCATGCTCCTGCCTTGCTCTGTGCCTTCCACGCACGCTTCCCTCAGAAACCGTTCTTTACTCCGCGGAGGAGGGGCTTTTGAGGGGGAGGTACTGTCATGGTCTTACCTTCTTGCTGTTCTCCTTCGTTTGACATGTGCTGGCGGCCATCTTGGTTTCTGGGTTTCTTGTAGCCTCCCACTCTGCGGCTCCTCCTTCCCACTGGGAGGAGCTGGATGCCTAGCTCATATATATAGGAGGTCTGTGGCTTCAGTTCCTTGATTGGTCCTCCTGTGTTCACATGCTTCTAAGACTGCTGCTGCTTCTGGTTCCTGATCCTGGCTTCGTCTGATTACCCTGCTGGTTCCTGATCCTGGCTTCGTCTGACTACCCTGCTGGTTCCTGATCCTGGCTTCGTCTGACTACCCTGCTGGTTCCTGATCCCGGCTTCGTCTGACTACCCTCCTGGCTCCTGACCTCTGGCTTCGCAAAGACTCTGCTTCGGTTTTGCCATCCGTTTGGACTTTTGCTTTACAGCTTGATTTTCAATAAAGCCTTCTTATTTTCACTTATCTGTTGTTGTACGTCTGGTTCATGGTTCCGTGACAATGCCAAGGCAGAAGACGAAATGGAAAAATATTGTAAAGCCCCACCTCTGCCTCTCACTGAGGACCCTTTGAAATGGTGGCGTGAGCATGAGGTCATATTTCCCCTCCTCTCTCAGCTGTCAAAGCAATACTTGTGTATCCCAGGTACAAGTGTATCTGCAGAGCGGGTTTTCTCTGCTGCAGGAGATGTTATAACAGCGAAAAGAAGCAGTCTGAAACCTGAGCATGTGGATCAGCTAGTGTTCTTACCGAAAAACCTACATGTTCCCAAATGCTAAGCACTAAAATAATTACTAATTCATGTTTTTAATGAATTAGTAATTACTAATTCAGTCTGCCAATCACCAGTCAGTCACACCACCAGCGTTGTTTTATAGCTTTATAGCACTGATGGTTTGTTTTTGAAGATTGTCCTGTCCAACGTGTCCATTTCCAATCCATAATCCGTTCCGTTGCTTCACACTAAAAGTGTCTAGGCAAGTAGGCAGGGGTTAATTTAACCCTCAACCAAATAAATAATATTAAAGTGTATTTTCTTCTAGACAACTGACACCAAGCCAGCCACGGTGCCAGCATTATAGGAAGGAAAAACATTGAGAGAAATAACTTGTACATTTGAAGCTTAACCTCGAGTAAATCTTATCTTATTGGATCACAAATAAATACACCAATTGTGGATTCTTGTGTAATATACTATATTTGTGAGTTTGTGAATGTGACCCCCATAGGATTTCCTGAAGGTTAAGCTTCAGTTGACAATTTATTCTCTCAAGTATTTTCCTTCCTCTAATGGTGGCTTGTTGGCTAGCTTGGCTTCAGTTACAGATGTAATTGACGTGGTAGAGTGCTGCTCAGTGCAGTGCAGGTAAAGTTTTCTTTCTGTAACGTGACTGACTGACTGTCGTGACAACTCAAAAGCTTATAACACAGCTCTAGCATTAACTCAACACACACACACATACGTGTGTGTGTGTTGAGTTGATGCTAGAGCTGCGTATAAGTTGTCACGAGTCACGACACACACACACTGTGTTTAGTTGACTGGCAATCGCAGGGGCAAACACAATCACAGTGAACCTGGAACATTTTATATTTTTTACAGCTTTTCTGGCACTGGAGAGATGGAGAATGGCTTGTTTTCAAAAATGGTCCATTCACATAAGTGAATTGATATTAAGGCCCCGTTCACACTGGTCGCCACACTGCTCGCCCCGCGACCTCGGATCGGCCGGCACGGACTTCATAACATTGAAGTCTATGCAGGTCGCTCCGGGTCGCCCCAAAGAAGCTCCGGACCCTTTTTCTAAGTCGGAGCGACTTGTGTCGCTCCTATTAGAACGGGTCCGCAGCTTCTCTATGGAAGGCGACCTACGGCGACCTGTCAGGCGACCAGGTCGCCTGACAGGTCCCCCCAGTGTGAACGGGGGCTTAAGCTTAAGCTTATATTTATATAACTCCCCTCTAGTAGCCATCATCAACTCACTTGAGTTGACTGGCAGTTGCAGGGGGAAACAAACATCACGGTGAACATGGAAGTTATGCAGCAGTGCACTATTGCCAGGTTCAAGTTTGATGTTTGCTACTAGTCAGGAAGTGCTCTGTTTTGTAGAGGACAGGTTATGGCACACACCTGGAATTTATTGCAACGCATGTCTGTCTGCTGGTGTCTGTTGTACTCTGTAGCAATAGCAAGTGTAGGGGGTTCCCTCAACCAAACAAATACTAAAGGTAAAAGTGTATCTAGACAACTGAAGGCAAGCCAGCCACGGTACAGGAAAGGACATCCTTGAAAGATTAAATCAATCAAACATTGAAGCGTAAAACCTTGATTAAATCTTTACTGGATCACAAATACACACAAACCTGACCTAACCTGTATGCCTTGAGTTGTACCAGTGTGCCAATGCCAAACCTTTCTTCAGTTCTCATGATTCTGATGCAGACAATCGTGTTGTGTGTTTTTTTGTGATCCCATGAAGATTTACTCAAGGTTTAAGCTTCAGTTGATGATTTACTCTGTCAAGGGTTTTCCTTCCTCTAATGGTGGCTTTGGCTTGGCTTCAGTTGGGTTTAATCGTGGTAGAGACAGAGACTGTCTGCTGGACAGGTAACGTTTTCTGTAAAGTAAGTGACATAAAAGTGACATAAGTGAATTGATAAGCTTAAAGCTTATATTTATAACTAACCTCTAGCAGCCATCAACTCACTTGAGTTGACTGGCAGTTGCAGAGGGAAACAAACATCACGGTGAACATGGAAGTTATGCAGCAGTGCACTATTGCCAGGTTCACCCTTGATGTTTGCTACTAGTCAGGAAGTGCTCTGTTTTGTAGAGGACAGGTTATGGCACACCTGGAATTTATTGCAATGCATATATTCACATAAAAGGATTTATATATAATGTTTTGTGGGAATTTATGATGACCATTTTCACAAGAATATTAGCTTGGCTGGCTGGCTGGTTGGCTTCTATCTTGGCTTTAAAGTACAACTATAGGTAAAACTTTATCCAAAATCAAAAAAGTTTTGCCTTTAGTTGTACTTTAAATGGTGGTAGACCTGGCTTATATTAATATTTTCTTTTATGAAGCAGTAAACTGCACTACTACAGTTTTTTTTTACAAATGTTACTGTTACTTCTAGTAAAATACTAGTGTTGTTGTCTGTCTCTGCTATGCTATTTTCATTTTCAGACCTTCCTATATGTTTGCAGTGCAAGTGCACTAAAGCATGCAGGGCTTGCAGGCCATGACAGGGTCCAGGAAAGTGTCATTTTAAGCAAATGAAAATAAAAAGGATTCTTTTATTTGTGACTGCTTGATTGTTTGCTTTTTTTTTTTATAAAGTTTGAAAACCATTGGGCAGTGGGCTGGGCATGGGCATTGGGCAGTAATCGTGATGCATCGTGATGCATCGCGGAATCAAATCGTATCGAATCGCGACCCTAATAATCGTAATCGCATCGAATCGTGAGGTAAGTGATGATGCGCAGCCCTACTGTATAGTACACTTCTTGAAATACCGCTTATCCTACCATATTATAAATGTCCATACTCTTGGGGGCCCCACAGACCTATGGGCCACAGTGCTCATAGAAGGACACATTCCTACTTCCTGGATTCAGGATTGAAAACTATGCCTGGATAAAATTAAACAGTTTGTTAAAGACTGGTCATAAGGTGGAGCAAAAGGAGTTGAGATCATGGGTGTTACTGTCAGAATGCAATGCTCCAGCAGTGGGTATTTCTCCATTACCCCTGATTTATTTATTTTCTTTGGATGGAGGAATACATTTTTTTTTTCGTTCTTTTTTTTCTTCTTGGCTCAGGTGATTGGAATATTTGCTAGTACTATTCTTTTGTCTTAAAAATCTTTCCTACAATTGGTATACCATATAAAAATACTGGTATAGCACTAACTCACATTCAACTGTACTTGCTTATAAATGTTAATGGCATTTTACCTATCCAAATGGCTTCATCCTCGGTTATAATGAGTGTTGTAAATATACCTCTACCTCAGCATTTATACTCACATTGGACAAAAATGATAAATATGGATTAAAGTATAATTGTTTTGTAGGAAGTAGTAAATTTTGCTTTTGTATGAATATAGTGTTTTCAGGCTGAACTCTGACTAACCCATAAATACTTTCCGACACATGAACCATTCTGGCAAATGGTGGGACTGGCATATTACCAGCCCAGGCCTGAGCCATAAGCTACCGGGCTTATTCAGTAAAGCAGTACAAAAGCCAAAAGTTTTCTGTAAAGCACAGTAACCCATGAGCAGTCAGTTAGAGTTATATTTACTATAGTTGCATAAATAAAAAAATAGCTTGCATATCTCTCTTTGCTTTATTAATCAAGCCAGTACATTTTTCTTGTTATTCCTTTACTGAAACACACAAAACAGGTATTTTGCCATATTGAATAAATTCTTGTATTATAGGCCCAAGAGGAATAAACAGTCTTGGTGGATTGGATGAATAGTGGTTAACAGAAGGGTTACAATTAAGGGCATACCTATAGCTCTAACTGCAGCTGCTGTGGGGCCCAGCAAGCAGAGAGCAGAGTCCATGACTGAAAAGGGAAAAAATGCTGGTTCAGAGGTTTAGTGCAGACATTTCTGAGGACAGATTTGTGAAAGGAGAAGCTCCCATACATGAAGGAGGCTCAGCACAGCAGCAATTCTTGAGGATGAAGTTCTGGCCACTGGTGCAGTATAAATTGCTCAATTCTGACCACTAATGTTACGAGGATGTTAATTATAAGTCACTTACCAGTGATGGTGATCCATCAAAATTTTGCTATAGGATAAGGTGACCAGATTTTTAAAATGAATTCCGTGGATTTATTTATTTTTTTTTATTAGCAAATAGTAAACTATTTTATAAGCATATTTTCCTCAAATTATATCTAGCACGCTATAAGGTAGGTGCTAGGTAAAAGCATAGTGGGCCTTGGCTGCCGAACAGCAGGGCCATGATTTTCAGCTGGGCTGTCATGTCTCCCAGGTGTGGCTACTGAGAGGGGAGTCTCCCCACTGGCTCCATGAAAGGATTCTCATTGGGCAGTGGAGGAAACCCAATCAGTGGTACATTCAGGCTTGTATCTACCTCAGAAGGCAGATTCTGCCGCAGAGGATTCTGGGAGTGGGTATAAGTTTGAGGGGAACGCATGATGCAGGGTCTTTGGCGGGAAGCATAGTCCCAGGAGGGAGAGTACGGCTGTCTCTCCTCCTGTCAGCAGGAACGGGTGTCTCGGGTGGCTGCCTGAGAGTCCAGAGAGAGAGAGCTGTGCTGAGCTGCAGAGAGGATCCGGTGTGCCGAGGACCAGTGGAAATAGAGGGGTTCAGTTCCAGGAAAGCATTCCAATTCGTGAGTACTGTGAATTGCCCCTGAGGGTCTGCCTGAAGTGTAGAAGGGACCACTCTGGTGAAGGTCCCAGGGATCCAGCAGCCAGCTAGTGTCAAGGGGGTGCCTAGTGAGAGGACCCTGAAGTGTTAGAGGGGGTGCCCAGCGAGAGGACCCTGAAGTGTCAGAGGGGGTGCTTAGCGAGAGGACCCTGAAGTGTAGAGGGGGCGCCAGCGGTTGGGCCCTGAAGAGTTAAGTATGCAGTGTACAGTGTTAAGAGTTGCAGCAGCACAAGCAGTTACATGGAGCTACCTCAGTCAGTGAAGGGCTGGAGGAAGCTGTTCACTGGACTTTTGAGCTAAATAGAGTGTCAGGAGTCAAATGTCATACAGTCCTGGATCTTCTGAGTTAATCTATGTATTAAAGTGGAGTTCCGGGCACAAAAACATTTTTTCAATGAACATACCCCCGGGACAGTCAGGGCTAGTACATTCCACAATGGCTAGCCTCTGATCTGTCCCGGTTCGCACTTACCTGCAAGAAGAAATACTCACTTATAAAATTTCTTCTACAGCGTTGCCATCTCTGTTGTGGGCACCTGAAGCCAGCGCGATCCTCTTCTGCGTCCTCTTCCGTGTCTTCTTCTCCCAGAATGCGCCTGCACCGGCCCCTCTCGTCACTTCCGGTGCGGCGCCGCATTCCTACACAGCTTCTGGGCATGCCCAGAAGTTGTTTAGCAGGGAATGCGGCATCGCACCGGAAGTGACGAGCGGGGCCTGTGCCGTCGCATTGATTCCTGGGAGCAATGACGTTCAGCTCCCAGGAATCATTGCAAACCGGAAGTGACGACGCGGGCCACGGCCACAGAGGGGGGAAGTGGAGAATAGGTGAGTATTTCTTTCTACAAATACAAGGTGAGTAAAAAAAAAAATAACCCTAACTATCCAATTCCTTTTCAGGTGAAGAAGAGCAAGCGGATGGGCAAAAAATCGATTAGGTCAATTTTGTGCCCGGAACTCCGCTTTAAATTCGAGGTTTCAGCACAGTTCAGAAGAACAGTATCTTCAAGCGCCAGTGAGCGTTGGCCGGCATTCAGCTGGCGTCAAGACAGCGTTAACACGCATTTTTATGTACAGTGTCCCAGTTGAATCTAGTTGAGCTAGAGGAGTATCCTACTCATTTCCTTCTCCCATCCCCACTAAAAATAAACAAAAAACAAAACAAACCAAAGATGCCGGAATTGTCATTATCTCAGTTCTCACACTTGGGATTTCAACTTAAATGTGTTAAAGGTGTTACCAGTAACGATGGCAGAACCATATCAGGCCCAATGCCTGGAAATATTGCTACAGATATATGCAGTGTATGTGGTATGTGTTTATGGAATGATTGTATGATATATATGTTACTTCTCAAGTTTCGCCAATGAGATTAAAAAAAAAAAAAAAAAAAAACCTTTTTACAATTTTTGGGGAAATGACTACCGAATGTTAAGATAAGAAAAGAAACTTGGAGGGAGGGATGTGATGGCAAAATTCAAATCCAATCCGGGCAGGGGAGGCTCCAGACAATTTTTTTGGGGGTGTGCAATGGTGGTGCTTGAGGTAAAAGTGAGGGTGCTAATGCTAAAGCTACCGGACACACCTGTTGCCGTGGCCAAAAAGTGGGTGTGGCCAGCAAGTGGGCATAGTCAGCAAGTGGCGGCTTCTGCATGGCGTACAATGGCGATAAGCCTGAGTCGGCGGCGCAAGATAGATATGAAACGCAAACCTCCACGAGCGTTCCACCGTTAGCCGGACATGACGTCACTGAGGAACTGGACTCTACGTCGACGCGTTTTCACCACTCCCACAGGGAGTTATCAAATCGTTTTTGATAATGAGGTTTGCGTTCCATATCTATCTCGCAGCGTGGACTCGGACTGATGGAATGACTGCTCTGCTGTTTTTATGCTTTACTCAATGCGATACCTAATTTGCAATACTGTAAGCGTAATTTTATTGATTTTTATAAATAAACAAGACTATATTACACTATTGGGATTCTCTCTTCTCCATTCACGAGTGCCAAGTCACCACAAGACACATGAGATGTGACATCCTCCCACTTACCATATACATCCTTATAGACCCACATGCAATATTGCTAAGGGGTCCACATCATCTGGAAAGTGTAAGCACAAGAGGGTGAAGAGCACAGTTCACTGCATTAAGGGCCATACACACTATAAGATTTTCTGAAGACTTTTTCCTTCAGAATTACCAAAACCATACAATATGAGGTCAAACCTAAACACTTTCAATTTGTATGCAATCGGGCAGGCCCTTGCACTACATAGAAAAGGTAAATCTGAAGGAAAAAGTCTTCAGAAAATCTCACGGTGTGTATGGCCCTTAAAAGTGTATAGTATCGCAGGGCTGCTCCACTCTATTTTAACCAGCTTTGCAGGATCAAGTCAGTAATCCTCCTTTGAAAGTACAACAAAGTGACAGAAGATAGCAGCACATCCAATTTCCAAAATAAAAAGTGTCTTACAAACAGTTAACTGCTCAAGATTAGTAGAGGACAGTAAACAGTTAATGGGTCTGTGAAGCTTCTAGCCTGAACCAGCAAAAAATCATCCAAAAAATAAAAAACATAACAAAAAAAACATGCAGCACACGCAGAGCTATGGCTAAATAGCTGAATACTAGCTGAAATGGTTAACAGCCATGTGTCCCTGGTCTCATACAATGTCAATGCAATGTCTTCAAGAGATCTTATTGGTGTATTCAGGCAATGTGCAGGTCATTAGGCAGATAAAAAAAAGGAACCAGCCAGACAAGAGGGAGAGGAGACTGATCGGTAACCTGCACACTGCTTGAACACATATAGAGTGATATATGGAAAACATTGCAGCTGACCAGCATTACATGTGACAGTGCTCCCGGCGATCCTGTTGTTTCCATTCAGCTAGAGTTGTGTGTGCTGCAAGATTTGTATTGCTGTAGTGGTGGTCATAGTTTCTTGTATCTCCCTCCCTCCCGCCCCCCCCCCCCCCCACATTCAGCCTCACTCCAGCACCTGTTTACAGTCAAAAATGGTGGGCTGGAGAGGGGCGGGGAGAGGAGGGTTATACTGCCTGCTGACTGGCTATGGATGGAAGCAAGGAGGAGCTCTGCATACCCGCTCTGCCCTTGCCTGACATCAGAGCTTTGATTTGACAGCTCCACTTACTCTCATGTCTTTGCAGCTGTACACCCCCGGCTTGCCCACCAATCCCTGCCTGTGCTGGAGGGATGTTCACACTGCTGCTGGGCTGTCAGCAATAGGTATGGGGGCCACCCCTCAATCCAGGGACAGAACCGGGGACAGACTTGGTCCAGGGACAGTGGCCTCAGAAACCGGTGATGTCTGGTCACCCTACTATAGGACCCTGTAATTTATTTATTGATACAACCTCAAATGAGACATGCTACTTTCCTGAAAACACATTTTTCAGGCTTTCTCTGTTGGTCATATGAAGATTAGGTATGTGACCACGTGATCTCTGTTAAATGAGACGATCATCCAATCGATATAATATAATGAAGTACATTATTCACCATAGTAGGTAACTAATATGGTATTTCAATTAAATATAAAAGTATGGCCGCAGCCAGGTTATGAAATATTTGCCTATTCTAAACAAGCAATACATTTCATTGTTTCTCAGAATCTTGTTTGAACTCCTTCCTTGCCAACAGTGACATCTTTCTAGCTATCTAATCACATATGTTAACACTTAGGAGGTGTTCTGGAAGGGGGGAGAGAGCAGAGTGATAACTTCAAGCTGAAATAGAGGTTACTGTAAAATGTAACCTTTTAAAAACTGCCACCCCCCCCATACTGCCAAGGATAATTGCTCATTTGTCTGGGGGGCAAATGAATAATTACAATACTTACCCCATTCCTCGTTATTAGGGATAATCGAACGGTTCGGGTCGACCATCGGTTCGACCCAAACATTGACTGTTCGAAATTCAGCCGAATTCCGAACTTTTTGCGGTAAAAGTTCGGAATTCGGCAACCAGAACCGCCCAAAATGCAATGGGACAGGAACTGGGCTTTAAAAGCCCGTGATTGGACCAGAAACGTGAGTAAAAGCCAATTGAGGGGACAGGAGGATGCTAGGAATGTGATTGGAGTGACTAGGGGGTCCAGAGGCCAATCAGTAGTGAATACGCCCCCAGTATATAACATAGCCCCGCCAAATCTCTAGCACTGTAATACAGGGGCTGTGGAAGAGAGTGTAGGGGTATATATTCACACACACATATATGTATATATACACATACACACATATAGGTGTGAAAGGAGCGGAGCCCCATCCATGCGAATATGAAATTATTTGCAGGGATGGGATATCTCCTTTCACACCTATATGTGTGTATGTGTATATATACATATATGTGTGTGTGTATATATACCCCTACACAGAAGTTCAGATGTCATGCCTGCCTCCAAAGACGCCCAAAAAATGCCCAATAAACACCTGCAACAACACACCTGGGCGTTTTTGTTGCAGGCATTTTTTGGGCGTCTTTGGAGGCCGGCATGACATCTGAACTTCTGTATAGGGGTATATATATACACACACACACATATATATATATATATATATATATACACATACACATACACACATATTGGTGTGAAAGGAGCGGAACCCCATCCCTGCAAATAATTTCATTAGCGCAGGGATGGGGTTCCGCTCCTTTCACACCTATATGTGTGCATGTGTATATATATATATATATATATATATATGTGTGTGTGTGTGTGTATATATACCCCTATACAGAAATTCAGATGTCATGCCTGCCTCCAAAGACGTCCAAAAAATGGCCAATAAACGCCTGAAACAAAAACGCCCAGGTATGAAAGGAGCGGAACCCCATCCCTGCGCTAATAAAAATTCTAAGAAAAATGATCTTTTTTTTCTGGTTCTGGACATGCTACAGAGCTGAAACTTCACAAGTACACTTTGTAGACCCCCCAGACACTAAATCCAAAGAAATCTCTTTTTTCTTTTTTCAATAATTTTTCCAATAATTGGCTCTCTATCAAAAACGACAATTTTTAACCACTTAAGCCCCGGAGGATTTGGCTGCTAAAAGACCAGGGGGTATTTTGCGATTCGGCACTGCGTGACTTTAACGGGCAATTGCGCGGTCGTGCGACGCTGTACGAATTTGACGTCCTTTTTTTCCCACAAACAGAGCTTTCTTTTGGTGGTTTTTGATCACGCGCTATAAACAAAAAAAGAGCGTCAATTTTGCAAAAATAACAATATTTTTCACATTTTTTTATATGAAATTCCCCCCCAAAAAAAAGTAAAAATCAAAATTTTTTAACATTTTCGGGCAGTTTGTTTTATGCTACATATGTTTAGTAAAAAAATCGCAAAAAGCGTATTTTGATTGGTTTGCGCAAAAGTTATCGCGTTTACTAACAAAGGGAAAGTTTTTTGTCATTTTTGTTGATTTTTTTTTTTAACGCGTAATGGCGGCAATCTGCGATTTTTTTGCGGTACTGCGACATTGGGGCGGACAGATTGGACCCTTGACTGACATTTTTGACACTTTTGGGGTTACCAGTGACATTTCTACAGTAATCAGTGCTATATATATATATATACACTGTTACTGTAAAATTACACTGGCAGTGAAGGGGTTAACTTTATTTGAGAGGGAGGGGCTGTGTGTGTCCCTAGGGGCGTGATTCTAACTGTGATTGGCTGTGGCTTGAGCTGTAGGAACACTGATCAACGGTCCTACATAGTAGAACCGTATGATCAGTGTTTCTACACAGGGGAGAATGACAGGCAGCTTGTTTACACAAGCTGCCTGCCTTTCTCCCTCTCCCCCGACGATCGCAGAGTGAGCGGCGGACATCGGGTCCGCCGGTCACACGCGCAGGGGGGTCCGTGACCGTAACTAGCCAGAGCCTCACAGGCTAGTGACGTATATATACGTCACTTTGCCTGTGAGGGGCTGACTGCCGCAGTATATCTACTTGCGGCGGTCGGCAAGCGGTTAAGAACTTTTTTTTGTGTGATTAATAGTCCCTGGGGCATGACGCAGAACCCTAGGCACTTTTTAGGGGCATTTATTGGGTGTTAGGGCTTCAAAATTGTGTTTTTTGATTCCATATATATATATACAGTATATATACACACACACACACACACACACATATATACAGTGCCTTGCGAAAGTATTCGGCCCCCTTGAACTTTGCGACCTTTTGCCACATTTCAGGCTTCAAACATAAAGATATAAAACTGTAATTTTTTGTGAAGAATCAACAACAAGTGGGACACAATCATGAAGTGGAACGAAATTTATTGGATATTTCAAACTTTGTTAACAAATAAAAAACTTAAAAATTGGGCGTGCAAAATTATTCAGCCCCTTTACTTTCAGTGTAGCAAACTCTCTCCAGAAGTTCAGTGAGGATCTCTGAATGATCCAATGTTGACCTAAATGACTAATGATGATAAATGGAATCCACCTGTGTGTAATCAAGTCTCCGTATAAATGCACCTGCACTGTGATAGTCTCAGAGGTCCGTTTAAAGCGCAGAGAGCATCATGAAGAACAAGGAACATACCAGGCAGGTCCGAGATACTGTTGTGGAGAAGTTTAAAGCCGGATTTGGATACAAAAAGATTTCCCAAGCTTTAAACATACCAAGGAGCATTGTGCAAGCGATAATATTGAAATGGAAGGAGTATCAGACCACTGCAAATCTACGAAGACCTGGCCGTCCCTCTAAACTTTCAGCTCATACAAGGAGAAGACTGATCAGATATGCAGCCAAGAGGCCCATGATCACTCTGGATGAACTGCAGAGATCTACAGCTGAGGTGGGAGACTCTGTCCATAGGACAACAATCAGTCCTATACTGCACAAATCTGGCCTTTATGGAAGAGTGGCAAGAAGAAAGCCATTTCTTAAAGATATCCATAAAAAGTGTAGTTTAAAGTTTGCCACAAGCCACCTGGGAGACACACCAAACATGTGGAAGAAGGTACTCTGGTCAGATTAAACCAAAATCGAACTTTTTGGCAACAATGCAAAACGTTATGTCTGGAGTAAAAGCAACACAGCTCATCACCCTGAACACACCATCCCCACTGTCAAACATGGTGGTGGCAGCATCATGGTTTGGGCCTGCTTTTCTTCAGCAGGGACAGGGAAGATGGTTAAAATTGATGGGAAGATGGATGGAGCCAAATACAGGACCATTCTGGAAGAAAACCTGATGGAGTCTGCAAAAGACCTGAGACTGGGACGGAGATTTGTCTTTCAACAAGACAATGATCCAAAACACAAAGCAAAATCTACAATGGAATGGTTCACAAATAAACATATCCAGGTGTTAGAATGGCCAAGTCAAAGTCCAGACCTGAATCCAATCGAGAATCTGTGGAAAGAACTGAAAACTGCTGTTCACAAACACTCTCCATCCAACCTCACTGAGCTCGAGCTGTTTTGCAAGGAGGAATGGGCAAAAATTTCAGTCTCTCGATGTGCAAACTGATAGAGACATAGCCCATGCAACTTACAGCTGTAATCGCAGCAAAAGGTGGCGCTACAAAGTATTAACTTAAGGGGGCTGAATAATTTTGCACGCCCAATTTTTCAGTTTTTTATTTGTTAAAAAAGTTTGAAATATCCAATAAATTTCGTTCTACTTCATGATTGTGTCCCACTTGTTGTTGATTCTTCACAAAAAAATTACAGTTTTATATCTTTATGTTTGAAGCCTGAAATGTGGCAAAAGGTCTCAAAGTTCAAGGGGGCCGAATACTTTCGCAAGGCACTGTATATATATATATATATATATACCCCTACACAGAAGTTCAGATGTCATGCCTGCCTCCAAAGACGCCCAAAAAATGCCCAATAAACGCCTGAAACAAAAACGCCCAGGTGTGAAAGGAGCGTAGCCCCATCCCTGTGCTATTGAAATTCTAAGAAAAATTATCTTTTTTTTCTGGTTCTGGACATGCTACAGAACTGAAACTTCACAGGTACACTTTTAGACCCCCCAGACACTAAATCCAAAGAAATCTCATTTTTTTTTTCAATAATTTTTTCAATAATTGGCTCTCTATCAAAAACGACAATTTTTAAGAACTTTTTTTTGCCTGATTCATAGTCCCTGGGGCATGACCCAGAACCCTAGGCACTTTTTAGGGGCATTTATTGGGTTTTAGGGCTTCAAAATTGTGTTTTTTGATTACCGAAGTTCCCATTTCGTTCCCATTGATTTCAATGGGGTTCTGGAATCCGGACCCGAACTTTCGGGAAGTTCGGGTGTTCTGGCCGAACCAAACTTTTCAAAAGTTTGATCATCCCTACTCATTATCCTAGCAGCCAGTGTCCGGATGTAGACGGGCCTCAGCGTCCTAATGTACAATGCAGGAATGATGGTCCTTTTAGTTGGTGATAAAAGAGCTGTCAGTCAAGCAGCAAAGAGGAAGTATTTTGGGGAACCAGTCATGCAGAGAAAAGTAAGCCTGTGGAAGCAAGGAATAAAGTAAGTAATTCACCTTATTCCCTACCTACTAGACTAAATGAGCATTTAAAGTGTAACCAAAGTACAGCAAGTAGGCAGGATTTTAAGGCAGGAGAGACGTGCAATGTCTCTTTTGCAATAAAATGCCCATACCTGCTTGCTCACTGTCTTCTCTGGTGCTGTAAATAGAGCTGTACATTTACAGCTCAACTTACAGCCCCATGCCATTTTCTGACTGGCGGGTTGACTAGCTCCTGCGCATGCACAGGCGTGACATCACCCAGTACTGACCAATAAAAAGGCCTGAAGACGAGCATTCAGAAAAATATTCTGGCATCGGTGAGGAACTATTGGACAGGTGGGTATTAATACCTTTAGGTGGCCTTTAACTCTTGCAGAGTGGGGGCACTGCAAGAAAAAAAAAATCACAATAACCTGGAATCCAGCTTCTCTTGTGAACTGAAGTGTGCATTGTCTGCAGCTCCAGAGATCAGTGAAGGCATACAGAATATTTACTGCTTCCCCAAAATATATAAATATCTGTCAGTCCATAGCCTGGTTATAGCTCTACTTTAAACTTTTCCTCAGTGGGATAACACCCTTTTCTCCAGTCAGAGGCTGGGGTAGGGAGGAATGATGGTTTTCTCCTGCACACACATACATTCAGTAATATGCTTGAATTCTAAAGGGTGACTCCACTTTCGTGGGAAAAAAAAGAGCAAAAAAAAAAGAAAAAATAGCATATACAATTGCGACTGAAGTTATATTGTAATTGAATGTTATTAAAAATGACCTTTCCTTTTCAATCTGCAATATCTGTAAAATGCAATGCAATATGGCAACCTAGAGGTGTTCTGTACACACAATGTGTACAGAACGCCCCACCAGAAACATCATTTCTTGCTTGTGTGATTGGCACACTGATTTCCCCAGAAGTCTGTCTAAGATACAAGTCAGATTCCAGGCATTCCCTGCAACAAAAATTTAATTTTTGGTGAGATACTCCCAAGAGGAAATCACGTCTAAAGCGATACAGACCCTGCAGTTTTCCTCATAAGAGCCCTGCAGGTGCAGCAGCTGATTGATAATTATGAAACCACTCCCATTAGATTCATTTTTCACATGGACAGAGACAAACACACAGTGCTTTCTTCAGAATAACAAAAGGTAGGAAACTCCAACAAAGTTTGTTAAAATCCTTGCAATGTACAGAGATCACCCAGAGGGGTATGTATTTTTCTTTCCAAAAGTGGAGTTACTTTTTAAGTCAATTTTTTTTTGTTTTTATTGTAATTATATTAATATATAGGATTTATACAGCACCAACCGTTTGTGCAGCACTTTACAAAATGAAGGCAGACAGGACATTTACAATACAATGCAGTACAAGAGGAATAAGAGAGTCCTGCTAATTAGAGCTTACAATCTAAGGGGGAGGGTCAAGTGGTAATAACTGTGGGGGATGAGCTGATGGAGAAAATAAAAGTTTATTGTTGTTAGATGGAGGCAGGATAGGCTTCTCTAAAGAGATAGGTTTTGAAGCATCACCAAAAGTTAGCTAGAATAGGAAACAGACAGATTGGGGTAAAGTATTCCAGAGGATGGGAGAGGCTCTGGAGGAGTCCTGTAGGCAAGCATGGGAGAATGTGATGAATGGGGTAGCTAGAGAGCAGGAGGTCTTAAGTAGAAAGAACAGAACGGTTTAGCCGGTATTTTAAAACAAGGTTAGTGAAATAGCTGGGTGCAGAGTTGTGGATGGCTTTGTAAGTTGTTAGTATTTTGAATTTTATTCATAGGGATTAGCAGAGGGGGTAATAGACAGTGAATGGTTTGTAAGGTGGATGAGTTTGGCAGCAGCATTTATTAATGGGCTAAAGAGGAGATAGTCTATGTAAAGTTAAGTCAATGCGGAAGGAGTTGCAATAGTCGAGGCGAGACATTACCAGGGAGTGAATCAGAAGCTTTGTAGTGTCATTGGCTTAGAAGGGGCTTAGTTTGTAGATGTTGCAGAGGTTGAAGCAATAAGATTTGGACAGTGAATAAATGTGGGACTGAAAGAAGAGTTCAGAGTCAGGGATTACACCTAGTACCCAGGTATGCGGGATGGACTGATAGTTGTCCGATCAATCTTAATAGAGAAGTCAGGGGAAGGGGCATATGGAGGAGAAAAGCTCAGTTTTGGATATATTGAGAAGTGGTATGACATCCAGACTGATATGTCTGCTAGTAAATTAGTGATGCGTTAGGCGACATATCAGGTGAGCTGAAGGGTAGAAGGATAGATTTTGGTGTCGTCCTCATAGAAATGATATTGGCAGCTGACCCAGGAAGGAGGCTGTAGAACATGAATAAGAGAGGTCCAAAGAAGAGAACATTGGGGGACCCGACTGAAAAAAGGTGCAGTGAGATAAGTAAGATGAAAACCTATGAAGATTCAAGAAGATCAAGGGGGTGGTCAACTGTATCAAAGGCAGCAGAGAGATCAATGATAAAGAGTACAGAATAATGACCATTGGTTTTAGCAGTTGGTAAGGCATTTGTGAGTTTTAGGAGAACAATTTTTGTGTTGAGTGTTGCAGGAAATCCAGACTGAAGGGGATCAAGAAGGGCATTCTCTGTGAGGTGGTAAATCAGGAGGTTGTAAGCTAGGCATTCAAGGAGCTTGGGAGTAAAAGGCAGCAAAGTCATGGTTCCTATGTTGTTAAAATTGGTGAGGCCAAACAAGCGCGTTTTAAGCATTGGGGTGACCAGTGCCTGTTTTAGAGGGTTGGAGAAGATACCAAGAGAGAAGGAGAGATTAAAGATGTGAGTTGGAAATTGCAGAATAGAGCATGAGGGTGAATGTAGTGCAGGGGGCAAAAGGTTAGGTGGGCACTAGATAAAAAGTTAATTGGCTTCCCCTATAGAAGCAGTGTTAAATGAGGGAAGTATGGAGTATGTAGGTGGACATAGAATGTTAGGTAGGAGAGACATCTGTACAGTGGAGGTCATATCAGGAATTGCGTCAATCTTATTTTTTATGTGATTCTTAATTTCCTGGGAGTAACTTAGTGGGTGGAGGCAGTCGAAGTAGAGGTAAAGGTAGAAAAGAACAGACGGGGACTGTGTGAAAGAGTGTTAATGACAGTGATAAAAATAGGTCTGTTTGGCAGTGCAGAGGCAGGAATTGTATTGTTTGAGGACAGATTTGTACTTGGTGAAGACATGCTGGGACTTAGCCTTACTGCACAAATACTCAAGCATGCAACTATGTTTCTTTGAGACTTCTGGTGCTGTCTGTGTGCCAAGGTTGTAGCAGTGAGGGCCTGATTTTCTGTGTTTTGAGGGTAATAAGCGTGTCCAGGAAGGATAACAGTGAACTGATGTAGACATACGGTGAATCCGGAAAGTATTCGCAGCGCTTCACTTTTTCCACATTTTGTTATGTTACAGCCCTATTCCAAAACTGATTACATTTATTATGTTTCTTAACATTCTACAAACAATACCCCATAATGACAGTATGAAAGACGTTTGTTTGAAATCTTTGCAAATGTATAACAAATATAAAAAAATAAAAATACATATAGTATTCACAGCGTTTACCATGGCACTCAAAATTGAGCTCAGGTGCATCCTGATTCCACTGAACTTGATTGGAGTCCCCCTGTGGTAATCTCAGTTGATTGGACATGATATGGAAAGGCACACACCTATCTATATAAGGTCCCACAGTTAAAAGGGCTTTTCAGAGCTAAAACCAAGCCATGAAGTCCAAGGAATTGTCTGTAGACCTCCAAGACAGGATTGTATGGAGGGACAGATCTGGAGAAGGGTACAGAAAAATGTCTGCAGCATTGAAGTTCCCAAAGAGCACAGTGGCCCCCATCACCCATAAATGGGAGAGGTTTGGAACCACCAGGACTCTTGCTAGGGTGGGCTGTCCTGCCAAAGCAAGTGTTTGAGATAGAAGGGCCTTAGTCAGGGAGATGACCAAGAACCCAATGGTCACTCTGACAGAGCTCCAGTGTTTCTCTATGGAGAGAGGAGAACCTTCCAGAAGAGCAACCATTTCTGCAGCACTCCACCAATCAGGCCTGTAAGGTGGCGTGGCCAGACGGAAGCCACTCCTCAGTACAAGGCACATGGCAGCCCGCCTGGAATTTGCCAAAAGGCACCTGAAGGGCTCTTAGACCATGAGAAACAAAATTCTCTGGTCTGATGAAACAAAGATTGAACTTTTTGGCCTGAATGACACCTTTCATCACCTGGCCAATACCATCCCTACAATGAAGCATGGCGGTGGCAGCATCATGTTGTGGGGATGTATTTCAGTGGCAGGAACTGGGAGACTAGTCAGGATTGAAGGAAAGATAAATGCAGAAATGTACAGAGACATCCTTGACGAAAACCTGCTCCAGAGCCCTCTGGACCTCAGGCTAGAGCGAAGGTTTATCTTCTAACAGGACAAGGACCCTAAGCACACAGGCAAGATAACAGAGGAGTAGCCACAGAACAACTCTGTAAATGTCCTTTAGTGTCCCAGTCAGAGCCCACACTTGAACCCGATTGAATATCTTTAGAGAGATCTGAAAATGGCTGTGCACCAATGCTCTCCATTCAACCTGATGGAGCTTGAGAGGTGAGAAACCTGCCAAAAATTGGTGTGCCAAGCTTGTAGCATCATACTCAAAAAGAATTGAGGCTGTATTTGGTGCCGAAGATGCTTCAAAAAAGTATTTAGCAAAGGCTGTGAACACTTATGTACATGTGATGGGGAGTGGCTAAGCTATGGAGCCGTGAGGACATGAGGCAGAGGAGCTCCCTGAGCTAGTGGTGTGATCCAGCCTTCACAGCCAGAGTCCGCACACGCCGCCCCAGACCTGCATCCTGCTGGCATACATGTCCGTTGCCGAACCCTGGGAACCGCCGCAAGCGCCGAGCAGACGCCCGGACATATCGTCCTACTTCATCCGGTGTCCCGCAGCCCCGCAAGGCAGAGCGGGTTCCAAGATGGCTCAAATGCGTCCGGCAGCAGCGGGTCCGGCGTCCCAAAAAAAATCGTCAGCTAAAGCAATCCTCGCTCAGGAGCTGGCGGACGAGGTGATACTAAGGAGCCCCCCGCTATCTAACCCCCCCCCTGGAACGTGCAGCAGAACTAACATACAGGCCACAGATCCAACTGCATCAGCCTCAGCCACCGCAGACAACTGAGTGGAGAGACTTCTGCGCCTCAATTCCTACTAAACAGGATATCCATGAAATGGCTGCCACAATAGTAAGTGACTTGAAAGCTGAAATAAACTCTATTAAATTGAAAATAGATGAAACAGATGCCAGGGTTAATGCAGTGGAGGTGGTGCAAGTTAAGCATGAATCCAGAATTTCGGCTATTGAAAATATACAGGAAGTTTTTCAAAAGCAACTTACCATGATTTTGCTGCAGCAAGATGATATAGAAAATCGCAGCCGTAGAAACAAAATTTGGCTGCGAGGGCTGTCAAAAGGAATTGGGGGCCATGAGTTAAAGTCCGTAGTGATGGGGATTTTCAATAATTTATTGGGACACCCCCTTGAGGACATTATTGAAATCGATAGAGTCCACAGGGTGAAAGCCACACAGAGGGCGGATAAAGATCTGGTGTCAGATGTTATAATTAGAATCCATTTCTATTCAGTCAAAGAGGAGATAATGAGGCGGGCGTGGGCCCAGAATCCATTAGAATATGAAGGCATGAATATCAAATTGCTACCAGACCTTTCCCGGAACACACTTCGCATGAGGGCATCATTGAAACCCTTGTTGGAGGTCATACGGAATAAAGGGGCCACGTATCACTGGGGCCACCCATTTCATTTGATTGTAATAAAGAATGCAAATACTTTCATCTTGAAATGGCCTGATCAGTTACAGGACCTTTTTGCTTTTCTTGAGTTCCCTCCTATTGAAGTGGAAGATTGGCTTCTCATTTTGGGAGGGCAAAATACTTGGAGAGCTGGCAGAAGTCGATATCCGAATCGCCGTAGAAAGCAAAGGGAAAGGACTGCAACTGAAACTGTCAGTTCCCCTATCCTGCCTAGTCAGGATGGAGGGACTTAATTAGGATATTTTCTCCGATTGCACAATTGTAGAATGAGGATGAGAAGAGAAGGGGGGTGGATGGTTGGGGTCTCCTGGGCTAATGGGGTCTGGGGTGGTGTGTGAGAGATCATTGGAGGTTAACAACATCCTGTTAGGGTAAACAGGATTGGTTTGTTTTTGTATAATATGGGAGGCTGGCGCCCATCGGAATGGGTCTCCTTAATCTTGGATATTTTTTTTTCTTTAGTTCCGGTTTTTTATCATTTTTTCTTAGATACTATCCATAGACACATGCATAAGTGGATAAAACGGGGGTCTTTTTGATCCTAGGATATTCTCTTTTGCAGTGTTTTTATTTTTTGCTTTCCTTAGCCTCTAGGTGTCCAGGTATCCACTTTTCCCAACAATAGATAGCGCCTGGTTTCGCTGGGTTAATATTTAACCATTTATTAGTGTATCTTAGTAAGTGTAGTAGGTGTTTCCCCTTGGGGAAATTTTTCCCTTTTTTTTTTTGGTGCGTTTTTTTTTTTTTTTTGTGCGGTTTTTTTTTGTGCTGTTGATGTATTAGTGTGGGCCGGGGATTGTCAAACATGGGACCCGGAACAGGCATGGTGGGACGCATGATGGCCGGGTGTAAAATTACTACCTTAAACGCTAGAGGCCTTTCCACACCCCAGAAACGATGGAGACTGTTGGGGGATCTGAGAAGGGAGTCCACTCATATAGCTTTCATCCAAGAGACTTATTTTCGCAAAGACTCCCTTCCCAGGTTTTACAATAGAGATTTTCCTTGGTCATATCATGCCCCATCCCCTATCCCAAAGTCTAAGGGGGTCAGTATTTTGATTTCTAAATCCATGGCCTGGTCATTCAGGGAAGAAAAAGCAGACCCCCTGGGCAGATATTTATTGATCAAGGGGTGTATAGGACAAACAATGCTTACATTTCTAAATGTATACTTTCCTAACTCTGAGCATCTAGGGTTCTTACAGAAGTTACTCCCGATAGTCCTTGAGTTCCGAGAGGGACACTTGGTAATGGGGAGCGATTTCAATTATGTAGCTGAGCCACTTATTGATACATTCAGGAAGGTATCTAGTATGTCCTATGTACGTTTACGGAAATTGCAACGAGAAATCTCTCTCCTGGATCTAGTTGACCCATGGAGGTTGATGCATCCGGGAGAGAGAAACTATACATTCTACTTGCCAGTCCACAGCACTTACACACGTATTGATCGTATCCTTGTGACTCAACAGATCTCCCTCTGGTCAGGGCATCTGATATAGAGGACTTTTCCATCTCTGATCACGCACCTGCATATGTGACGATAGAGTGGGAAAACAGGATACCCAGACCTTCTACTTGGCGCTTAAATGAAGCTATACTTCAAACTCAGGAGACAGAGACACAATTAGATGAGGCATTGGCTACCTATTTCTTGGAAAATACAACTGACTCCATTATGCCGTCAGTCTTATGGGAGGCACACAAATGTGTAATTCGGGGGGTACTTATACGTATAGGTTCCCAACGTAAAAAAGAGCAGGAAAAAAAAGTTAAAGATCTACTAAGATAGAGACCCTAAGCCAACAGCATAAGATGTCCTTGGCGGAGTCACATTTGACTCCTCTTACAAATGCAAGAGAGGAGCTGAATGGTATTTTGTTCCAGAGGACAATAAGGGCAATGTTATGGTACAAATGGTATTGCTATGAATACTCGAATAAACCCGGGTTAATGTTGGCACGGGTACTTAGGGGTCCTAGGAGACATACCCACATCTCTCAAATACAAAGAAAGGGGGGCGGAGAGTTACATACCTCATCAGATATTGCTGCCGAGTTGTGTTCTTTTTATAAATCTTAATATAATCTCCCGAAACGTGGAGAGGGAAAAAAAGGTTTTCCATCAAAGGAAAAGGAACAAATAGAGGAATACTTACAAGCCTCAGGGATGCCCTCTCTGACAGAGGTACAGGCACATGCTCTAGAAGGGGAGCTATCAGAAGAAGAATTATACCTTGCCATTGCACAGACAAGACCACGCAAAGCTCTTGGGCCGGATGGATTCACTCTATCCTATTACCAGAAGTTTAAAAAGCTCCTTACTAAACCCTTATTACAACATTTGAATGCGGTTAGAAAGGATACAGGGTTCCCACCTGACTCTTTAAGAGCATATATTGCTCTTATTCCTAAAGAAGGGAAGGATCCCTTATTATGCAGCAGTTATCGTCCCATATCGTTGTTAAATTCCGATACTAAATTGTTCTCTAAGATCTTAGCCAATTGTTTGTTGCCGCACATTCCCCACCTGGTGCATTTTGACCAGGTGGGTTTTGTGCCAACACGAGAGGCACGGGACAACACGATACGGTGTAAGATTCTGGTACCTTCAGTATCCTTCCAGCCCAATTCTTCCGCATATAGCTACCTGTCCCTTTAAATCTCGTGACGTCATCACTAGGCGCCGCTCTGAGCGGCTATTTCAATCGCCGGTTTTCACTCACAAGGTGTTCGTACAAACCGCTTGTTACACAGCCTTGTCTGACGCTGCCGAAGCCTCCAGCTATTTCCTGTATCTCGCTACGGATCCTGTATCTCGCTACCGATCCTTCTCCTCATTACCGGACCCCTCATCTCTCTAAAACCAACTAGTGATAAGTACCCCACAGGGGATTCCTTCCTATCAACTTGCACTATCTACTCTTGTATACTAAAGACTGTTGCTATCTATGCATTACTATTTCTATCATCTGCACTGTTACATAGATTGTTAGCTCTTGAGTCTACTACCATCTATATCCTTGCACTGAGTTAGCAATTCCTGTACACTTCATCTGCTGTCCCCTACCACCTGTTAATTGTACATGATTGCTAACCTATCTGCATACTATCTATCACCATCTACTAACACTCCTGAACATTACTATTAAGTACCTATCATTGCTATCACTACTCACGCCTGTCCTTTCAGCACATCACCTCTATACTATCGTATACAACCTATCACTCCAGGAACATCTTAACTGAGTGCCTGTATATTTGCATGCTGAGGCAGGCTGGGCCACAATGATGAGTCTGGAGAGTTGGATATGTTGATTCAACACATCTCTGCACGACTACTGAGTGGAAATTCTGCAGCTGCATATCCATTTCACTAAACAAACGCCGGAGCGTTACATACGGGCAATAGACCTTATCCATTTGGCACGGAAATCAAGAAGCAAACTGGCCTTGTGTCAACGGATGCAGAAAAGGCTTTTTACAGGGTGGCGTGGAGCTTTATCCATGCCACCCTGTCACATATTGGGTTGGGGCCTAGAATGCTTCAGTACATTTTGGCCCTTTATTCTAGTCCGTCGGCTGCTGTGCGGGTAAACGATTGGACGTCCGACTACTTTTTAATTACTAATGGCACTCGACAAGGGTGCCCACTATCTCCTTTGATATTTGTTTTGAGTCTGGCACCCCCGCTGTGTCAGATACGAAGCTCCCCAAACATAACGGGGGTGCGGGCTTCTGGCGACCAACATAAGGTGGCCGCATTTGCAGACGATCTTATGTTCTTTGCCACCAGCCCGGTTACCTCCCTACCGAACATTTTGGATGCCCCTCAGATGTATGGTAACTTGTCAAATTACAAGATAAATTTAACAAAATCCGTAGCTTTAAATATCTCTCTATCGGATCGAGAAGAACGGCTTTTACGAATGTCGTTCCCATTTCAATGGGGGGATATATCATTGCAATACTTAGGAGTGCAGATTACGGCCGACCCTTTGGATCTGTATAGAAAAAACTACCTCCCATTGGTGAGTAAAATCAAAACGGATTTGCAATGTTGGCAAAATTTGACCTTAACGTGGTTTGGCAGATGTAGCGTGCTCTGTTCTAGCTGATTTTTTTCGGCTAATCAAGAGCCTATTTCGCTCATTTATTTGGGCAAAGAAATCCCCAAGGATTGGAATGCAGACTTTGTTTTTGCCGAAGGCAAGAGGCGGGATAGGTCTGCCGGATATCCTCAGGAACTACAGGGCGATCCACATGGCAAGAGTAGTGGACTGGCATGGCAACCAGGGCACTAAAAGGTAGGTAGAGTTGGAGATTGGGGAATCTGGCCAGCTGACCCCGCCGGCTCCTTGGTCAGTCTTTTCTCCTAAAGATAATATTTTAGTGCATCCAACAGTAGGGGCAACCCTAAGAGAAACCAAAAGAATTCAAGCTCATTCAGAGGTCGCGCCTTCCCCGTCTCCGATGACACCCATACTGGGTAACCCTGAATTTCCCCCAGGTTGTACCAATGCCAAAATACGAAATTTAGCACAACAGGGTAAAGTTCCCCTACTCGACGTATGGCAAGGGAGCGCCCACCTTCATTTGAGGAAATCAGGGAGTGGTCGGGTGGTTCACTAGACCACCTAAGCGCCATCAGTTGGGCCATTTTATTCGGGCATTTCAGCGAAAAGAATATACTGATTTGACCCCATTAGAAAAAATATGTTTATCAGGTGAATCTCCTAAACATTTGATATCTAGTTTTACGTAATGTTAATAGAGGAGACGGAAGCCCAGCTGTTATGGTTTCTTCGAAGATGGGAACAGGAGCTAAATATTAGTTTGTCTGAGGAACAAATTAATACAATTTTGAACCTAGTACATAGGTCGTTGATGGAAAGTAAAATACAGGAACTGGGATACAAGATTCTTGTTAGATGGTACAGGGTCCCCTCAGTGCTGAAAAGAATAGATGCGACCCAGGCGGGGACATGTTGGCGCTGTGGACTGGCTGAGGGAACTATGATACACATTTTTTGGGAATGTGCGCTTCTACGGCCCTTCTGGCAAAAAGTGGCCTCAGTAATTAAATTATTAACTAATGTAGATGTACAGGATAATCCAGCATTGTGCCTATTACATATCACTCAAATTTCAATTAAGAATTATAGGAAGTCCTTGACCCTCCGTCTTCTCAATGCGACCAAGGCGTGTGTACCTGTTTTTTGGAAACAAACTGTTCCACCACCAGATAGCTTATGGATCTCAAAAGTAAATGAGATACACAAAATGGAAGTGCTTACTGCCGCATTGAGTAACACGGAAGAGGTGGTCAGGGAACGATGGAGGCCTTGGGTTTATTTTTTGGGTACTGACCCCCTCTTTAGCGGAGTCTGAAAGTTGGGGTGAGGTGTTTAATTCTGTTAATTGGGGGCCCAATAAGTACATGGGTAACAAGGAAAATGGTATAGGCCTTCAAAATGTTATGTATAATAGGGTAAATCAGAGGTAAAAACCATAGAAAGGCAAGGTGATAAAGTATATACGATATGGCGATGCTACAGAGTTTGGTATAACAGGTTACATCAGGGGCAAAAACCATAGAAAGGCAAGGTGATAATGTATTTACGATATGGTGATGTTACAGAGCTTGGGAATTAGTTTATCTTTGAATGACAGTGGTCTTCTGATGGATAAGTGTTCCCCATGGAAAATGATCCTGGAGAGGGACCGAGGGGCCCAGTTTGGTTAACAGTTGCCTACTGATAATCCCCGGCCCTCACGATGATGCTATGGAGTGTACTGAACATGACATGTTATATTTTAGAACGGCACATATTTCATGATGTAGTTTAATTTGAATTGATTTACTAGGGATTTTTGTGACAGATTTTTGCATTTCTTTTTGTCTTTTGATATGATATCCATTTCTCCCCCCCCCCCATTTAGACCCCCTCCGAAAAACACTGGATGTGATGTGTTTTTTTTTTTTTTTTTTTTTTGAGTGATATGTTGACACGGTGATTAAATGACAAGGGAAAGGTGGGTTTCACTTTTCCCTATATCACCTTTTTTTTTTTTGTCTTCTTTTTCACTTTTTCACTTTTTTCACATTTTCACTATTAAGTATGATTGCAATATATAGTGTCTTGCCTTATTTCACTTCACGGAATGTATATGACTGGGGGTAATGGGGGAATTTATGTAATATGTATTTTTTTTTTGTGAGATTATATATGTATGTTGATAAAATTAATAAAAGATTTAATTAAAAAAATGTACATGTGATTTTTTTCCTTTTTTATTTTTAATAAATTTGCAAAGATTTAAAACCAAACTTCTTTCACATTGTCACTATGGGGTATTGTTTGTAGAATTTTGAGGAAAATAATGAATTTAATTCATTTTTGAATAAAGCTGTAACATAACAAAATATGGAAAAAGTGAAGCACTGTGAATACTTTCCGGATTCACTGTAAGGGACTTGGATAGGGCAGGACAGGGGTAATAGTCTATTGAGGAATAGAGAAGAGAAGGGTTGAAGTGGCAAAGCTTTCTATGGGTAACTGTTCGGCAGTTGGAGGAAAGGAGGTGGAAGACAGGGAGAGAGTAAAGCTAGTGAGTGAAGGTAGTGATCAGAGAGGGGAAAAGGATTGTTGGAATACAATGTTCATTTGTATTTTATGCAACAACTACATCAATATCAGTATTCAGTAGAGATATATTCTTCAACCAGTAGATGGCAGTGTCTATAGGTTTGTAGCTGCATCTATGATAGAACTCTGTGTCTTTTTTTTTCTAAAAAATAAAGTTTTCTGTTTCCTCTAGTTAAGCAGCAGATAAATACATGTGGACTGCACACTGTCTGTTCTATAGGGCTATATGCAGAATTCCTAACAGGTTATAGGCCCATAACCTATGTATAAATGAAGTCATGCCCGAACACCCTTCAGATGAATTGATAAAGACCGAAAGGGTCAGAGCACAATCTCTCTTAGGATAAAAGATGATCAAATCATACATATATGTAAATGTGAAACTGCTAAAGAAATGTGTGAAGGATTACAAAAGGTGCATGTAAACTGCTTTTGATTAGAAAGCAATATACCAAACCAAGCTGGTGAAAGGTCAGGATATGCAAGAATACATTAGGACACACCTTGGAAATGGTTGAACTCCTGAGAGGTACAGAAGAAGAAATAAAAGATTTTAATATTGCAACACTATTACTCAGTGGCTTACCAGAAGGTTATGAAACGATTGTCACAGCACTTGATGCAGGTCTAGATGATGAACTGACATTGGAATATGTTAAGGGCAAGCTTGTGGATGAATATAGGCGTAAAATAGAAAGTATTAATTGTGACGGCTCTTCTGTTGCAGAGTTTGCTTTAAACATGAAAAGAAAATTGAAAAAAAAAAAAACAATAACATGCAACAAGAAACACGTGAATGTTTTGTGTGCAAGAAACAAGGTCATTTAAAAGCAGACTGCAGAATCTGGAAAGCTAGAATGCAAAAACAAAATAAACTACAAAAGGCCAAAAGCGTGAGGGAAGAAACTGGTTTTGCTTCAGATAATGAATATGTTTTTCAATCCAAAAGTTGCACTTCAACCCCTACAGGCATGGTGTGTTGATTCAGGAGCTATGAGTTACATAACAATTGACAGAAATTTTTTGTTATTCACCTTGAATAGAGTATAACAGAAAAAAATCACCACCGCTAATAGGCAAATAATGAAATCATAAGGAATAGGAGACTGTTTTTTTTTCCTGTCCTATTTTCCAGAGTGTCACCAAAAAGATACCTGTGAAAAATGTCCTCTATGTCCCTGCTCTTGAAATAAATATTTTGTCAGTAAAGAAGCTCACAAAACAAGGCAATTTAGTGACCTTGCAAGATGACAGTTGTGCCTTCACAAAAGGGAATTACAGATGATCTGTATCAACTGGAATGCAATTAGGTGATTAATACTGCTAAGGAGGAAAAACATTCAAACTGCATTCACACATGGCACAGATGACTTGGACATTATAAAGAAATTAACTGACAATGACTATGTAAGTAGAATACAAACGTGTCCATGTTATTAAACAATGAAATGCATCAGCTGTATAAAAGGAAAAATGACAAATAAAGCCTTTCCAAAGCAGAGTAACCGCAGAAGTAAGAAACCTCTGGACTTATTTATTTTCATTTTTTTGCAGTCCAATGAAAAAAATTACTCCAGGAAAGAAGAGGTATTTTCTCACTTTTATAGATGTTTACTTCAGGCATACTACACTATGTCTGTTATACAACAAAAATGAAGTACCAGAGAAATGTGAAAAGTATTTGGCTCAAGTAAGCAACAAATCTGGCAAAATGCCTAGTATATTGCGCACAGACAATGGAACTGAATATACAGGTGATAACACACAGGCGATTCTCAGAACGTATAGCATAATATTTCAAACTACCCTGCCATGCAACCCAGAACAAAAAGGCTTGCAGAAAGAATGAACTGTACTCTATATGAGAGTGGAAAAACCATGCTGTTTGATGCAGATATGCCAACTACATACTGGGGGGAGGCAATTATAACCGCATGCTATCCCCAAAATCGACTACCAGGAAAATCAACTGAGAAAACTCCACATGAACTGTGGAATGGGATTATATAGAAGCAAAGCCTATGTGCACACCCCAAAAGAAAAACTTACAAAATGGGTTGCTTCCGCAAAGGAAGGTGTACTGGATTTTAAATGTGTGGAACAACACACAACAATATGAGCAATATGCAATATCAACTTATTACTAAAAGTTAGAGTTCCTCAATGAGTATGAATGTGGTCACTGAGTCACTGCTAAATGAAAAAAAAAAAGTTAAAGTCCTCACAGTGGAGATGTCCGGTATCTTCAGCTTGCTCTTTAAAGTATTTGAAGTGTTCTGACAAACAAGATGAACTTTGTGGCTGCTCAGCAAAGAGCAAGTGTGGCAAAAAGTGTGTGGCAAAAGGTCTCTCTCTAGCTTAGTTACAGGAACAAGATAACGGTGTCTGCCTGCAGTGTCCTTTGTTATAAGAAGATGGGCAAGTGCCCGCTCACCAATCCTGCGACAAGAAGGCTTAATGGAAAAAATGTCCTGGAACAGGCTCTTGCCTGACTGGCTACCTGGTGACCAGAACGCCCAGCCACGTCTGTTTGATCACCCACACAGCCGATAAGGTGCCTGATACGATGGGTCTGCATCTGACTGTGGAGCTGTTGGCAGGGAAGTGGTCACACCAACAGTGAAAAACAGCACCCTCCTCCTGCATCTGGTCTTCTCCTTTGCCTTGTGGTATCTCGCCTGCTCCCAGGCAACCTCAAGGTGTCCTCCTCTAGACTTGACTCCTTCACTTCCTCTGGGCATCCTGGGGTATGTAGTCTTGCCCCATGGATTGCTATGGGGCCATCTGTCTTTGGTACTACATGTCCCAGAATCCCTTGCTCCTGCTGTCCTTCTTCTTTTTGCTTTCTCTTAGCCTGCCAATGAGTAAGCAGGGGAGGGAGCAGAGTGGGCTGGTGTCCATGCGAGTGACGCTCGCCTACCTTAAGCAGCATGGCGAGGAGAGGAAGGGAGAGAAATCCCCTGCAGCTGTGACAGTCTCTTTGTCTCCTCCAGCCTGTCAGCAGTATCAGGGCTGCAGCAGTGGCAGGATGTGTGTGGGGGGGGTGGTCGGCCGGCACCCACTACACAAAGATAAGCAACAAACACCGAAATAGAAATGAACGCAGACAATCCAAATCCTGTAAAAGAAGAAACCAGGCCACAAGAGGCTTTAATCAGGAAATCCACCAGAAGCAATAAAGGCATCAAAGCCAAACGTCTGTCCTATGTTGCTCGCTTAGCAATAAAACTAAAACCAGATTCATGGGATGAGATGCAAAGACTTCCAACTCATGAGAAACAAAAGTGTATCACAGCGTTTGACAAAACCACTTACAAGAAACAGATTTATAGAACTGAGATCCGAAATAGGACTAATATACAGTGAGGAAGATAATTATTTGATCCCCTGCTGATTTTGTACCTTTTCCCACTTACAATGAAAATAAGGGTCTATCATTTTTGTTATAGATATATTTCAAATGATAGAGACAGAATATCAATCAAAAATCCAGAAAAAACACAGAAAACAAATGCTATAAATTAAGTTGCCATTCAGTGAGAAAAATAAGTATTTGATCCCCAAGCAAAACAAGACTTAGTACTTGGTGGAGAAATCCTTGTTGGCAAGCACAGAGGTTTTCTAAATCCTTAAGGTTTCTTGGCTGTCACTTGACAACTCAAAGTCTCAGCTCCCTCCATAAATTTTCTATAGGATTAAGGTCTGGAGACTGGCTAGGCCACTCCATGACTTTAATGTGCTTCTTCTTGAGCCACCCCTTTGTTGCCTTGGCAGTATGTTTTGGTTATTGTCATGCTGGAAGACCCATCTATGACCTATATTCAGTGTTCTGGCCGAGGGAAGAAGGTTCCCATCCAAGAGTTTACAATACATGGCCCTGTCCATTGGCCCCTCAATGGGGAAAAGTCTGTCTGTACCTTTAGCAGAGAAACAGCCCCAAGGCATCATGTTTCCACCTCAGTGCTTGACTGTAGGGATGGTGTTCTTAGGGTCATAGTCAGCATTTTTCTTCCTCCAAATATGGTGAGTCGAGTTAATGCCCAGGAGCTGAATTTTGGCCTCATCTGACCACAGCACTTTCTCCTAATCCTTCTTTGAATCATTTAGATGTTCATTGACATGACTGTACATGTACCTTCTTGAGGAGGGGGACTCGCTGTGTTTGTAGACAGAAAAATGCTTTGGGGCTGTTTCTCTGCTAAAGGTACAGATCGACTTTGCCGCATTGGGGGCCAATGGGCGGGGCCATGTATTGTAAAATCTTGGATGAAAACCTTGTTCCCTAAGCCAGAACACTGTAGATGTGTTATGGATGGGTCTTTCAGCATGACAATGACCCAAAGCATAACACCAAGGCAAAAAATGAGTGGCTCATAAAGAAGCCCATTCACTTCCGGCGCCGCATGGTGTAGCTGAGCTCTCTTGCAGCTCCCGCGGCGGGACTCTATAAATCGGCTTTCCAAACCTGCCCAGACCATCCTGCCTGCCTCCATCTGCCCTTACCTGCTCCCCGCATTCCCAGGGACCCAGATACACCCTCGGTCATCCGCACTTATGGAGCGGTTCCTGGAAAAGGACGCTCCGCGCCTACCGCCGGGCACCCCACAAATCGAGGCCTCGGTCTCGGCCTACTCCACGGCGGCAATGGACACTTTCCAGCAGCAGACAGGCACCTCTCAGCAGCAACCCGCTGACACCCCTCCTCTGGCAGACCCCTCCACAGAGAAGATTGCGCAGGCTGTCGTGGCCATATTAATGCCCACCATTGCGGCCTCTGTGGAGAAGGCAGTTGCTGCTGGCATGGCCAGCATTAAAAAGGAGTTGGATGCCCATTCCCACAGGATAGCAGAGGTGGAAAATTGCCTTTCCAGCGTGGAAGATGAACTATACCATTTCCAGGGCACGGAACAAACCCCAGGATAAGCTGAATCGCATTATAATGGACAAATTGGAAGACTTGGAGAACAGGTCGCGAAGGAGCAACCTTAGATTCATTGGAGTCCCGGAAAACATTGTGCCCTCCGCCATACCTGAAATCTGCACTAGGAAAATTCCCGCTGCCCTGGGACTACAAGGTATGTGCGTGGTGGAGCGGGCTCACAGAATGGGTCTCTACTCGGAGGAACGTAAGACCCCCGTCCCATTATAGCCAAATATCTAAATTATGCGGATAAATCTGCTATCCTTCAAAAATTCCGCCAAACCTCAATTTTTCAAATTGAGGGCATGAAAATCCTCATTTTTGCAGACTACTCAGTCGGTGTCACAAAAAAACGCAAAGCTTTCCAGACAGTTTGCTCCAAGCTGCATCAGGAACGCATACAATTTACCTTGGCCTATCCGGCGACTTTGCGCCTTCGTGCACCCAATGGAAACAACTATCCTTCCATGATCCTAAAGAAGCTGAGAATTTTGTCCATTCACTTCATACTGGCGAACAGGGTCCTCCTGCATTGGTCAAGTCCCTTCCCTTTTCTAGACCCTTGGTCCAACGGAGCCCTAGGAAGGAATCTCCCAAACGGCAGAGGTACTCTGATGTGGTTAGCTCTGGTCTCCCGGTCACCCCTCGTTGATCCCTCTCAAGGACTGGAACTTTTAGTCTTCTGCCATGACTAGTCCTAGGGCCAACACCTCTGGCCCGTGAGCCCGGGAGGCCCCTAGTGCCCAGCATGGCGCCTCTCTCAGGTTTTTCTATAGCATTTTTATGTGATTGTGCTCTATATTTTGCTGTTCTAGATAACATGTACTCTAGTTTTTACACCATGCTCCTCTCCCACCTCATTTGTGTGCACTGTGGTTGCCTATTCTCCCCGCTGAGGGCCGTGACCCAAGCAACTTCAGGTGATAGGTCCTTCAAATGGGTCATTTTGTACCTCCTCCTATCTCCGGAGTCCTCGCTTGGGGAGCCACGCTCCACAGTGTGCACATGCGGAAAAAAGTGAACTTCATAAGTTTTCACTGTTTTGTTTACTGTTATGTTTTTTTTGGTTCCATTTAGTTTTCCGGCCTCCCATGAGGCCCTTGTGTTTGATCGATTAACTTGGGTACATTCAGCCTGCCCATACATGGTTCGAACCATTTATGGCCAGCTTTATAGCAAGAGCAAGATCATCAACATACAATTTGGACCATTCAGTAGGAATTCCATCAGGACTAGGGGTCTTTTTGTTAGGGAAAGACAAAATAGAAGCATTGACCTCATCCAGAATAATGGGGGCATGTGGGGACCCCACTCTGAGGGCATCCAAAGTAATGAGGGCAGCTCCATCTGAGGGGAAAAAAACTAAGATGAACAATTGTTGCAATTCATCATATAACGTCAAGACGTCGCACGAAGTGCATAAAAGTTCTGGTAATAATCTAGGAAAACCTGAAGGATCTCCGTGGTAACCGTCCAAAACTCACCATAAACATCTCTAATACAGAGAACATCAGAGCAAGAATGGTCTTCCACTAATTTAGCTAGTAGCTTTCCATTTGTGTCTCTGCTTTCAAACAATAGCTCAGGTAGTTTACAAAAGGAGGAGTGGACTAATTATGTTCTATGTAACAAAAGCTTCCTACACTTCTGATTAGGGTCATGGAAGGTGTGTGAAGTGGGGTCAGCCGTGAAGGACTGTTTGGCTAGTTGCAGAGACCCCTCCAATTCCAGAGTAGTTTCATGGGAACCCATTAATGTTATGACCCGTAACTGAAGTGTAGCAGGTTTTCCAGGAATTGGGCCTGATGTGGGTCTGCCATTGTTACCGGTTACCTCCCCAGCCCATGTGAGCTGCGACCCTGGGTGTGAGAACTGAGACATTGACAACTCCGGCATCTTTGTTTTGTGGTTTTATAGTAGATAAAGGGGATGGGAGAAGGGAACGAGTAGGATACTCCTTTAGGCTTAACTAGATACAATTTGGGACTTTATCCGGAAAATGTCTGTTAACGCTGCCTTGACGCCAGCCGACGCTAGCCAGCACTCACTGACGCTTAGAACACACTGTCACTTGACAGAAGTGCTGAATCCTCGACTCTAGGTCCAGAAGACTCAGGACTGTGGCGCATAGAAATACTGACACTGCTGCAATGCAAAGTCTCTGACCACTCTCTCCAGCCTGGCACTGGCTGGAGGTGGCGTGCTGTGAATTACTGTATAGCTGCAACTCTCAACTGGTACTCTGTACAATTCAGGGCCCAAACCGCAGGCGCCCCCTTTACACTTTTAGCTCTTCAGGGTCCACTGACTATGTACCCCCTTTACAGCTAGCTGACACTGGATCCCAGAACTTCCTCCGGAGTGGTCTCCTCTAACTCTTCAGGCAGACCCCCAGGGGCAATCCTTAGTACTCACGACCTGTGTAGGCTTTCCTGGGACTGGACCCCTCTTGCTCTCCACTGGTTCTTGGCACACCGGATCCCCTCAGCTCATCTCAGCACTCTCTGGATTCTCAGGCAACACCCCGAGACATCCACTTCCTCAGACAGGAGGAGAGACCGCCAAAGACACCGTGTCAAGCTCTTCCCCCATTCCTATGCCCACTCCCAGAATCCTTTGCAGCATATTCTGCCTTTTGGGGTAGTTACAGGCTGGATGTGTCCCCTGATTGGGTTTCGTCCACTGCTCTATCAGAAAGAAGATATATAGAAGGTCGACCTTCTCTGCCACCTGGCCCCAAGAGATTTCTGACATTTGGGTCCAAAGTGTCATTTCTATGGGGTTGAAAATGAAGTTTCATATTCTGCCTTTAAAAAATGTGAATATTCTAATAAAAGGTTTAACCTTTTTGCTGAGACACATTTTTCTATTACTCTCACAAACATGCTAAAATGCAAGGTACGAAATTAATTACAAAAATGAAATGTATTGCAGCTTACCACTCCCTAGATATGGTGGCTGCATTCGTTTTCACTTTTCGGGCTAAGTACATTTTCGGCAAGTACAGAAATGATTTGTTGATTTTGACAGAAATCCAGTATACTTGTCACTTTCCATGAGCTGAAAAGAAAGCACAAACATCTTTATCTTTCTTCTGTAAATGTATTATCCCAGTAGCCCCCATGTAATGAGGAACTGGGCTTTTTCCCTACAGCGTCCACTTCTGCCCACCCTGAGCCCTAAGTTCCTGTGTCACTGTCGGGCAGGAAGATGCATCTGGGCAATACACAGTTTGTGAGTTGTGTACTGTACACTATATGAGGTTCTGAGCAGCCCAGCAGGTGGTGGCAGTAGTTTTCTGTGTGGAGAAAAGTGAAAACTGAATATGAACTGGCTGATCAAGCCCTGGCAATAAACATCCCTCCTGGTGCCAACCGTGGGCTGCTATGGTGGTAATTCTGCATGTGGCTTTACCTTTAAAGGGAATCTGTAATATTGATGTCTGCAAGCTGCCATGCTGCCTTCCTTTTCAATTTTTTTATTTTTTTTATCTAAATAACTTGGGAAATGGTAAACAATGTTACAGCCTCCCAACTCAATTGCTATCATCTGCATTTCTGTTAGTAGGTCTGTTGAATTGGTGGACCTAAGGCAAATGCCCTATCTGTCCTTTTATTGATCTCAATTATTTTAAATGTGCATATATAAAGCTTCATACATCTTTTATATGAAGCCTCTTCAATTATTTGCCAGTGGATGATCTGTTTTTAGGCTTTTAAAAGTATCATATTTATTTTTGCCTTTACCTGCAGTAGTTTTCTAATAGACATTGCTTTAGATATAATTTTATTTGATTATGTATAGAAACCTGTTTTACAAGTTTACAAGATGGAGGCTCATGATTAAATTAAGGCCCCTTTCACACAAACTTTCTGATCAAGTCCACCTGTCAGTTTTTCAGGTGGACTTGATCGGATGCTCCATGCACCTCTATGAACCAGCAGGTGTCAGCAGTGACATGTCCGCTGACACCCGCTGCTATCCGATCTGATTCTGTCTGTGAAATCCACAGATGGTAACCCTATTTTCCATCTGTCTGGAGGATTGGATAGGATTGGATGAAAATGGACAGGCGGTCTGTTTTTATCCGATCTCCCATATAGGAGAGCAGGGGTTTTGACAGGTCCGTCTCAGCACAGTGAAGGGAGACGGACCTGTCATCTACCTGCTCAGTGGGGATCAATCCCCCGCTGACCAAAACGGAGTCCGCTGGGCTGAAAGCCCACGTGAAAGGACTCTAAAGGGTAACAGGCAATTAAGGAACCTCATATACACTGATAATAGAAAATTATATGTTTCTGTGCTGTTAGTCATTGTCTGTTTATGAGGCAGAGATGTCCTGCTCTCACTAATGGAATGCCTACTAATTATCAGCATTGCCCAGGAAAAAGCACAATGGGAAACAAAGGTATAGGAAATAAATTAGAGTATAAGGACTCACAAAATCCTGCCACACCTTGTTCTTTGCCCAGGGCACTGAATGAGGTGCCAAATAGCAAGCTTAAACCTTGTTATTACAATTTTGTAAGTGGTTACATTTTTTTGTAACAAGCTATGTGGGTGTTCTGTACATTTCTCTTTCTTGGAGGGCGTAATAATCAACTGTTAAGTTTTATTGGCAATACTATTATTCAACATCATCTGTAATGTTGGTGGGTTTTATACGTAACCAAGCTTTTGATACCAAGGACATGGTATATTATTGTATATAGATAATATTCAAATTTAAAAAAAGAAATATATTTAATAAATATATTACTTTAGAGGTTAGAAAAGCAAACTTGTTAGTTTTAGTATGAAGCTGAAATCAATATATCTTGTTAAAACACAATTAGTTTGATTTAAAAAAAAAAAAAAAAATAGAAATTTTTGTCTTAACAAAGACTTTCACCTTCTCATATGTATTCTCACCTGATTCGTTACATTATTTGCAGATACCAAAATGATATAAAGACATTCACATTCTCCTATGATATTGCTTGCGGGCAACCATTTTCCAATCTAAACTGCCACATGTGTTTCTCCTTTTGCTTGCTCAAATGGCAGAAAACATGTGAAGATCAGTAATAAAAAAGAAAAAAAAAAGAGCTATCTATGTTCAGGCATAGATTTTATTTTTTCAAAAGTAGCACCCATGTTACATTACATTGCATTTGTTTTATTGGCACAGGTTCACCTTACAGAGAAACATAAATATAAAATTTTTTTATATTTTTTGCCTCTCACTCTGCTCGGCTTCTGAAGGGAGAGTGGCGCTGATGGAGACTGGGGGAATGGCTCGGCACAGACCTGATGGCTCGGCACAGACCTGATCGTGATCTACTTGTTTGCTTCCCGCGATCGAGTTGCTGATACCGGTCCTAGAGCATGAGCTCAGCCCCAGTGACCAAGTTTTGGAAATACAGAATGCAGACACAAGGTGTCTGACAATCCTGAGCTGAGTTCTTACTGTTGTCCTTGGTTTTAAGAGGTTAACGTTCAGGGGTGCATGTAAACCCTCTTAAATGCATCAAAATATGTGATGCCAGAATACGGTGTTGCTGATGCTGTCTGTGAAAATCGTTCTGTTTTTTAATGCCACATACAGATGAAAGGCATCTCCCAAATATGTAATACAAAGCATTCCTATGTTGCATTAAAACAAGGGCCCATGCCAAACAAGTAATTTTGTGTATTTTGTATTACTAAAGAGTAATACCTAGAAACAAGGTCACTAGATATTTATTTTATTTCATGTACTTATATAGTGCTGTCAATTTATGCAGCGCTTTAAATATATACTGTACATTGACATGAGTCCCTGCCCTCAAGGAGCTTACAATCTAAGGTCCTCAAATCACATTCTTACATGCACATAGTAAGGCCAATTTACCTACCAGCATGTCTTTGGCGTATGGGAGGAAACCCACACAGGCACAGGGATAACATGCAAACTCCAGGCAGGTAGTGTCGTGGTTGGGATTTGAACCAGCGACCCTTTTACTGCTAAGCAAAAGTGCTAAACACTACACCATTGTGTGAAGCATTGTCCCCTCTTTCCTCTAACACCTCCAACAGGTGTTGGGGATAGATGAACAATACTTCTAAAGATGGGTGGGGGTCCTATACCAACGTGTGTAAATCTTGTAACTGCACTCCTGTGTGGCTACATTCAGGGGGCCTTTGTGGACAAGAATGCACACCGATTTACAGTTTTCTTCCGAGAGGGGGATGCCAAGATCCCATTCCCACGCCTTGCTAGAAGAGCTCAAATGAGCCGAGAGGTCTCCGAATACAGAAGAATAGAGAGCAGAGATAAGATGTCTCTGTGACTGTTTCCTACTTCAGAGGATCTCAAGAGTGTTTAATGGCCTAGACCAGGTATCAGATGTGCCCGTAAGACACTAAAAAGTGCTGTATTTGGGCATAGGTCCAGAATAGGGATGGGTGAATGGTTCGGCCCAAGCATGAGTTCAGGCTGAATATTGGTTGCTCGCCCCTTCAACGAGCACCTGAATTATCGGGGCGTTTGACAGTTTGTACAGCTTGTTGCTGATGCTGTCTGTGAAAATCGTTCTGTTCTGTAATACCACATACACCTGAAAGGCATCTCCCAAATATGTAATTCAAATCATTCCCATGTTGCATTAAAACTTGGGCACTCGCCTCATTGTACATTTTTTACATTTTATTTTGCATAGGTACATGCCCCCTATGGCATTGCTCAGCTACACCTGCCCCATTTTTGCATTACTTTGGCTGTTTGAAAATAAGCAGAAGTATTTTCAGGATTTGCCCCACATAGACTTCAATAGGGATTGATATTAAGATTAGAAATTTAGGACTTCAACAAACGCCCCACAAACCAAATCCAGGTACGTTCACTCATCCCTAGTGCAGACATACTGAAATAAGATATACAAATCATTTCAACTGCCAGTAAATCTAGCTAAATTTGATTCAAGACCATCTACATCTTATTTTTTTCCTAGATTTTGGATACAGCTAAAAAGAATTTGGACTGTCAGGTTTTAAATGCTAACATAGAATATATAATGTACAGTGCTCACAACTATGTAACAGAAATATAAATAAATCAGTAGATAATGTATATAATAAATAAAATGATTCCATTAGGGTGCTATAGAAAATGCAGAAAATGGCATAGTTATAAATTAAATCCATATAGTAAAGTGCAATTGATCAGTAAATATAGTCCATAATATAAAGTACAGTACAATTCATTCACAGTTCATCCACCATGTGACCATTTTCCAGAAAACTCTTGAGTGTCATCCAAGTCTTCTGCTGTAACATCACACCGCTCCCAGTCAGTGTTTCACCCTAAACCTCCCTTCTTCCCCCTGTGATTAAACAAACTCACCAGGTGGTATTGACTTCTTTTCAAAAATCCGGTCTATTGCAATTATCAGTATGCCCTTATATGCTTGAATCCTTGCTGCCCAATGCTAATCTCAGGTAGTCGAGGAAAAACTCAGACAAAAGAAAGCTATGGAATGGTGAACTAACACCCAACACTGTCCCTACCTACCAGGTCCCTGCTGCATTTACCTCCGTGAGTGATAAGATATCACTACCCACGCAGCTGGCGCAGCAGTCCGGGGATCTGAAAACGCCACTCTTCATCCCTTTCTTTCCTTAGGATTTGTGGGATAGATCAGAGCTATTTGGAATGGTTAGGTGCTGGCATGTGACCACCTTGACCAATCGGAATTGCTCTGATCTGTCCCAGAAGTCCTAGGACAAGAAGGGGATGAAGAGTGGGGTTTTCCAAGACCATTGCACTGGCTGCATGGATAGTGACATCTAATCACCCACAGAGGTAAGTGCAGGGGGGACCAGGGAGGTGGGGAGGGTATAGTGTGTTAGTTCACCTTTTCATTTTTTGTGAAAAGGTGATCTTACACTTTGAACAAAATAATATTCACTTATGTAGCACCCTCCTAGTTAGGTAGGTGCTAGGTAAAAGCATCTGTTGCTCCTGCTGCTCAGGGCAGCCCGATCTATTAGTTTGCCTGTCACATGTTTCCAGGTGTGATTCACTGGGTCTGAGGGAGTGTCCCCACTGTATCCAATGAGGGAGCTTGTTGGACAGTGGAGGAAACCCAGGCAGTGACACATCATGTTTTATGGCAGTCCCAGTGGGAGGGCATTCCTGCAATGCATCCTCGGATTGACCATAAATTTGGAGCGTGACAGGGCATCTTTGGCGGGAGTCCCAGGAGGAGGCAGACGGTTGGTCTCTCCTCCTGCAGGTGTGAGGAAGGTGGTTCAGGCAGTCGGCCTAGTGAACCGGGTGTGGAGCTGAGCTGCAGAGGATTCAGAGTGCTAACAGTGGAGCGGGTGGCAGAGTCTCTCAGGAAAAACAGTGTCGTGAGTACTCGGGGATTTGCCACAGGGTCTGCCTAGGAGAGGGGACCACTCCAGAGAATTCAGAGGATCAAGGAGCTAGCTCACACAGGAAGTTTGACAGTAAAGGGGGTGCCCTGAAGAATAGGAACAAAGGGGGTGCCAGGAAGATTGTTCTGCAGTATAGTACAGTTTACCTCAGGAAATTCACTCAATTCTACTTCACTGCTTATGACAAGGTGAAGCAGCGGCCTAGCCATGACTAGCGTTATACAGTGCTATTCAGCGTTACTCAGCATTAATCAGCATTATTCAGTCATCCCAGCAGATTGTGCATAGTTATACAAGTTGGAGTATCCCACTGATTCCCTTCTCCTACCCAAGTTCTAAATAAAAACCCAGAAACCAAAGCTACTGAACTGTTTCCTGACTGAGCTATAACACTTGGGAAAATGTTGAACTGTCATGCTGTTGCTAATGGTAACCCAAGGGAACCCGTAATCAGCAGCTCCCAAGGGAGTAGTGCTACACTTACATTAAAAAGTGCATTCTCAACACTGAGTAAACTCTCAATCAATCGTAATGACATCACGGTACAAAGCCCCGCCCAACGCACGTTTTATTAATCCTGACATCAGGAGCAGTCTTGCAGCCGTTATTATAGATCCATTAATCCATAACTTTCCTAACATTCTATAAAAAGTAGCTGGGGACACCTAGTGGTAAATTAACTCATTTCAGTTTACCTATTATCCTCTTTAAATTAGCCAAACTACCCGGTGACGTCTAGTGGTCAATTACCTAACTCCTTGGGGTCTTTATTGCGTTAACATTATTGTAGATAATGTTACAGATCCACCTAAAAAAAGACAGAAGTTCTAACTTTGTGTTCAAAACTAGAAAAAAAAATGTAGCTAAAATTGGGCTTTATGTTGTTTCAAACTTCACAAACAGACACGGTTATTGTACGTGGTAATAGGTGCATACACCTGATAGACAGTATGAATTGAGATGATCTTTTAACAGCTAATAAAGTTACCTAACTATTATGACCCACTAAGTATTACTGAAAACATTTATTCCAGCTATTTGTAGTGATGTTAAAACAGATTATTGAAGTGGTGTAAAGCCAATTCTTTCTACTGAGTGCCAAAAAGCTATCTTAGCTCCAAATTACATCTAAGTGGGAGGTTTCTAAGGGAGTATAATACAGTTTTCAGAAACCAAGTCATCTTCAAAAGAAAGTACAGGCCTCCAGTGACCACAGCATATAAAAACTAGCACATTGAGCTAACTTCACTACAGGAAAGAACAGCTGTGCAAAGATTTTTCTATTCCAATTGCTAAAAGTACAGTGAATAACAACTGGCAAATTGCAGTCTTCATGGGTAAGTGTAAGTCTCTTTTATGGCAGGTTTAGCATAGGCCAGATAATATAACATTTTCACTAATGAATCCAGGATGAAAGTTGTAGATTAACCAAAAACTGGAGTTTATAAGTCCAGTCATAGATAGTTACATATAGTTACATAGTTTGTGAGGTTGAAAAAAAGACATCAGTCCATCCAGTTCAACCTATGATGTGTGTGTGTGTTTGATGTTAACTGTATATTTTATACCCCTGTATGTTGTGATCTTTAAGGTGCCCATCTAATAGTTTTTTGAAGCTATCAATGCTCCCTGCTGATACGACTGCTTGTGGAAGAAAATTCCACATCCTTACTGCTCTGACAGTAAAGAACCCCTTACGTATTTTAAGGTTAAACCGTTTTTCCTCTAGCTTTAGTGAGTGGCCACGTGTCTTATTGTATTCCCTTTCTCTGAAAAGTTTGTTCCTTATGCTAGGGTCATCAACAGTACAGTATTTGTACATTGATATCATATTCCCCCTCAAGCATATCTTCTCCAGAGAGAATAAGTTCAATGCTTGTAGTCTTTCCTCATAGCTGATGTCCTCCATTTCCCTAATTATTTTTGTTGCCCTTCTCTGGACTCTCTCCAGCTCCAGCACATCCTTCCTGAGGACCAGTGTCCAGAACTGGACGGAATATTCCAGATGTGGCCGGACCAGAGTCTTGTAGAGTGGGAGAATAATCTCTTTATTTCTGGAGTGAATCCCCTTTTTTATACATGCCAGTATTTTGTTGGCTTTGCTTGCAGTGGCTTGGCATTGCATGCCACTGCCAAGCCTGTTGTCCACTTGGACCCCCAGGTCCTTTTCCATCTTAGATTCACCCAGCGGTTCCCCCCCTAGGGAGTAGCTTGCTTTCATGTTTCTAACGCCCAAGTGCATTAATTTACATTTTTCAACATTAAACCTCATCTGCCATGTAGTTGCTCACCCCATTATTTTGTTCAGGTCTGCTTGTAAGGTTTCCACATCCTGGATCGAAGATATTAGCATGCTTAGTTTAGTATCATCCGCAAATACCGAGATTGTGCTAGATATCCCCTCCTCTAGGTCATTTATGAATAAATTAAACAGGATTGGTCCCAGGACAGAACCTTGGGGGACCCCACTTTCTACACTCGCCCAATCTGAGTACTCCCCATTTATCACCACCCTCTGGACTCTCCCCTGGAGCCAGTTCTCTATGGTCCATACCGACGTACCTTAGTTTGTACAGTAAGCGTTTGTGGGGAACTGTGTCAAATGCCTTTGCAAAGTCCAGATATACCACATCCATAGGCTTTCCTTTGTCTAGATGGCAACTCCCCTCATCATAGAAGGTTAATAGATTGGTTTGGCAAGAACGATTTTTCATGAATCCATGCTGATTACTACTAATAATACAGTTCTGCTTACTAAAGTCTTGTATGTAGTCTCTTAACATCCCCTCCAAAATCTTGCAGACTACTGATGTTAGGCTGACCGGCCTATAGTTACCCGGGATATATCTTGGCCCTCTTTTAAATATTGGTACCACGTTGTCTTTTTCCCAAGTCTGTAGACTATTCTTAAAGAGCAAGAATAATGGTCCGGCTATCACCTGGCTGAGCTCTTTCAGAACCCTCGGGTGCAAGCCATCTGGTCCCGGTGATTTATTTATGTTAAGTTTCTCTAGTTTAGTTCTAAGTCTATCTTCTGTTAACAATTTCATTGTTTTGAGCGGTTTTGAAAAGGGGGCTAGGGTAGGTACATCTTTTCCGTTACCTTCCTGATGACTCCTTTCTGGTGAAATACATTGAGGTCTTTGTTGCGGCTAAACTTTCCGGTGTTGCTGACTTTGCTGACATCATGTCCGGCTCTCAGGGGTGAACAGCGAGGTTTTCATATATTCAGGCTGTATGTGCTGGTGCCACGTATAGCACACTAAAATCTAAGTGCATCTACTTACTTATTTTAATACAAGGTTTTTAATAAACATATTGCACTATTACCGTGCTATTGTTTTGTATTCAGGGAATAACACTGAATAAGACAAAGGAAAGGAAGCTGGATGCAGAGCTTGTATCATCATCACTAAGATCATGCGTGATAAGGTTGAGAGGGTCCTGGTGTCCCAAAGATATCTGGTGAATGGCCCCTATACTAAATGTGGTGGAGCACATTGTGTTGTGGAGCACATTGATGTGTGAAGAGCACAGTTAAAGCTACTAGCACATGGTGAAAGAATACATTGGTATACAAGAATATTTGTTCAAAATTGCACCTAAAGTGGACTTTTATTTGTCATTTGACTTTCCTTATAGCACTTCTCAGATCTATTATTATCTTAAAAAGGTTGTATTGGTAATCACTAGTTGTATAGCCCAAATTTGGTTTTGTATGTATATTTGTATGGCTACTGGCAATCACATGTATGTAGGTAAAGTTAGTGCCTCATTTGTTTATTATTTACGTTCATTGTGTGTCTACACACTAAATAGGATGGCAGCAGCTTAAGCACATAGATATATCATTCAAGTTTCTGCCATTTACACTAAATGTATTATATATTTTTTTCTAGTACAGCATGACAGGGTGAGGTTTAATGTAGAATCTTTTTAGATTTTTTTTTTCCACAAAAGTTTTATTGAAGTGTAAGACAAAAAGAAAAGTCAAAGTAACAGTCTCATATGGACAACATGCATACAACCATAGGCGGCACAGTGGTGTAGTGGTTAGCACTTTCACCTAGCAGCAAGAGGGTCGCTCGTTTGAATCCCAACCACGACACTACCTGCCTGGAGTTTGCATGTTCTCCCTGTGCCTGCGTGGGTTTCCTCAAGGTACTCCGGTTTCCTCCCACACTCCAAAGACATGCTGGTAGGTTAATTGGATCCTGTATAAAAAAAAAAAATAAAAATTGGCCCTACTGTGTATGTATGTGAGTTAGGGACCTTAGATTGTTAGCTCCTTGAGGGCAGGGACTGATGTGAATGTACAATGTATATGTAAAGCGCTGCGTAAATTGACAGCACTATATAAGTACCTGAAATAAATAAATAAATAATAAAAAGGACACATATCATGTTCACAAAGAGGGAAAAACCAGTATAAACAACAGTGCCAGAGGCAAAATCTGGAATGTTAGTACAGAAAATATCATAAGTGTAAATATAAGTGCATCAGAATATAAACAGATCAGAAAAGTATTTGTATCCTGTTAGAAATACTCTACAGTGGAACAAACATGATTATGAATGGGCAGTGTCAATCTTCTAATTAAAAATGTGAGAAAAAGAAGAGAAAACAAAAAAATAAAGACGGGGGGGGGGGGGGGGGTTGAAAATAGAAAAAATATGGGAGGAAAATAGGGAAATAGAGTGGCAAGCAGGGAGGCAAAGGAGTAGGTACGCATATGCGTCCATCTTTTTACCCCCTGCACTAAACCAGAATGCAAGTCACTACAGGTCTGGGAGCACACCGCAGACAACCGGGATTAAGCCTTTCAGTCAGAGGGCTTACACTGGCATCGGTTGCTTATGGACAAAAGTCACAGTATGCTGCAGTCGTTTTAAAGTGAGGCCAGCAGTACCAAGTAGAGATACATTCATTTAGTCTCTCTCGGGAAATGTTAATTTGCTCTTCAAGGCTCTGCACGTTTAACGCAGTATATTTCTGTGTTTTATGTGCCGTTTAGCGCAGTATATTTCTGTGTGGTAGTGCACGTTTAATACAGTATATTTTCTGTGTGTTTGTGCACGATTAACGCAGTATATTATTGTGCATTAGTACATATTTAACACAGTACATTTCAGTGCATTACTGCAGGTTTAACGCAGTATGTTTCTGTGTGTTAGTGCACGTTTAACACAGTATATTTCTGTGCATTAGTGCACGTTTAGTGCAGTATATGTCAGTGTGTTACTGCATGTTTAAGGCAGTACATTTCTGTGCATTAGTGCACGTTTAACGCAGTATATTTCAGTGCGTTACTTGCCGTTTAACGCAGTACATTTCAGTGCGTTAGCGCACGTTTAACACAGTATATTTCTGTGTGCACATTTAACACAGTATTTTATCAGTGCGTTACGTGCCGTTTAAGGCAGTTTATTTTTTGTGCGTTAGTGCACGTTTAATGCAGTACATTTCAGTGTGTTACTGCACGTTTAAGGCAGTATATTTTTGTGCTTTAGTGCACGTTTAATGCAGTATATTTCAGTGCCTTACTTGCCATTTAACGCAGTGTATTTCAGTTCATTAGTGCATGCTTAACACAGTATATTACAGTGCGTTACTGCACATTTAACGCAGTATATTTCAGTACGTTACGTGCCGTTTAACGCAGTACATTTCTGTGCGTGGGTGCACGTTTAATGCAGTATATTTCAGTGTGTTACTGCACGTTTTAGGCAGTATATATCTGTGTGTTAGTGCACATTTAACGCAGTATATTTCAGTGCCTTACTTGCCGTTTAACGCAATATATTTCTGTGCATTAGTGAACGTTTAATGCAGTATATTTCAGTGTCTTACTGCACCTTTAAGGCAGTATATTTCTGTGCGTTAGTGCACATTTAACGCAGTATATTTTAGTGTGTTACTTGCCATTTAACGCAGTATATTTCAGTGCGTTAGTGCACGTTTAACACAGTATATTACAGTGCGTTACTGCACGTTTAAAGCAGTATATTTCAGTACGTTATGTGCCGTTTAACACAGTATATTTTTGTGCGTTAGTCCACATTTAAAGCAGTATATTTCAGTGTGTTACTGCAGTTTAAGGCAGTATATTTCTGTGCGTTAGTGCACGTTTAACACAGTATATTTCAGTGCCTTAGTTGCCGTTTAACACAGTATATTTCAGTGCGTTAGTGCACGTTTAAGGGAGTATATTTCTGTGCGTTAGTGCACGTTTATTGCAAAATATTTCAGTGCGTTAGTGCAGTTTAACACAGTATACTTCAGTGCATTACTGCACATTTAATGCAGTATATTTCTGTGAGTTAATGCATGTTTAACACATTATATTTCAGTGCCTTACGTGCTGTTTAACACAGTATATTTCTGTGCGTTAGTGCACATTTAACGCAGTATATTTCTGTGAGTTTGTGCACGATTAACGCAGTATATTTCAGTGTGTTAGTGCATATATAACACAGTACATTTCAGTGCATTACTGCACGTTTAATGCAGTATATTTTTGTGCGTTAATGCACGTTTAATGCAGTATATTTCAGTGTGTTACTGCAGTGCAAGGCAGTATATTTCAGTGCCTTAGTTGCCGTTTAACACAGTATATTTCAGTGCGTTAGTGCACGTTTAACACAGTATATTTCAGTGCCTTACTGCATGTTTAACACAGTATATTTCAGTGCATTAGTGCAGTTTAACACAGTATACTTCAGTGCGTTACTGCACATTTAATGCAGTATATTTCTGTGCGTTAATGCACGTTTAACACATTATATTTCAGTGCCTTACGTGCTGTTTAACACTGCATATTTCTGTGCGTTAGTGCATGTGAGTTTGTGCACGGTTAACGCAATATATTTCAGTGTGTTAGTGCATTTATAACACAGTAAATTTCAGTGCATTACTGCACGTTTAACGCAGTATATTTCTGTGTGTTAATGCACGTTTAAAGCAGTATATTTCAGTGTGTTACTGCACGTTTAAGGCAGTATATTTCTGTGCGTTAGTGCATGTTTAACGCAATATATTTCTATGCATTAGTGCGCGTTTAACGCAGTATATTTCAGTGCGTTATGTGCCATTTGAAGCTGTATTTTTCTGTGTGTTACTGCACATTTAAGTCAGTATATTTCAGTGCATTACGTGCAGTTTAACGCAGTATATTTCAGTGCGTTAGTACACGTTTAACACAGTATATTTCTGTGCGTTAGTGCACATTTAATTCAGTATATTTCAGTAGTGTTACTGCACTATTAAGGCAGTATATTTCTGTGCGTTACTGCACATTTAACACAGTATATTTCTGTGTGGTACTACATGTTTAATGCAGTATATTTCAGTGTGTTACTGCACGTTTAACGCAGTATATTTCAGTGCATTACTTGCCGTTTAATGCAGTATAATTCTGTGCGTGAGAGTAAGTTTAACACAGTATATTTCTGTGCGTTAGTGCACATTTAACGCAGTATTTTTCAGTGTGTCAATGCATGTTTAATGCAGTATATTTCTGTGCATTACGTGCCGTTTAATGCAGCATATTTCAGTGTGTCACTGCATGTTTAACGCAGTGTATTTCAGTGCAATACTTCACGTTTATCGCAGTATATTTCTGTGTGTTAGTGCAAGTTATATGCAGTATATTTCTGTGCATTTCGAGCCATATAACGCAGTATATTTCAATGCGTTAGTGCACATTAATACAGTATATTTCAGTATGTTACTGCACATTTAATGCACTATACTTCAGTGCATTCGTTTAATGCAGTATAATTCTGTGTGTTATGTCTCGTTTAACACAGTATATTTTAGTGCATTATTGCACGTTTAACACAGTATATTTCAGTGCGTTACTGCACGTTTAATACAGTATAGTTCAGTGTGTTTTGTGCCGATTAACGCAGTATATTTCAGTGCATTAGTGGCATTTAACGCAGTATATATTTCTGTGCATTAGTGCAGTTTTACTGCAGTATATTGTAGTATGTCAGTGGTGTATCAGTGGTGTGTGTCTGTGTAGTGAGTACTCAGGTTAAAGTGCATCAAACACCACTTTACATTGATTAAAGTGCATTCACGTACATATTTCCACATCTGTCTTACATTTTGTTAATAAGCACCCCCCTTCCCCCATCATGTCTGGGAGGCCAACCAGGAGAGGCAGACATTCCCACGGCACTGTGAGGGGGCCAGTAGCATATGTGTCCATAGGCAAAGGGGGATGTGGTCAGTCCTCAGGAAGGGCATCATTTCCTCTGTTTAGTGATGTTGCCCATGCTATCCAGCCACAGCATGCAGAGGAGGGGGTGGACTGGCTTACTAAACCATTCTCATCCTCCACCATCCAAGTAGAGACTAGTTTTAAGTCCACTGCAGCTGCCAGAGTGGCTTAATATGCCTCCTTGTCCACAGCTGTTCCTGCCATAGCCCCAGCATCAGGCATGGAGGAGTCAGCTGAGTTATTTGAACACAGCATCAGTCACTCCCTCCTTGACAATGCACAGCCATTACTTGTTTTAGATTTTGGTTCTGAGGTTGAGGGAGGTATGAACATGAGCCTACAGAGAGGGGAGAACACTGGTACACAAAGTGGCAGTCATGTTCCCCCAGCCGCACTGTATTGCCAAGTTGTCCCCAGTGGTAGTGAGGATAGAGGAGATGGATGATGATGAGGTCACTAACGTGACTTGGGTGCCGGATAGAGCAGAGGAGGAAAGTGAGGGCGAGGCACAACCTATTTCATTACATGAACTGTTAACTTCCCACAGCTCAGCTGTCTGGGCTTTTTTTAGCACATGTGCAGCGGATCGCACTTTTGCAATTTGCAAATTTTGTCTCAATGTTTTGAGCATGGAAAAAATACCAGCCATTTGGGTACCACATGCTTGACAAGGCATTTAACCTCCCACCACTCAGCCCGTTGGCAAGAGCACCTGAAAGCCACACAAAAGGGACACAACTATTTTCCTTACTCACCTCAGTCTACCCTGCTATACCTTATGACCTCTCAGCAGCCTCATCTGATAGGAATGATGGTATAGCGCAGGGTGTCCCAGGTCCTTGCAGCACATCTGCCAGTATTACACCACCAGCTGTAGACTATAGCTGGAAAATTTCTCTGCCCCATGTGCTGCAGAGGAAAAAAATACACTGCCACCCACATGCCCAGCGTTTAAATGCAAGCTTCTCAAAGCTGGTGGCTTTACAACTTCTGCCTTTCAGTCTGGTGGATTCTGACCCCCTTCTGTGAATTTGCAGAATGTGCTGTACCACAATGGCAGGTTCCCAGTTGCAAATTTTGTTTCACGTAAGGCCATTTCAGCTCTGTACCATCATGTGGAAGGCAATGTTGGGCAAGGCAGTGAGCCGCAAAGTCCACGTTACTGCTGACATGTGGTTCAGCAAGCATGGTCAGGGACGCTATATTTAGTCCACAGCACACAGGGTAACTCTGCTTGCAATTCGGAAGGATGCAGGACAGGGCTCAGTGCTGCAGCTTGTTCTGCTGGCACATCTCCATAAAGCTAGTGGTGATGATGTAAGATTTGTCAGCTCTACTCCCCCCTCCTCCATGCCATGCTCTCCTAAATTGTCCTACGAGCCCCACGTACCCCCTAAACATTCAAGGGGCTATTCAATGAGTCAGGCTAAAAGGTACCACGCAGTGCTTCAGTTGGTGTGTCTGGGTGACAGGAACAACACCGAAGCAGAGATTCTTGCAGCTCTGCAGGGCAGGCCCAGAGGTGGTTCACACCACACCAGCTGGAGCCAGGAATGGCGGTGTGCGATAATGGCACAAACATCCTGTCCGCCCCTAGACAGGGAAAGTTAACACATGTGCCATGCCTGGCACATGTCCTCGATTTTGGTGGTGCAGCGTTTCCTAAATAGGTATACAGGGTTGGAAGATCTGCTAAAGCAGGCCAGAATGGTCTGTAGCCATTTCTGGCGGTCATACACAGCCAGTGCTCGGTTGGCTGAAATTCAGCGGAAATTTCACCTGCCCGTAAACCTCTTGATTTGTGACATGCCCACCAGGTGGAACTCGACTTTGGCAGTGCTGCAGCGGCTGCACATGCAGCAAAGAGCCGTCAACGAGTACCTGTGTGAGTATGTCACAACATTCTCTTTGAGGATAGGATTTGTGCCGACCTCCTCAGTGATGGTATAAATATTGTTCTGAGAAGGGCTCCCACACTGGGGAATTCCATGACTCCTAGTTTTTTTAGTCCTGGTAAAAAACAATCTTTAACATGGCTTCACTTCAAGGGCAACTACTGCTGTGGCAGTGCCCTTGTTGTAAACACATTATCAAGGGAGATAATGTTCGTTATTATTCAGTTGAAAGGGAACACAGAATACAATTGTGTTTTAATTGTAATGCCAAGTATGTTGTCTATATTACTACTTGTAGAATATGCCATTTGCAGTGTATAGGACGGACCACAAGGCGCTTGAGGGACAGATTCTATGAACATCTATATAGTATTGAAAAGAATTAGTCCACCACTGAGGATAGGGTTGATGTTTTTAGACTTTTATGTAAGCAGGAAGTTTTTTGGATATTCCGGTTTAGAACATGTATTCCATATGGTTTAAATTTTGAATGGGATATAACCCACTTTTATGACTGATCCGTAAACTCCCTGTCCTTTAGTTATTAATATACATATGTGCTAGCTAGGTGGGCTACATGGGTAGGGCTATTCATACTTGTCTTATCACGTGGGTGTCTCTATACATACATGGGTATTTTGGCACAATGGTACACGCATTATATTAACATGTGCTTTGTTTATATGTGTTTATGTGTATTTATGCCTGAGAGTATCATTGCTGGAATATGCCATGTTTGCTTTTTGTTAGCTTCGTGCTTGGTTTCTACATTCTTTTTTCTAGGAGACTCAATTGGGTTTTCTTTTGTGTTTTTCTGTTTGTTTTGATACATTTTATATAAATAACTAGAGGGATGCACAGTGGGATGCAGGGACAAGGTCTTCTCTTGTTCTAATGTGTATCACATATATATTGCTTTTATTTAGGTAATTCATTATATAATCACATTGTTTTTTTTGGGGGGGGCTACATACACACGTATGGTCTATTTATGGAAAGAAATAAATATATATTTTTTTGTTTGTCTATATTTACACTATCCATCCTGTGTTATTGCCACTATTTTGTATGGGAACATTCATGTATCATCTTTCTGGTGGGTTTATGTGTTTTTGTCATAAGACTATCTCTGATGACATAGAAGTATTTGTTTATACACCTCAGTGGGGTATTTATGTACATGCCTATATTTATTTATTTATTTTACTAGCAATTTGTTTTTCTGTGGGTATGATGTACCCACAGACATCGCTGCATAGCAAATACACCACATACATGTAATTATAGGGATTAGGGATTTTTTGGAATACTCATAATTTCATAAAGTGTGATTTTTTTTTTATTCTTATATATCCCATGATGTTTATGACATGTTTTTCTCTTGGTTTGTCCTTTTTCTGTTCGTTTTTATTATTTTTTCAATTATATTTGGTTTCCTTTTTCTGTTTGTATTAATGATTTTATTCGCCTGTTATCAAATGTCATGTAATGTAAGAACCTGGAGGGGTCTCCATCGGATCAAAACCACATTGTTGAAGGGAGATTATATGGTAGCCATGGTACTCCTATCGCCTTAATATACCTTATCATCAAAGCCAAAGATTTGATGCAGTCCCCGTGACAGAGGTAAAGGAATACAAAAAGAGGGGGGAGACCAGAACTCTAAGACTGTCACAAGGGCACACACAGGTAATGATAGAAAGGCTTTATTAAAAATATAAAATAACACCAATAATACAAGAAAATACGACCACCACCTCACAGATTAAAAATAAACAACGTTGTTATGAATAAAAGGACCAGGATTGGAAACGCACACATGTGTTGCCCTCTCTATTCACACGATCATTCAAATTATAAAGATGTCTGGTCAGTCTCAAATATAACCACTGAATAAGGTATGTTGAAGGTCATGTATCCTGTAAGGAAATCACAGATTAGAGGCAGCACCTGTTGTGGCACTAATGGTTCACCCTAGTCCTGGTGCAGATAGAGCAAGGGAAATTCCACACTGACAAGTATCCAATATAAATGGGCAGGTTCCAAGTAAAGAGCGGCAGTTCCAAAGAATAAACATATAGGAAAAGGGGGAGGTGCACTGTAGTTCAGTCCCAGAGCATTGGATATATATGGTGTCCATAAAATAGCAAGCAACTCAACCCCGTTGTCATGAGATATATCAGCAGACTGTCCTTGTTCACTTTACTCTACTACTGGTACAAGTAGAGCAAGGATTTTCCACATTGACAGGTAACCCAGCATTGATGGAAAATTTCCAAGTAGAGAGCAATAGTGCCAGAGAGTAGCAAGAAGTAAATGGGGGAGGTGCACTGTAGCTTAGTCCCAAAACATTTGGTGTATGTGGTATCCACTGTGTAACAGGTAGCTCAGCCCAGTTGATGGTAAAGTAAATCAAATGACAGTCCTGTATGGGAGGGGGGAGATGTATAATAGCGAGTTTCAGATGAGCAAAAAGCAGATCTCACCGCAGCTAATGCATGGCTCAACCACATCAGCCACTGTTCACTTGGCTCTCATTAGAGACAGAGATAAACGGCTTAGTTTAGTTGAAAGTCCCACCAAGTCTCCTTGGTAAGCTCCATAGACAGGTGAATGGGTGTGCAGCCGTCACCCAACCCTTTTGGTCAGTATAAGAAATGCCGTCACGCTCACATGTTTCGATGGCCAATCACCAGCTTCCTCAGGGCAGGGAAGAGTCAGTCATACGATCCTTATGTAGCAGGCAGTTCAGTGGATGAATATCATCAGCTGTGTATATTTCTCCAGAGTAAGACACACGATCAACTTCCTAGTTTCTGGGTAAAGCCTGCATCGCATAGTCTTAGAATCAATCAGACACTCCCCACACACTAACAGACTTCCTTGGATGTATGCTGACTTTAAATCAAGGGTAAATTTTGAGCAGTTGGTGTATTTGTGCATGTTTTAAGTAGACCCATCTTTTTGTCCAATCATGGACGTGCCAGTCCACTACATGAGTTAGTAAGCATGCCCAATAATTCTGGAGACCAGGAACACCAACACTTCCTCTGGGCTCAGGTAGCGTAAGGGGGGGGGGGGGTTGTGGGACTCTTGGAGGTTTAGATTGCCAAATAAAGGTAAAGCTAAAGCGTTTAAAGGCCGCAAAGAAGGTTGGGGGTAAGTTCATCGGGATTGTTTGCATAAGATAGAGAAGTTGAGGGAGGGCAATCATTTTACTAAGGGCCGTTCTGCCAAACCAAGATACTTGGAGGTTGACCCCGCACTTCAGGTCTCGCTGCATATGTTCCAAGGCTACCAAAAAATTGCAAAAGTACAGTTCTGATAGGTTTGCTGGGATTTGAATGGCTACAAAAGTGATAGAGTCCTTCACCTGCGCAAAGAGGAAGTTGGATTGACAGTTGGTTTGACAGAGAGACTAGGCGGTGAGGTGAGACATTGAGTGCTCGAGATCTTCAAATTGGAAATGTAGCGCTATTATTCCAAATCCAAGAGCAAGTTGGGCAGAGTGATGTAGGGCTCAGTCAGAAAGAGCAGAATATCGTCTGCAAATGCCGATAGCTTATATGTACAATCCTTCACCTGGATACCCTTTATATCAGGGTTTCGACAAAGTCTGTTCAGAAACAGCTCCAAGCTCCAAGGCTAAGACAAAGAGCAGTGGGCACCCTTGTCTGGTACTATTAGTTAACTGGAAGGCATCCGACAGGTTGCCATTGACACTAACACATGCCAATGGGTTGCAATAGAGCACATGAATGTATGCACACATGCCGGGCAGCAGCCCGATAAAGCATAAAACTGCTTCCATATAGTCCCAAGCCACTCTGTCGAAATGCCTTCTCAGTGTCAAGTGATAGGAAGAAACCTTGTTGGGCATGAGAAGACAGCCAGTGGTGTAAAGGACTTGATCATATTTTCCCTACCTTCCCTGCCGGGAATAAAGCCTACTTGGTCTGTCGAGATTAAGGTGGGGAGTAGGGGGAGCAGTCTGTTTGCAAGGATCTTTGTGAATATTTTAAAATCAACGTTTAGGAGGGAAATCGGGCGATAGTTGGAAACTAGCGTCTTGCATTTTCCTTGCTTTGGTATGACCATGATGTGGGTCTCAAAGACTTTTAGATTTTCATCCCAAGCAATGACACAGAAATTATTTAAAACTGGACAATGTATATACATTATATGGCCAGAAGATTGTTTAGGATTCCATATTTATCAACCACTTGTTTTAATCACTGCTTTCATTCTCCTTGACATTATTTCTGCATGTTTTCTCAGAATCTGAGAACCTTTATTGGTCCAGCACTCTTACAGCATACCTAAAAACATCTTGTAAAGTTCCCCTATTTTTCACATTTTGCTTTTTCACATGTTCTAGAATGCTGGTGTCCAACTTATGGCCCAAGAATGACAAGGGCCCCAAGGTACCTTTTGTATGGCCCCCGGGTTCCTTCTGCCAGTAATCAGTGTTTTGCCTGTCTAGATGCTCATTCTGACACTTTCAAGTGCTCTGAAACTTCTCCTATGCTTGCTGTCTAGTGACATAGGAAAAGCCTGGAAGTACAGTATATGCCATGCGCAAATGGAGAGATCAACAAATTGCTGTCTGTAGCCATATTTGCACTGTTAGAACTGCTGTATGGTACTGCAGCAACTGCACTGCCATAACAGCTGCACAACAATGTATCACCTATGTCAGGGCAAAGACAAATAAGCATTCTATGAATAGGAATGAGTGAGATTGAAAGTTTTCAAATTTTCTGTGAAAATTAAGACTCAGGAGAGGGGAGGGAGGTCTCTCTCCTAGATAGAATGAACATGAAAGCAATGCACATTACATCACTTCCAGAAGGTAATGGAGTGCAATCTGCAAACTGAACATGTGTGCGCTGTTTTTTCTTCTGCTGGCGCACATGGACTGGCACTGCTCTGTGCTCTAGAAGCCACACAACAGCACAGTAATCCAAAGATGTTCCCTGGGCCCCAGTTTCCTAAGCCTTCTTGGCACATATGACACTAACCCTTCCTGCCCTGAAACTGCTGCTGTGAGTACCCGTTTAGAATAATTTAGCACTACACATAGCAGATTTAAGACACAAATCTTCGGCTGAGGCTGGGTCAGGGGGCCTCACCGGCTTTGAATCAGTTAGCAGCTTGGGAGGTGATAATCTTTCTCCACAAGGTTCTAATTTTCTCAGCCCGAACAACTGTCTTCAGTCAGGGTCACCCTCTCTTGCACACCCTTTCTTCTATTTATACAGAGAGAGACTTTCATTCACTATGTCTGATTTTATGAGAAGCACTACAGCCCTTATGGATGTCACAAACTGCAGGGATCGCAAATAGGCCCCATCAGTCTCTCCCCCAGAGTCTGTTTCTGACTTTCCCCTCACAGCTGCATGATTCTCTCTGTGGAAAAGGATAAGACCTCAGATCAGGATAAAGGTCTATCTGCTGAAATCCCTCAAATATACCACTGCTGTCCTTATGATGCAGAAAGCATATGCCTTAACTGCCTTAACTTATAGCAACCAGCATCAGACTGCCCAAATGTCTCCAGCTTGGGTTAATTTAAAATTTCCAAACCTGCTAAGACCTTTTCTGTACATGCCCACTTTGAGCCTGTTTTGTAACTTGGTTGTCCCATCAACATTGGCCTTCTTGGATGTGAGGTCACTCAACCAGAACCCAGTCAGATAATTTGATGGCCTACATCAATCGTCAGCTTTTTTAGCGGTTCAACATCATCTTACACGGTATAGCAATAAAGTCAAGAGTTGTATGAATTTATCCTTATGGCTATAGAGTTTCTTTTACAAACAATTATTTCATGTTTGACTCCAAATATTATTTACAATGTTGATGTGCCTCAATGGGCTCTAAGTTTTCTATTATATATGGATTGGTAGGAGGAGAATTTTCTTTTCTCCCACGACAACCCATTTAGGGAACAGATTGGGTGGTACTCTCATTTCATAGACGATCTGATCCTTGTGTGGAGGGGTCTGACTGACATGATTGATTTATTTATGTGTCATCTGAACTGTAACCATCTAAACCTTGAATTTACACATAATTTTCATCCAGTCCATATTAAATGTCTAGACGTTATTCTGACAGGTAATGTGGAGGATGGCACAGTCTCTACTAAAACATTTAGGTAAGACAGTGCTGGCAACTCTTTGTTGTTAGTCTCCAATTGCCACCCCCCACATACTGTACGAGCATTACATGTGGGAGAGTTTATCAGGGCCAAAAAAAATTGTTCTCTGAACAGGGACTATCTACAATAATGTAATATTATATCGGGCAGATTAAGTCCCCGTTCACACTAAGGCGACCTGTGAGGCGACCTGGTCGCCTCACAGGTCGCCTTCCATAGGGAAGCTGCGGACCCGTTCTAATAGGAGCGACACAAGTCGCTCCGACTTAGAAAAAGGGTCCGGAGCTTCTTTGGGGCGACCCGGAGCAACCGTCATAGACTTCAATGTTATGAAGTCCGTGCCGGCCGCTCCGAGGTCACGGCGCGCTGCTCGCACCGCGACCTCGGAGGTCGCCACGGGAAGTAGCATCGCTTGTATGTGAACGGGGCCTAAAAGAACAGAATCATGGAGAAGAATTGATAAACTTTGATAGTTTTAGGAGCTGTTTGTTACTACTGTATATAAGTTTGATTTTATTGTATATGTGTATGCTATGAGAAAGGCTTTAAACTAAAATGCATTAGGATCTGTCATGTTGCTACTGCTGTGAGTGCTGGAATAAATACTTGCAAAGAAGAAGCTTCTGTGTGCCGGCTTTCTTTAAACATTTAATCGTCAGGGAGGATCCAAAAGTAGAGATACAGACCTGATTCTCCCTTGGGCAGAACTGCACATTTTGGCTCTGTGAACTGTCCACTTCCCAGGCATGGGAAATTGGCAGGGGGACATCCTAAGTTATTAGCATCTGAATACAAGGTAATGAACTCTACCTGAAGTTGTCTCTTGCCCTCTACCAGAAACGTGGGGTATCGAACGTGGATCTTTTGGTGCCCAGGTTCAACAACAAACTGGACAGTTTTGTTGCCAGATTCAGGGACCCTTGAGGCTTTGCAGTAAATGCTCTGGTGACTCTGTGGAATCAGTTCTACCTGATCTAAGACCTCCCCTCTCCTCCCTTGTCTGCTCCACAGCATTGAGACAACAGGCATTCCAGTGATCCTTGTTGCACTAGCACTGGAGGATGGGTTATTTAGACATTTGGACTCTTGGGATACTCTCCCTTGGCTCTTCTGGATTAAGTATACCATTTTTACACAATCTCAGCCTGATCCTGCCATTTTAGAGACTGTTGGCTTCTCGTTGCCTATTTAAAGCCTTTGTACAGGATTTTCCACACATTTCTCTCCCAGCACATTCCCAAGTGACACTGTGGGATCTTTCGGCCCTTTAGAAGCCTCCCTTCCAACCCATTAGGGATATTCCCTCATCCGACCTTACTCACACTTACTTTTGTTGCTATAACCTCCGAGAGGCAATTTCTGAGTTAAGAGACCTATCTGGTAGTCTGAAAGATAGGGTTTCAACCCCTCCTGGTTAATGCGCACTGATGGTGATGGTGATGGTTGGTGATTGTTTTCTGTGCTGCCCACCCCTCAGTTTGACCGTTTATGTGCAGACTAAAGATCCTGTGTTTTAGACTTTATGATTTGGAAAACCATGAATTTTGATGTGCCTGTAAATTCCATATCCTGGATTATAGTACAACAGGGTCAACAGACTAGAATAGGTAACAGCAGAAGCTCCTTGAAGCTAAAGCATGCAACAATAGTCTCAGACAGCCACCTGGCAAACAAGCAGTTTGAAAAACGTGAACAAAGAATCAGGTGATGGCCCTGTAACGTGTGATTAGGACAGATGCTAAATGCTGTAAAAAATCGTAATAACTCAGACATCTCTGGAAAAATGAGCTCAGGCAGGGAAGAAGTGACTTGTTCCAGGAGGTCAGAAGCCCTAGAAAAAAGGTAAATGACCACCCACCATGTGGAATAGGATGGAGTACCACCATTTGAGGAAAGAAAAGTTATGGCAGGTAGCCATAAATGACAGTCTTGACCTCATCCATAAGGTAGATCCTAAAATGTTTGATATGCCTTTAGGCTGGACATGGAGAGGGAGAAAGACAGTCCTAGAGAAGGGCAAGAGAACAGCAACAGGTTAAGAAGAAAAACTGACTTCCAGGATATTTGGTCCCCATGTAACGTAATAAAAGGAGGGGGCTCCCAAGAAGAACTAGGGCTTCCAGGAGCAACAGAGAAAGAAGTCCTTATTAGTACAAGAGACCTTTTAACAGAGTAGCCCCCTTGAACATGAGGAGAGGGATCTGTGTTGGCAAGAGCACCCAAAGAAGGTCCCAGGTGGATAATGAAGGCCATAGTGGGCAAGAACATAGACAATGAAGAGCACATTCTTGCAAAACATTGCACAGGAAATGCAAGAGCAAAAGTGTTAGGAAAGGATATACAAAACCTAGACATTGAGACATTCCTTCCTAATTGGTGATATCAGTGAATAAAAAATCACTGCAATGTAGTTATATAACTGTAAATGCAGGCAGGTGCTGGGGTAACTACAGATCAAAACCCTGTCAAAGGAAGAGAAGGGCATGTCAGAGCTCAGGGCCGAGTCTGAGCATTGTAAGCTAGGAAAATAAGTATTATAGTGATAAGGAGTAAAAGAGGCTCTAGGAAGTGGAACTAACCTCCTCATGTAGGGAATAGGAGAGTTCCATTGACTCTGCATTGAGAAAACCAAGCACGAGTCCACGAGTTCACGAGCATAGACTGAGAGAAATTCTCAGGAAGAGGTGCCAGTGAGAGTACTGTATGTTCCTGAACACAGAACATTGGACAAAAATGTTGTGCTGAAGAAAAATGTCCCCTCGACAGTATAAGGTCAGGGTCGGTGCCAAAAAAGAAAGATCAACTGAAAGGGAGAAGTGTGAGCATCAGCATTTGGACATATGGTTCTAAGAATTAGGCTCAGGCCCCATGTAGTAAGAGGTTTGCAAGGCACCCTGTGATATTAATTTTCAGGGTTTGATGAAGGGTTTAATAAAATAGCACCACAGAATGTGGTGATTGTTTTCAGCAATGTAAGAACCGCCTTGATGTGCACTTAGTACTTCTAAAATCTCCTGCATTAGGGAAATATTAGCAGATTTATAGGGGGCCATTCAGAAATCTAGCTACTGCAATAGATATAGTGGCAGGTCTATAAAAGACATTGGAGGTGCCTAACCATTGCAGAAATGTAGACTTGTTTTAAAGGGTAACTCCACTTTTGTTGAGAAAAAAACATTCCCCTCTGGGGGATTTCTGTACATTGCAGGGATTTTAACAAACTTTGTTGCAGATTCCTACCCTTTGTTAAGCCCCGTACACACGTACCGATCGTGGTCATACAAACGTCGGCGGACGAAAGATCTGCCGATTGTACGCTTGTTAGTATGGTGCCTCCGACAGCTGTCTGCGCACATTCTGCAGACAAGAGTCTTTCTTGCAAACATGAAAATTTTTGTATGCCGACACCAGAACGGATGATTGTTCGCCAGTCAGTACAGAATTCTGCCGACAGACCGCAGATTTGCAAGACTGGGCATGCTCAGAAAAGAAAAAACACAGGGAAAGTTAACCATTACATGACATCACTTCTGCAGTCAGCTGAAGTCAGCGGACAACATTCTTGTGCTGTCTTTGCACTTTTCAACAGACATCGACATCCCGGGGAGAAAAGACGAACGTTTGTATGACGACGATCGGTACGTGTGTACGGGGCTTTATTCTGAAGAAATCATTGTTTGTTCCTCTGTGCCTCTCTGCTGAGTGGATTAAATGGGAGTGGTTTCATAATTATCCATCAGCTGTGGCAGATGCAGGGCTCTAATGAGGAAAACTGCTGGGTATTCCACCAAAAATACCAGTTTTGTTGCAGGGGATGCCAGAAATCTGACTTGTACCATAGGCAGACTTCTGGGAAAAATGGTGAGCCAATCACACAAGCAGGAAATGATATTTCTGGGGTGTGGTCAGTACACATTCTGTATACAGAACAGCTCCAGGTGGCCATATTGCATTTTCAGAAAATTACAACAGCTGCAGATTGAATAGGAAAGGTATTTTTTTTTAAAATAACATTCAATTACAATATGATTTGTGTCGCACTTGTATACGCTATATTGTTTTTTCTTTATGTGCTGTTATTTTTCCCCACGAAAGTGGAGTTACCCTTTAAGGGCATAATGGGGCATGCATCCCTAAACTGACTAGGGTCTTTGTGAAGGATTTGGAACACCTCTGTAATTTTTCATAAAGGAAAGGAGATGACTGACCCTTGTGACTGTACAGATGCAAGGAGGTAGGGAAACTGTCTGCTTTTTTTAAGCAGCAAGAAAGAAAAGGTAGTAGAAAGAAACAGAGAGAGGACAGTAATAGAAACTCCTTGTGTGCCTCTCTGAATCTTCAGTGTGAAAAAAAGGCTTCTGAGAAGGTTTGAAAGCCTTAGAGGTATATAGTCTGTGATTAAAGGAAGGACCTGCAGTAGATGATAATGCCTTGAAGGGTGGAGCACATCTTACATGTAAGGTATAGGAGGCCCATTCAATAGAGCCGTGTGATTGTCAATAGTAGTAGGATAGAAACCCCCTTCCCTCACTAGCTGCCTTGATGTATTGCTTTTCTTTGAACTGTATCTCATAATTACCATTCCTGAAATTTAAATTTAGTAAACATCCACAAAGGTACAGATTTGATTAGTCCTAGAATTAATTTTACTAAAGTAAACAGAACACAAATTGGGGCAATTGAAATTGTAACGACTGTGTAATCTCTGTGGAGACTTTTATAGGAAATATTGAGATTACATAAAGTGTATGCTGACTATACGTTAGATTCTCCTGACCCTTTTGGTACGTGATACCTGAGAGAAAGCAGTGATAGAGTTACATATGGCTGGTCTGGGTAGAGTGTGAGTGACTCCATAGGATAGTTTAAGCTCAATTTGAAGGTTTCCTTCACTCTGGTACTCCTGTGTCTTTATTTTCTAAATTCAGAAGTCATGTGGGAGGTATAAACAACTTTTATTCCTCTCAGATCATTTTTTTCCTGCATTTAGATTTAACTCTTTTCCTGCCAACAAACTATGGCAAACTATGGCAGGCTCCGTTGTGCCACCTGCGAGCCCGGGACCTGCATGGGGTGTCATGGGGTAGAGATCAGGTAATGGCCATTTGCTGAGCTACTCTACCCAGTAGGATCCCAAAAGTGATGCGTAAAGCGTCACATTCCTGCTGTCACTTTCCCTGGTTGCTGTGGCTGGGGGGAGAAGCTTATGGGACATGTTTTGCACTCACAAATGGAAAAAAAAAAAAAAAGTATAAAAAAAAAAAAACATACAACCAAGCACTTAAAAAACCATCAGCCCTTTTTTTAATCTGCCTCAATGTACACTTACATACTGTATGCATGTAAACACACACATCGAAGCGTCTACGTATGAAACTGTCACTTGCGCTACACGTTAAATATTAATGCGTACATCAGAATGAAACCAATAATCCTTGGGTTAATACAGTGCATTGCGAAAGTATTCGGCCCCCTTGAACTTTTCAACCTTTTGCCACATTTCAGGCTTTAAACATAAAGATATAAAACTGTAATTTTTTGTAAAGAATCAACAACAAGTGGGACACAATCATGAAGTGGAACGAAATTTAATGGATATTTCAAACTTTTTTGAAAAAATAAAAAAACGAAAAATTGGGCGTGCAAAATTATTCAGCCCTTAAGTTAATACTTTGTAGCGCCACCTTTTTGCTGCGATTACAGCTGTTAGTCGCTTGGGGTATGTCTCTATCAGTTTTGCACATCGAGAGACTGAAATTTTTGCCCATTCCTCCTTGCAAAACAGCTCGAGCTCAGTGAGGTTGGATGGAGAGCGTTTGTGAACAGCAGTTGTCAGTTCTTTCCACAGATTCTCGATTGGATTCAGGTCTGGACTTTGACTTGGCCATTCTAACACCTGGATATGTTTATTTGTGAACCATTCCATTGTGGATTTTGCTTTATGTTTTGGATCATTGTCTTGTTGGAAGACAAATCTCCGTCCCAGTCTCAGGTCTTTTGCAGACTCCATCAGGTTTTCTTCCAGAATGGTCCTGTATTTGGCTCCATCCATCTTCCCATCAATTTTAACCATCTTCCCTGTCCCTGTTGAAGAAAAGCAGGCCCAAACCATAATGCTGCCCCCACCATGTTTGACAGTGGGGATGGTGTGTTCAGGGTGATGAGCTGTGTTGCTTTTACGCCAAACATAACGTTTTACATTGTTGCCAAAAAGTTTGATTTTGGTTTCATCTGACCAGAGCACCTTCTTCCACATGTTTGGTGTGTCTCCCAGGTGGCTTGTGGCAAACTTTAAACAACACTTTTTATGGATATCTTTAAGAAATGGCTTTCTTCTTGCCACTCTTACATTAAGGCCAGATTTGTGCAGTATACGACTGATTGTTGTCCTATGGACAGTCTCCCACTTCAGCTGTAGATCTCTGCAGTTCATCCAGAGTGATCATGGGCCTCTTGGCTGCATCTCTGATCAGTCTTCTCCTTGTATGAGCTGAAAGTTTAGAGGGATGGCCAGGTCTTCGTAGATTTGCAGTGGTCTGATACTCCTTCCATTTCAATATTATCGCTTGCACAGTGCTCCTTGGGATGTTTAAAGCTTGGGAAATCTTTTTGTATCCAAATCCGGCTTTAAACTTCTCCACAACAGTATCTCGGACCTGCCTGGTGTGTTCCTTGTTCTTCATGATGCTCTCTGCGCTTTAAAAGGACCTCTGAGACTATCAAAGTGCAGGTGCATTTATACGGAGACTTGATTACACACAGGTGGATTCTATTTATCATCATTAGTCATTTAGGTCAACATTGGATCATTCAGAGATCCTCACTGAACTTCTGGAGAGAGTTTGCTGCACTGAAAGTAAAGGGGCTGAATAATTTTGCACGCCCAATTTTCCAGTTTTTTATTTGTTAACAAAGTTTGAAATATTCAATACATTTCGTTCCACTTCATGATTGTGTCCCACTTGTTTATTCTTCACAAAAAATTACAGTTATGTTTGAAGCCTGAAATGTGGCAAAAGGTCGAAAAGTTAAAGGGGGCCGAATACTTTCGCAATGCACTGTATTCACAGTTAATTCTGAAATGATGACCTGTAGGTACTTTTAAAGCAGCCTTTCTAAACCTTTTTAACATAGAGGAACCCTTGAAATAATTTTCCGATGTGAGGGAACCCCTGCTAATAATTACTATATCTGATCACTGGGAAGTATTCACACCTATACAAGTTTAACTGGATGGACTGTTGTCTTTAGTCAACCTCAACTACTATCTAACTATGTAAGTATGTTCCCTACATTTGTAGTCATTGTGAAAAATCCCACCCTTAAAGCTAAAAGATCATTGGTGTCAGTGCTTACTTATCTGAGATGCAGACGTTGCTTATTGTGCAAGGATTTTCTAGAAACCTCTGAAGGAACCCTAGGGATCCATGGAACCCTGGTTGAAAAAGGCTAGTTGAAAGCATCATTTTTCAAAAAGTTTGGGCACTGAAGTTTTTCCTTGCTACATGGGCAGGTGCAATTTTGAGACTTGACATGTTGGGTATCTATTTACCTAGCATAGCCCCATCTTTAATATTTTTCCAAAAAATTAAGTAATATAATGCATTTAAGTGTACTCAAATACATTTTGGTATATTTTTTATTGAACATTTGATAATTTGTTGCACTAATCATGTGTAACTTTGGAAATACCACCATTTGATTCTCTACCGTCTCTGCTTTTTTAACCTATAAATATATAATGTTTTTGGGATTTTAACGAATGCCTAAAATTATTTTTTTTAACATATTTGCGAAAAACACATAAGAGGCTAAAGCAAATTCTAGCAAATCATACACTGAGGTTGAATACATACACTGCGGCCCTAGATTGCAGTGTACATTGAACATCAAAATGATGCTGCTTCTGTGCTTTCCATTGTAGTAAGGTGTGCCAAAGGAATGTCTAGGCCAAAAAAAACCACAAACACACAAAAAATACTATTATGTGACAAGCACCATGATTTCTACCAAAGGAATGGCCTTCACATGTGTAAATACGGGGTGCAGGTTAAAAGGTTCTGTATGCCGTTGGAGCAATACAGGTAGCATATGTACAGGTATTTTTTATTGGAACCCTGTACAGGTGACAACAATGTATTAAATTGTGTTGGTGCCTTCACCATTGCCACAGTGGGCATATTTGCACAGTGCATTTATTTACCTTAAGCAAGGTGTGCATTAGTTTTTTTTTTTTTTTTTAGCTTTTTTCAAAGTTGGCTGTACTTATATCAGTATGCTTTTCACACAACACTGTGTCTCTATGAGATGCAAATGTAAATCGCTAATAGCCATTAAATAGTCTCAAAACTATTTTTGAGACATTTTTACTTTGGGCACGCTACCACTTAACCATTGTACGCTCAGAAGCTGCAGTGTACACTTCATAGAAAATCACGCTACTTGATTTACTACTAAAAGTAAACACTCTAAGGATACAATTTGGTTGTCTATATATGATCAAGGTGGAGGCATGCACGCATAAGCTTTAGTAAATCAGGCCGCATGGATATAGAAAAAGCCAAGAACAAACTCCCCAGCATAGTGTAGCATATAAGAATTCTTTTATAAAAGGGCTTTATATTGAACTCACACAACTGAAAACATAAAAGCCTACAGCAGAAGAACGACCAGTATGGATGTATTTTGGGGGAGGGGGCTCCCCTTTGGCAGTGTCCAAGGTTTATGAAGGGGAGTGCCTTCCTGAAGCTTGGCAGGAAATGCCCCTTAAAGGAGTTAGAAGCCAAGGACACTTACCACTAGTCAGACCAGGTTGCTATTGTACACTCACAACAAGATTGCCTTCAGTTGAACTTCACACTGCTGACCAAGTGACCATGCAGGAATATTCCTGTGAGCACAAACAAATGGTTATTGCCCACACCTGTAACTGGTTTCTGCAGCAAGGAGCATTGGAAGGGCAACTCATGTAACAAGACACAAAAAGATTCCAAGCTCTATTTACTGACCAGTCTGCGACCAACCAAATTGACCTGTCTAACAGTATGCGTTAAAAACAGCGGTTTTGTTGCACACATCTGCAAATACAGGCATAAGCCACAGAGCCCCAACAAGGCACCCTATTTTCTGTGGTCCTAACTCTAAATTCTGTAAGTCTCCAACAATGGAAGCACATGCATTTAAATTGACAGGTGTAGGGCAGATATACCTGAATGGAGCCCACCCCTTCTTAAAGGCACAGGGGTACAATGAACACCCAGCCTATAGCACCATGGCAGCAAAGGTGTCAGTGCGTTGCCTGGCCAATATAATCTATAGCACAAACAAATGGTTACTGCCCACACCTGTAACTGGTCTCTGCAGTCGCAGACTGGTCAGTAAGAAGAGCTTGGAATGTTTTTGTGTCTTGTTACATGCATTGCCCTTCCAATGCTCCTTACTGCAGAGACCAGTTACAGGTGTGGGCAGTAACCATTTGTTTGTGCTATGGATTATATTGGCCAGGCAACGCACTGACACCTTTGCTGCCATGGTGCTATAGGCTGGGTGTTCAGTGTGCCCCTGTGCCTTTAAGAAGGGGTGGGCTCCCATTAGGTATATCTGCCCCACACCTGTCCATTTAAATGCATGAGCCTGTGAGCCCCTTCTGGTCCTTCTGGTATGGGCATTTTTCTCTTCAATAAACCGTGATATACACTGAATCATGCTGGGGTGCTTGTTCTCTGTTTTTTGTGTTACAGCCTTTGACATAAGAACAAGAACCTTTAGTTTTTCCCTGCAGATAAAACAACGGTGATGTCACTGGATTTTTACATACCCTGGAAGAAATGCATATATGAAAAAAAACAGCAGTCATACTCTGGGCTTTTAAGGATTAGCTTGATATATGGAAACTGTGGTTAACTCACCTGTGACTCAGTACAGGGATTATTTATGTGAAATGGAAACGCAAAAAAACAGAGTAGACCATTCTGAGCTTTGTGAAATAGCTTGCATGTTTCAAAATGGAGAAATTAATTAAATATTTCAAAATGAATTAGCATTCACTAGGTAATGAGATAATGAACACTTTGGTTAGGAATATATTGTCTAGAGCAGTGTTTCTCCACCTTTTTTCTGTCAAGGCACCCTCCAAAATTTGGACAGTCTTGTGGCATCCTTTAAAATTATGGACAATCTTAAAGCACCCCATTCTAAAATGTAAAAACTATTCTAATAGTGCATAATAACATTGGAGTTGATTTAGTCTTCCAAAGCAAATACACTTTTGTAAACTGATACTGACTAGATGACTCATTGGAAAAGACCCTGATGCTGGGAAACATGGAAGAAAAAAAGGAGAAGAGGACGGTAGAAAACAAGATGGATAGATAGCATCATCAAAACAATGAACATGAAGTTAAGCAAGCTCCGTGAATCAGTGGAGGACAGAAAAGCCTGGTGCACTATGGTTCATGAGGTCATGAAGAGTCGGACACAACTAAAAGACTGAACAACAACAACTGACTAGTATTCCAATGTTTCTCTTCTCCCTCAGTTTTTCTCCATCACTCGGCTAATGGGACCCCAAACCTAAGGGAGAGGGGCAGGGGAGCGTCAAACAATGATGCTATGTAGGCAACTAACATTCTCCTTATCAACTGTTGATGCCATTGCTCATTAGGAGGTCATCAGCTAGAAGGTTGTAAGGTGCACAAGGAAACCTGTGGCTTTGTGTAACTAAAAGGCAGGCTTTATCCACCCGCCGCCTTGTATACAATTTTTTTGGCAATTTTTAGGCATTTTGCCAAGGCACAACTGAAGAAACCTCAAGGCTGGTTTAGAGCACAGTTTACAGAGTGCAGAAGTCAGTAATATAAAATCTACAACTTCGTTTACAAAATGCAGCAACCTTAAGGCTGATACACTCTGGGTGAATATTGGTTGGTTCAACAGGAACCGCCCAACATTTGGCAAGTGTGTACAGCAGCCGGTCTTACAGAAGTAGGCCTAAAATCTGGTTTCTGTCGAACGGGCATGCTGGGAAAACAGCAGTCATTCGGCATTCGATTAACACTGGCAGCCAATGGCTGCCAGCACTGACCGGTGTGTTCTGATGGGGGCAGGGGGAGGGTTCGGTCCCCGGTCCCCCGGTCAGAACATAATAGTTCAGCAGGGAGATTGCTGTACTTACATTTCAAAGTTAACACATCAAACTGCTCACGAGCTCCTCAGTTTTATTTTCATTCAGCCTGCTATGCTGAACAAAAAAAAAAACTGTCTGTGTGTACCAGGCTTTACTTTTCAGTGGAGAAGTGGTCCATTGCAATGGTGGTCAGTGGAGAAATGCCCCTGTGCAAATATGATCAGTAAATAAGTACTACCTTATATTGGTGGTCAGGGTAGCAGCCCCTATTATGGTGATCAGGGGTATAATGTCCCCTTACGTTGGTGGTCAGTGATGTAATGGCCCCTTAGGTTGCCGGTCATCTCAGAAATGCTATCATACATTAATGATCAGTATAGGGACCCTCTTACATTGAATGTCAGTGGTGAAGAGTACCTTAACATTGATGGTTAGTGGTGAATGGCACCTTTACATTAAAGGTTAGTGGTGAAGTAAACCTTTACATTGATGGCCAGTGGGGAAGTTCATGATCAGTGAGAAAATGCACCTTTATATTGATGTTAATTGGTGAAATGCACCTTCATATTGATGGTCAGTAAAGTGCATCTTTATATTGAAGGTCAGTGGTAAGGTACACCCTTACACTAACAGTCAGTGGTGATGTGCACCTTTACATTGATGGTCAGAGGTAAGTGCACCTTTAAAGTGATGGTCAATGGTTAAGAACATCTTTACATGGATAGTCTGTGGTAAAGTGTCCCCTAATGTGGATACTCAGTGAGGAAATGCCCCATTTCTATGGTGGTCAGTGGTAAGGTGCCTATTTACTTTTTATAGTGATTAGGTAAGCATGGTGTAGTAATGCATTAGCTTACCTGATTACTAGAATGTTTCCTAAAAGTTGTAGTAAAATGTACAAGCCTACAATTAGCACCATGTAAATGTTATGCACTTTTTTTCAAGGAAGAACTTACAAGCTCCCAACAAGAAATATTTGTAAGCCTTCAATAACATGGTATAGTGTACACAAATTTGTCAGGGAGACATATTTTTCAAATCTTTTCCATGGGTTCAGGTTTCCACAAGTAACTATCATCAATGAGAATACAATGCAGGTATGGAAAGATATGTTTCTTGGCAAAACATATATCCAAATCATCTGTCTATCTTACATTGAACCAGTTCTTTATTCTTTACAAAAATATTCAAATCCTTTGTGGCTTTATTGAGGTTGATGAGTTAATGGAAATTTGAATCGGGCTGATTAAGTTAACCTGTCAGGTAATATAATAAAAAGGACACGAAGTGTTAGGTAACTTGTATGAAAGTTAGTCAAGATTATCGTGCAAGGAACTTTGTATATAATAGTTACCATGATTTCTTGAAACTATGGAAAATTTGATGCGATCAAGAGATTCAAAAGAAAAAATTTCAAAATGCATTTCCATTAATACAGACTGTAGTGTATGGTTTTAGCCTAAGTCATTGTTTAATGTACATTTCCAAATAATAATAAATACATAAAAAAAAAAAAACATATATGTTGGACTTTACTGGTACTAGAGAGGACAGACACCTAAATATATCAAAATTAGAGAAAATGTTATTCAAAAGCTTAAAATCATAATTAAATTACATGTAAAATGATCCCTTTGAGACAAAGTAGGCCATATGTGTTGTATCCATTCACAAATCTCTTTGCTGACATAGCCATTGCTGAAATATCCCAGAAGGTCGACACGTTTCACATCAATTAGCTTCTTCAGGACCTTTAAATCTTGGGGGGAAAGAGGGGTGGCCTAACTGAAAGAACATATGGAATATATATATATGTCACTAATAATATAGCATTTTTAACAACATAACTGTTAATCTATACCACTTATGTTGCTGTTAATCTAAGCAACATATTTTTATTCGATATGTTCTTTCAGTTAGGCCACTCCTCTTTGCCCTCAGGATGTAACGTTCTGAAGAAGCCTACAGTGTAATTTCCAGTGTAAATTTTCTTTCCCCTCAAAATAACTCAACACACAGCCATTAATGTCTACACTACAGGTAACAAAAGTGAATACACCCCTAAGTTAAAATGTCCAAATATTTTTAATGTTCAATATTTTCTGTGGCCATCCTTATTTTCCAGCACTGCCTTAACCCTCTTGGGCATGGAGTTCACCAGAGATTTACAGGTTGCCACTGGAGTCCTCTTCCACTCCTCCATGATGACATCACGGAGCTGGTGGATGTTAGAGACCACCTTCCTTTTGCAGATGCCTCACAGATGCTCAATAGTTTTTAGGTCTGGAGACATGCTTAACCAGTCACCTTTACCCTCAGCTTCTTTAGCAAGGCAGTGGTCATCTTGGAGGTGTGTTTGGGGTCCTTATCATGTTGGAATACTGCCCTTCGGCCCAGTCCCTGTAGGGAGGGGACTGCTCTGCTTCAATACACAGTACATGTTGTATTCAAGGCTCCCTCAATTAACTGTTTCTCCCCAGTGCCTTCAGCACTCATACAGCTCCAGACCATGACACTCTCACCACCATGCCTAACTGTAAGCAAGACACACTTGTCTTTGTACTCCTCATCTGGTTGCTACCACACACACTTGACAACATCTGAACCAAATAAGTTTATCCTGGACTCAGACCAGACCACAGGACATGGTTCCAGGAATCTATGTCCTTTGTCTGCTTGTCTTCAGTAAACTTTTTACGGGCTTTCTTGTGCAGCATCTTTAGAAGAGGCTTCCTTCTGGGACGACAGCCATGCAGACCAGTTTGATGCAATGTGTGGCGTATGCTCTGAGCACTGACAGGCTGACCCCCCACCCCTTCAACCTCTGCAGCAATGCTGGCAGCACTCATACGTCTATTTCCCAAAGACAACCTCTGGATAAGATGCTGAGCACGTGCACTCAACTTCTTTGGTCGACCATGGTGAGGCCTGTTTTGAGTGGAACCTGTCCTTTTAAACCGCCGTATGGTCTTGGCCACCGTACAGCAGCTCAGTTTCTGGGTCTTGGCGATCTTCTTATAGCCTAGGCCATCTTTATGTAGAGCAACAATTATTTTTTTCAGATCCTCAGAGAGTTCTTTGCCATGACGTGCCATGTTGAACTTCCAGTGACCAGTATGAGAGAGTGAGAGCGATAACACCAAATTGAACACACCTGCTCCTCATTCACACCTGAAACCTTGTAACATTAACGAATCACAAGACACCGTGGAGGGAAAAGGGCTAATTGGGCCCAATTTTGACATTTTCACTTAGGGGTGTACTCACTTTTGTTGCCAGTGGTTTAGACATTAATGGCTGTGTGTTAAGTAATTTTGAGTGGACAGCAAATTTACACTGATATACAAGAAGTACACCCACTACTTTACATTGTAGCAAAGTGTCATTTCTTTAGTGTGTTCACATGAAAAGATACAATAAAATATTTACAAAAATGTGAGGGGTGTACTCACTTTTATGAGATACTGTTCTTACATGCTCTCTTGCAGTGGATTTGTACAGAGCAGCCTAGATCCTCCTCTTCTTGGGTCCCTCTTCGGCTCTTCTGGCTCCTTCCTCCTGATGAGTGCCCCCACAGCAAGCAGCTTGCTATGGGGGCACCCAAGCCAAGTCACAGCTCCCTGTGTATATTCAGACACTGAGCCCTGCCTGGCCCCCTTTCTACCCTGATTGGCTAGCTGACTTTGATTGACAGCCACAGAAGCCAATGGCGCCACTGCTGTGTCTCAGCCAATCAGGAAGGAGAATCTCAGTCGGCTGAGACACCCGTGGACATTGCTGTACAGAGAGGTGACCTCAGGCAAGTATTAGGGGGGGCTCAGGGGGACTGCTGCACACAGAAGGATTTTTATCCTAATGCATAGAATGCATTAAGATAAGAAAACCTTCTGTCTTTACAACTTCTTTAAAGTTACAGAGCAGCGGGCTAATGAAATTATTTATCCAGCCAGAATTTAGGCTTCCCATGGACAAGTCTGTCCAGAACTGGTTTCCGCTAGCTGCTCCAATGGCCCAGGCAGGAAGGCTAAGTATGTGTCAGAGCTTGCATTATGATGCTTAGTTGGCTTGACATAACCAAATGTGTCATGAGCATACCATCATTGTCCCCAGTAAATGTTAATAAAATATTTTAAATGATTGCCACTTTGCCGAACACAATAAAGTCAAATCGACTGGGTCTTGCATAAGACACAATTACAGGGAGTACACCATTTGACTATTATAATGGGATTATAGACTCTAACACTTGCAATCCCAATGTGCTTACTTGCTGCAAATGTATTTCTCTGAAGAATTGCTGAAAAATATAGTTACTGGTCTCTGTGAGCTGTAAAAATAAATCCATCAAGGTGTAATGATCTGCAAGCAACCTCTGCCATCTGCTGGATGATTCTCAGTACTGCGGTGTGGTCACAGTATACACTTTTATGGTATAAGCTGTACAAAGGAATGGCAATCACCCCAACCTATAACTAGCCTTTGCAGCAAGGAGTGCATGGGCATTCCCAGCTCACTTACCAGCTAGCCTGCAACAAAACCAAATTGACCCTTTCCAACAGTTCACGTTAAAAACAAGGGGTTTATTTACTGCACACATTTGCAAACATACAGTGCATCCGAAAAGTATTCACAGTGCTTCACTTTTTCCACATTTTGTTTTGTTACAGCCTTCTTCCAAAATTGATTAAGTTCATTATTTTCCTCAAAATTCTTCAAACAATAACCCATAATGACAACGTGAAAGAAGTTTGTTTGAAATTATTGCAAATGTATTAAAAATAAAAAACGAAAAAAAAAAATCACATGTACATAAGTATTCATAGCCTCTGCCACAACACTCAAAATAGAGCTCAGGTGCATCCTGTTACCACTGATCATCCTTGAGATGTTTCTAGAACTTGATTGGAGTCCACCTGTGGTAAATTCAGTTGAATGGACATGATTTGGAAAGGCACACACCTATCTATATAAGGTCCCACAGTTAACAGTGCATGTCAGAGCAAAAAAAAAAAAAAAACAAGATGTCTAAGGAATTGTCCGTAGATCTCCGAGACAGGATTGTATCAAGGCACAGATCTGGGGAAGAGTACAGAAAAATGTCTGCAGCATTGAAGGTCCCAGGAACAGTGGCCTCCATCATCTGTAAATGGAAGAAGTTTGGAACCACCAGGACTCTTCCTAGAGCAGGCCGCCCGGCCAAACTGAGTGATCGGGGAGAAGGGCCTTAGTCAGGGAGGTGACAAAGAACCCGATGGTCACTCTGACAGAACTCAAGCGTTTCCCTGTGGAGAGAGGAGAACCTTCAAAAAGAACAACTATCTCTGCAGCACTCCCCAATCAGGCCTGTATGGTAGAGTGGCCAGAAGGAAGCCACTCCTCAGTAAAAGGCACATGACAGCCCATGTGGAGTCTGTCAAAGGGTACCTAAAGACTCTTAGACCATGAGAGACAAAATTCACTCGTCTGATGAAACAAAGATTGAACTCTTTGGCCTGAATGGCAAGCATCATGTCTGGAGGAAACCAGGCACTGCTCATCACCTGACCAATGCCATCCCTACAGTGAAGCATGGTATTGGCAGCATCATGCTGTGGGGATGTTTTTTAGAGGTAGGAACTGGGTGACTAGTCAGGATTTAAGGAAAGATGAATTCAGCAATGTACAGAGGCATCCTTTATGAAAATCTGCTCCAGAGCACTCTGGGCCTCAGACTGGGGCAAAGGTTCATCTTCCAACAGGACAACCACCCTAAGCACACAGCCAAGATAACAAATGAGTGGCTTCAGGACAACTCAGTGGATGTCCCTAAGTGGCCCAGCCAGAGCCCAGACTTGAACCCAATTGAACATCTCTGTAGAGATCTGAAAATGGCTGTGCACTGACACTCCTCATCCAACATGATGGAGCTTGAGAGGTCCTGCAAAGAAGAATGGAAGAAACTGCTCAGAAATAGGTGTGCCAAGCTTGTAGCATCATACTCAAAAAGACTTGAGGCTGTAATTGGTGCCAAAGGTGCTTCAACAAAGTATGAGCAAAGACTGTAAATACTTATGTACATGGGATTTTTTTGCTTTTTATTTTTAATAAAGATTTCAAACAAACTTCTTTTGGAGAAGAGACGATTGAGGGGGGACATGATATCAATGTACAAATACTGTACTGGCGACCCTAGCATAAGGAACAAACTTTTTAGAGAAAGGAAATACAATAAGACACGTGGCCACTCACTAAAACTAGAGGAAAAACGATTTAACCTTAAAATACGTAAAGGGTTCTTCACTGTCAGAGCAGTAAGGATGTGGAATTCTCTTCCACAAGCAGTCGTATCAGCAGGAAGCATCGATAGTTTAAAAAAAACTATTAGATGGGCACCTTAAAGACCAAAACATACAGGGGTATACAATGTACGGTTAACAGCAAACATGCACGCGCATCATAGGTTGAACTGGATGGACTGTAGTAACCACCAGCAGTATCCTCCAGCAGTACCAGCCAGCAGTACCCACCAGCAGTACCAGCCAGCAGTAGCCACCAGCAGTACCAGCCATCAGTAAACACCAGCAGTACCCACCAGCAGTACCTGCCAGCAGTACACACCAGCAGTACCTGCCAGCAGTACACACCAGCAGTACCAGTCAGCAGTACCTGCCACCAGTACCCCCAGCAGTACCCACTATCAGTACCCACCAGCAGTACCATCCAGCAGTACCCACCACCAGTACCAGCCAGCAGTACCCGCCAGCAGTACCAGCCAGCAGTAACCACCATCACTACCCGCCACCGGTACCAGCCAGCAGTACCCACCAGCAGTACCTGCCATCAGTACCCACCAGTAGTACCAGCCAGCAATACCAGCCAGTGGTACCAGCCAGCAGTACCCACCGGCAGTACCCGCCATCAGTACCCACCAGCAGTACCCGCTAGCAGTACACACCAGCAGTACCCAGCAACAGTACCAGCCAGCAGTACCCACCATCAGTACCCACCAGCAGTACCCGCCAGCAGTACCCACCAACAGTACCCACCAGCAGTACCAGCCTGCAGTAAAGCATAATTGTAAGTATCCCAGCATGTGCAGTGTTTCTGACTACCTACCACCATGACCACTTCAAATCACTGAAGTGGTCATGGTGGTTAGAGTGTTCCTTTAATATCTCTCAGAAGAAGTAAACCTCTGTATACTGATTCCATTTCATTTGGTCATCCTCTAGTTGTGTTAAATTAGTGGGAGTGAGGGCCGCAGAGTGCCACCTCCCTGAAATGAGTTTGCCACCTCCCTGAAAGGAGTTTGCCACCTCCCTGAAATTAGTTTTTGCAGGTTGGGAAGTCTGGGCCAGGTTTCCAGGGGAGCCAAGGTGGCCACAGGTATGATAATAAAAAAAAAAAAGAATGAACATATTACAAAGCTGCAGTTTTATAATACCTAATGAGGCTCCTTGAATGTATAGCTATTTTCTGGAAAAGGTGAACTTAGCCTTTATTTTTTAGCACTGTCTTTCTCATATTTAAATAGTGGGTGACTATACAATAGACAGGCAAGCCAAAGACTAAAGGGTCATTGGTGAGATAAGGCTTAAAGGGTAAGTTCACCTTTACAGAAAATCTGTAAGGTGAACTTACACTGGACTCCCCCGGTCCCGCGATCCCTCGCTGTCAGGCACTGGGACGCCGCTTCACCAGTCCAGGGATTTGAAATCCTCCTGGCTTTCTCTCCTCCAGTGCTGACAGGTCGGGCTAGACAGTTTTTGATTGGTCATCGCCGTCTGTGTGGCGGTGCTGACCAATTAGAATGCCTCCTATCTGTACATGCTGAGAAGTACAGATAAGAGATTAAAGTGTTACTAAACCCACAACAGTAAAGTAAGTTTGTTCATGCAGTAAAGCATGCTTGTTATATTGACTGTGGAACCTAAGGGGTTAATCCTCTGCACTGTGTAAAAAGGCTTTTTGATCCTGTCTTCTCTGATCCTCCCCTTCTTCCACTTTCCCAATCCATCTCCTGATAGAACAGAACTTTAGGAACACTCTGCACATGCTCAGTGGTGTGTATTGCTAGAGAGTTTTTTTTGTTTTCTCAGGAGGGTGCATGTAATCAGCACAGAGCCAGTCAGCACTGTCCAGACAGAGGGTCAGGGGTTCTGCAGCCTCATATCAGAGTAGAATGAAAACTCCTCTGTGACGGTATTACATAATAAATGGTTTGAATTGCTTCAGATGGGACAGTGATATTTGTCAGCAATATCTCCATAAAGAAATATGAAGATTTATTTCCACTTTATACTGGGAGACTTAGACTGTAATGGACCATTGCCATGAAGTCTAACTCCTAGATAATGTGTATTCTGTGTGCTTTTCTGTGAGAGAGACACACAGACTGTCATTGAGAGACTTCCCTATTCTTTGTGTATTGAAATGGAATGTGGATTGTGCCTGTCCCATTGTTAAATGTTAATGACCTGACATTGCTCTGTCCAGATGGCTAGATAATTAGATTAGCTTAATTCTGTTTCTGTATACACTTTCATCTGCATATAATACTGTAATCAGCCAGAGGAGAGGGATTGTGTCCACTGTATGGGAGTGTAAAACTCTGTTTTCATTGGATTGTGAATGTCATGTCCTGTCCCTGACAAGGTCCACCTGGGCGGTAACCTTGTGGGGAAAAACTGTATAAAAGAGCAGCTGTACCATTAAAGTTTGAGTTATACTTCACCCTCAATCTAGAGTCCTGTCTCTCATTGGGGGAACCTGCTACAAGGGATTGCTATGTTCTTTATACTCCCTTGGATAATCACTAAGCTCTTGTAGGAGGGTCCAGTGTAAGATTACCTTACAGATTTTATGTAAAGATGAACTTACACTTTAAGCATGTGCTCTCAGTTGGTTCTATGTACAGAGTGATTATGCAGTGTGTTCTGTTTGAAATGTTCCTTTATGCATCGACATACCTTCTTAGACCCAGTTTGTTCAGAGAGTAAGGTCACTTGCTGACATCATCCACAGGCAGCTTAACTCTTTATAAAAACACAAAAGTTGAATCCAACACAATTTTACTTCAGCTAACTGCAGTACAGATGATTTTTTTCCAGTCATTTAAAGTGTAAGAAGACAATGACATTTTGGTGAAGTACTAACACTGAGGGAACATAGAAGTAAAGAAAAGGGTCTAGCTAAGACAGAAGTAACTAGCACTAAACAGGAGGGGAAGACAAAGGGAGAACCCCAAATCAAATAGAAAGCAAGTTGTAGTGGCCCAATAACTCTAAAAAAATGTCAGCTTACTACTGAGTAAATATAACCTGATGAAGTTCAATACAACACATACGAAATACATGTAAGTGGGACAGAGCACAGTGGTTGTATTTTTTTATCCATTGCCTTTTTGTTTATTGAATCTGTTTAAAGTAGCATTTCTCTTGTATCTGTGTAGAACACTACTGCATGTTGAAGGGGCTAATTTACTAAAGGAATAGAGGCTGTAAGTTCATGAGCGAATGTTCATCAGATCTCCACTTTGCAAAGTTAATATTATTAAGGTGAGTCTGTATCCACTTTTATTACCCAACCACGTGAGAGGGAAATTTGGTGGGAAGGGGGTTTGAGGGTCTTATTCTAGCTTCCATTCACACAAGCATTTTGAAGCGAGGGTTTGACTCTCAGATTTCCATGATATTATGGCCTCATGCACACTGGACGTTTTTACAGTGGCTGTTTTTGGCGTCAGTCGTTTTATTCTGCAGCCAGTAAACTCCCCAGCATGTTATCCTATGTGTCCATGCACACATAGGCTGTTATCAGCAGTTTTTGGCAGGAGCGTTTTCTGGCTGGAAAAAACGCAGAACTAGTGGGTTTTAGGAGGCGTTCTTCAGCTGTAAAAACGCTGTAATTCTGATTAAAGCTTAAAAATGCTGTAAAATGCCAAAAAACTAGGCTATTCAGCGTTTATCAACGTTTTTGAGCCATAAGCTTTTGTGGGAATATAGTTTTGCTAAAAAAAAAGCTAAAAAAACAGCTGAAAAAAGCTAAAAAACGCTGAAAAACACTGAAAAACGCTACTGCAAAAAAGCTGAAAAAAGCTTTCTACAGCTACAGCTTTCTACTAACGTTTTAATAACACCCAGGGTGCATAGGGCCTACAAAGTACAGGAGTATCTATGGGGCATGATGGCATGTTGTTGGCCCCACAAGACTTCAGTGGATCTGCCTAACAACTGTCTTCTCCTCCTCCCAGCAACTACAGTAGCTTTCCAATGACTAAAACAAAATGCTGACGCCTGAAAACATGTGAAAATTGCATGCGCAAACGCACAAAAAAAGCATGAAAAACCCCCAAAGATGCCAACCCTCAGTTGTGAATTAAGCCTTAGGTTTGGATGAGATAGATAGAAGAACATGACTTTACAACATACTGAAACTGCAGAAAAGTGACATTCTATTGGACCAATTTACTAAAGCTGTTGAAATAAATAAGCCAAAATTTTCTTTTCATGTGTTAGATAACTGAAGTGAACAAAACATAAAGAGTATGTAAACCCAACATTTCATATTCCTGATATGTGGCTGCTGTACCCAAGTCTATCAGTGCCCATCAGCGTAGCCTCATCGGTTGCCATACGTTCAGCCTCATCAGTGCCCACCTGTGCAGCCTCATTACTACCCATCAGTGCAGCCTCATCACTGACCGCTTTATGGGGATGCCAGACTGATTTGACTCCTGGACTCTGCCCTCTGGCCCAATTCACCCCATAAGACTGGCACTATACTAAAAGTGTAGCGCAAGCCGGCGGAGACCCTTTTCCTGCGGGACCCGGGAGGAGACTGTTTTATTTTCGTGCAGGGTGCTTTTTTTTTTTTTGCTGCCCTCCTGCAAAGTGCCACCCTAGGCCTGGGCCTTGTTGGCCTAGGCCAAGATACAGCACTTGCTGTACCATGTACTTATGTGAAAAATTATCCTGTTCTCTTTGTATTGCTTTCATTGTGTGAAATACCTGGTGTTCCTGTCAGCCCCTTTGATTTCCTATCAAAAACTGACCACACTAAACAGGAGAACACACCATGCCCTAGCTATACTGGGAACTCACTGTGCTCTTCTCCAATAATCAGACTTGACTCCCCCCCCCCCCCGCACAGCCATTCACTGAGAAGCTCAGTGTGCTGCTGTTTCTCCTCCCCCAGCTCTTATGCAGCTGAGAACAGAGTGAATGTGATCAGTTTTAATAAAAGGGGGGAAAAAAGGTATTTATGATGTGTCAGGGGTTTTGGAGTCCATATGTTATGCTGTACATCAGGTGCTTATTTGAACCGTTTGTAATTGTTTGCATTTTTAATCTTTGTACCATTATGATGATTCTATGATGCTATTGTAGCATACAGATTTTTTACCTTGAATTAATAAAATATAATCTTTTAAACATCTTTGCATCAACATTTCCTCTTATATCTCTCTGGTATCGTAACATCCCTTTCTCCAATTGCTAATCCCGTTTGGGATTTATTCTTTCCGTATTTATGATGATTTTTTTTTTTTTTATATCTATACACAAATGTTTTTCCTTTCATTTCTATTTTAAACTGATTGGGTTGTTTTAATAGGTGATAGTTTACAATCACTTTAACTTTCCTAAGTGAACATTCCCTCCTCCTTTGGTAAATCAGCCTCACCATGTTCTATGTATATGAAATGTCTAATTTGTGATAATTAAAGTGTGGAACCTGTATAAAGTGTGTCTCATTCTGTGTAATGTAAATGAAATATTATTGTTATTACACACATGAGAAACTGGCTAAATCTACTGTAAAATCCTCTTCCAGATTTTAGGGAAAGCCTAAGCTAGTGTTCACATTCTCATTGTATTCAGCCTCCATGCATGACTGGAGAACAAGCACTTACCAAAGCGAGCATCTTTATAAAGTGTTTCAGATTTCTTTGCTATGAGTAATGTTTAGGCTATTTTTATGTGTGACTGCATTTGTTGCTGTGTGTAATTACATGTTTAAATATGGCTACTATATTTTCTTCTGAGCTTTCCTGAATGAATACATTTACCTGATTTTTGTACTTTTTTCATGGTTATTATTAAATATTATCCAGGATTTACAGTGCCTTGAAAAAGCATTCATACCCCTTGACATTTTCCACATTTTGTCATGTTACATGTTGGGATTTTAATGTGATAGACCATGACAAAGTGGCACATAATTGTGAAGTGGATGCAAAATGATAAATGGTTTTCAATTTTTTTTTACAAATAAATACCTGAAAAGTGTGGCATGCATTTGTCTTCAGCCCCTTTTACTCTGATACCCCTAACTAAAATCTAGTGCAACCAATTGCCTTCAGAAGTCCCCTAATTAGTAAACAGAGTCCATCTCTGTGTAATTTAATCTCAGTATAAATACAGCTGTTCTGTGAAGCCCTCAAAGGTTTGTTAGAGAACCTTAGTGAACAAACAGCATCTTGAAGGACAAGGAACACACCAGACAGGTTAGGGATAAAGTTGTGGAGAAGTTTAAAGCAGGGTTAGGTTATAAAAAAATATCCCAAGCTTTGAACATCTCACAGAGCACTGTTCAATCCATCATCCGAAAATGGGAAGAGTATGACACAACTGCAAACCTACCATGACATGGCTGTCCACCTAATCTGACAGGCCTCTCTAATCGGAGAAGCACCCAAGAGGCCCATGGTAACTCTGGAGGAGCTGCAAAGATCCACAGCTCAGGTGGGAGAATCTGTCCACAGGACAACTATTAGTCGTACATTTCACAAATATGGCCTTTATGGAAGAGTGACAAGAAGAAAGCCATTGTTAAAAGAAAGCCATAAAAAGTTCAGTTTGCAGTTTGCGAGAAACCATGTGGGGGACACAACAAACATGTGGAAGAAGGTGCAAATTGAACTTTTTGGCCTAAAAGCAAAACGCTATGTGTGGTGGAAAACGAATACTGAACATCACCCTGAACACACCATCCTCACCGTGAAACATGGTGGTGGCAGCATCATGTTGTGGGGATGCTTTTCTTCAGCAGGGGCAGGGAAGCTTGTTAGAGTTGATGGAAAGATGGATGGAACCAAATACAGGGCAATCTTAGAAGAAAACCTGTTAGAGTCTGCAAAAGACTTGAGACTGGGGCGGAGGTTCACCTTCCAGCAGAACAATGACCCTAAACATACAGCCAGAGCTACAATGGAATGGTTTAGATCAAAGCATATTTATGTGTTAGAATGGACCAGTCAAAATCCAAAGCTAAATACAATTGAGAATTTGTGGCAAGACTTGAAAACTGCTGTTCACACACTCTCCATCCAATCTGACAGAGCTTGAGCTATTTTACAAAGAAGAATGGGCAAAAAGGTCACTGTCTAGATGGGCAAAGCTGGTAGAGACATCCCCAACAAGACTTGCAGCTGTAAGTGCAGGGAAAGGTGGTTCTACAAAGTGCTGACTCAGGGGGGCTGAAAACAAATGCACGCCACACTTTTCAGATATTTATTTGTAAAGTATTTTTAAAACCATTTATCATTTTCCTTCCACTTCACAATTATGTGCCACTTTGTGTTGGTCCATCTCATAAAATCCCAATAAAATCCATTTACGTTTTTGGTTTTAACATGACAAAATGTGGAAAATTTCAAGGTGTATGAATACTTTTTTAAGGCACTGTACAGTATATAGTGCCAACAGCTTTGTTATATTTTTGCACCTTCATTGGCTGGGGACACTGCAGTTTAAGGCAGACCCCCTACATTAGAAATTATTATAAATATGGTTTTGTGTCTGTAAACCTGTGTAGCCCTCTTTGGAGTGGGTTATGAGAATTGACTGTGCTCAAACAGCATAGTGCGCTAAACCTGCGGGTAAATAAGAGAAAAGTGGGTTTGATAATAAAGTTGGTGGTGCTTCCACCGAGGGCAGGGCCTCTGTGAACAGAAGGAATTCCCCTCCTGGGAAATTATTCAGTCATCTAATCAAATCATTTAGAGCAGAGGGACTACTGCAACCATTATACAACATTAACCATAAGTATGTAGATGCACACCAGTATATAAATAATACAAGCTTTATATAAGAAAAGATTATTAAGAGCACATACATACAGTGTACAGACAGGTATTAGTTACATAGTTAGTCATATTTATAGTTATACCTACATTTGATCCAGGGGAAGGCAAAAAACCCCAGCAAAGTATGATCCAATTTGCTCCAGCAGGGGGAAAAAATCCTTCCTAATCCCCCAAGAGGCAATCAGATATTCCCTGGATCAACTTTACCTTTAAATGTTAGTATCCAGGGGGCTTGGCTTGCGCGCGAGCTGAATGGCTGCATAAGCTGAGAGCTCTCGGTAGCCGGCCGGGGGGATTCCACCAGCATCGGGGCAGCACGAGCCGATCCAGCGCTACCTTCTGATCCCCATACCTCTCTGACCACCAGGGGAGATGGCTACCTGCAAAAGAAAGGAGGAGAGGGGCCCTACGAAACTTACGGCCTTCTTTTCTAAGCCGCCCGCACATCCGGGGAGAACCCAAGATGGCGCCGCCACGCCTGCAGATCGCGAAGACGCCGCGGCCTACTCGGATCTGCCAGATGCGATCCCCCTTACCTCAGAGGCCCTGTCACCCACCTCATCACCGGATTCCTCTCCTGTGACGCTGGTCACCTGTAGCCCTGCAAAGACCCGCATGCGGCTGGATCCGGAGGACCTCGCAGACCCTGCAGTGAGTACTCCATTGCCTTCTATGCAATCTATGTCGGCATTGCAGTCTTCCATTGCTGCCTTTCCTGCCACGGGACAACCAGTGCTCGATACCACAATGAAAAACATGTTAATAACCTTATATTGAATGGGAATAAGGGAAACATGGGGAGGGGAAGGGAATTCAGGAAAAGGAAAAAGTAAAGGAAAATGGGACTTTAATTGAGACTCCTGCTATAGAGTCTCCATCCCTGTTATATTGTTAAAATATATGGAACACATAGTGTTCACAAAATAAAAGGGGTGGGACTTTGCATGAGGTGTGGTCAGTACGCACACAATGATTTCTTGATAGTATATACACTTTCGCTGGTAAGCATTAAAAAGGCATATGATCATCATCGTGTGTTTATTGGCAAATAACATAGCAGTTAACATAGGTAAAATAAATACAGTAGGCTCGGGGGTGTCCCGATTTTCTGAACCGCCCGTGACGCTGGGAGCTACCTCTGCCTCCGCCACTGAACAGAGCCATTTCCTATCATCTCAGTCTATGACCCAACATGACAACCCATGCTATGTTTATGGACTCTGAGCCTTGGCTCTGCGCGGAGTACTATATGCTCCCTCAGTTCCCTTCCAGACGAACTTATGGGTGACCAGCAGCCTCATTGTTCATCATTATCCTATTATCTGCCTGCTCCTGATGAGTGAAAACATTCTTTCACGAAACGCGTCAAGCTTTATAGGCTACGTATATTCAATACCCATTTCAGCATGCATCCAATCAATATAATTACCTTATATCTGCTGGTTTATCATTATTTTTGTTGTTGTTTTATAATCCGTATGATTTTATATGAATATCTCATTGTATACTGTCTATGTCCCCCTTAACCGATTGTATTTATTTTACCTATGTTAACTGCTATGTTATTTGCCAATAAACACACGATGATGATCATATGCCTTTTTTATGCTTACCAGCGAAAGTGTATATACTATCAAGAAATCATTGTGTGCGTACTGACCACACCTCATGCAAAGTCCCACCCCTTTTATTTTGTGAACACTATGTGTTCCATATATTTTAACAATGTTAATAACCTTTCAATCCTCCCTAATGGCTAAACTTACCACTATCATTCAAAAATTTTCTTGTGATATGAAGCAAATGGGTAATAGGGTGTCCCACATAGAAGACAAGATGGGGGAATGCACAGAAACAGTGAATGATCTCATAGATGCCTACACTGCCCAAAGGGATGATAATGACTGGATCAAACATAAATTAGCGGATCTTGAAGATCGATCTCGCCGCAATAACATTAAAATGAGAGGCATTCCTGAATCTGTGCAACCTGCTGAATTACAACAGTATACATCCAATATGTTTTCCACGCTGGTACCAGAATTGACCCCTATAGAACTGACCATTGACAGGATTCACAGGCTCCCCAGACCGTGACACTTAGAGGATTCTGTCCCCAGGGATGTGCTGTTACGCATACACTTCTACCCTGCCAAAGAAAAAATCTTACAAGTGTCCAGAAGATTAGGCACTCTGCCTGCTCCATATACAGATATACAGCTGTACGCAGACCTGTCCCAGCACACTTCAGCAAAGGCGGCAATTGAAGACCCTGACCAAGGCTCTCTACAACCACAAAATTGTTTATAAATGGCGTCACCCCGCAACCTTGCTTGTCGCCTACAATGGGATCCCCCATACCATTTCAACCATTGAAGGCGGTATGAAGCTACTTCACTCTTGGGGCATTATACCAGAGCCTCCCAAAGGATTCCATGATGTACCGAGGCAGTCTCCCTCCCCTCGCTCCAGGCACCAACAGGGGCCCACAAGGCAAAAATGTAATCCATGAAATCCAGCGCTTCCCCTCATCAGCGTATATTAGTCTGGCCGGGCTACTAATTTGTACCTACCCTTTCTCCAAGAGCTTTCTGTCCACCTAGGTGGAGTACCCCCACTTCACTGTCAGCAACCCTGCAAAAGGATTTCTCTTGCTGACTGTTCTATATCATTTGGTGTCCAAGTTCATTGCCATATTGAACTATTCCAGTTTACTTGCATACTTAAGCACAGTTCTCTGTTTTTGTCTTTTTTCTTTCTTTTTTTTTTTTTTTTTTCTAGTGCTGCTTTGTTTTGTTTTTTCCTTTGTTTTTCTACTTCATATCAGGAGTTCGCTGTTGCAACCCCTAGACTTGAGGACCCCAAGTGACCACTGCTGAGCTGCCTTCTAAGAGTTTACTGTATCCCTAACTTTGACAACTTCGCCCGTCGGAGTACGAGCGTTCTCATCCGGCATCACTTCAGCAATCAAGGTAACCGTTAATCTCATTTGACAGTTATTGCTCCCTCAGGAATCCCACCTTACTAAGGAGACTTTGTTCTACTTGCAACCCACATAGGAGGACTCTTTCACTTCTTTCATTACTTACAAGCTACCATGTCCTTTAAAATTGTATCATTAAATGCAAGGGGGCTAAACCACCCCGCAAAACGTGCCTTGTTATGGTCTACTGCCAATTCTCTCCAAGGAGATATCATCTGCGTACAAGAGATGCACTTCTCCCTCTCTGCAACCCCAATGTGTGACCACAAACACTCCCCCAATATCTATCTGGCTTCTGGGAAAAAGAAACGTAAAGGTGTCCTCCTGGCTGTTAGACACTCCCTGGCCTTTCTTCACCATGAATCTCTCTTGGATCCCAAGGGTCGTTTCATCATCCTTAGATGCTCAATTGACAATCGACCATACACCATTGTAAATCTATATGCACCCAACAGCCATCAAATGACATTTATCCGTTCAGTGGTCCATAAAGCAAAGTCGCTTAAGTTTGGCAACCTCATTATATGTGGTGACTTCAATTTAGCACCTGAAAGTACTATAGACTCTTCTGCCACTCCCAAACGTCACAATGCATCTCTTTCCAGGTTCTTGTGGTCTAACGACATTTATGACGTGTGGAGGTGCTGTCACGCAGCGGAGAGGGACTATTCTTACCTCTCCCCGTGTCACGGCACCTACTCACGCATTGACCTATGTATTTCTGATAAAAACTTTTGGAATGTATTTCTGCTACAGAGCTCCACACGGCCACTTGGTCGGATCACTCCCCACTAAGTGTTACAGTGTCACATGGCCCACCTGTACACTCTACCTATGTGTGGAGATTGCAAAACCACCTCATCTCCAACCCAACTTAAGTAAGTGAAATCCAATCACATCTTGACAATTATATGTCCGACAACTTCCAAACTGATTCTGACCCGGTGGTTGTGTGGAATGCTCATAAAGCTGTCTTAAGGGGGGTATTTATGCAACTGGGAGCTAGGGATAGGAAGAGAAGGACGCAGCAGATAGACGATATCACGAAAAAACTATCTTCCCTAGACTCACAGAACAAACAAAACCCCTCTACCTCACTTCAGACACAAATCTTCGCCCTCAGACAAGATCTTAGAGTCTTCCTACTGGAAAAATTTAGTAACAATCTCAAGAAGTGGAAAGCTACCACATATTCCACTAGCAACAAAGCCTCCAAATCTATGGCCCTCCGCATCAAAGGGCAAAGACTTAAGTCTCAAATCCCCTATATATTCCACCCCAAATCGAAGGAGAAACTACTTGAACCCAATCTTATAGCTGACACCTATAGCTCATATTACGACTCCCTCTATAACCTTAAAGATGACCAAGCGACGCATCAACCTTCTCCTATTGAAATCCAAAACTTTCTTGACCACATCAACTTACCAACTATTGAAAATAGTGGGGTGCGCTAAAACAAATATAGGAATCCAACAGAAATACAATAATCAAATTATATATGTAGGATATAGGGTGCATGATATAATTCAAAAGTCCATAATGAATAAATCATAAGTGTCCATAGTGATGAATTCAAACTGATAAACGTGAAGCAAAATTCTTGAACTTCAGATGTGAAAACCCACCACCAGGTGAAATTCCTCCTTACCAGACGGAAATAAGGTGCACACAAAATACAAATCAACTGATGACCACTGACTAAAGTGCTTCCAATCTCCTAGTAAACCACCCAAAATGGTCTCTTACCAAACAGCAGATAGTAAGCGCTTGTTTTTCAGTGATATTCCCTACTTCCTCCGCTGTCTCCAGCCCACAGCAAGGTGACTCTCAGACCACAAAGCCGATGACTCACAAGCACAGGACTCCTCTGCTGCCACTTTCAGCAATGTCTCCTCTCTACTGCCTGAGGCAGTAACCAAGGCAAGGCAAGAAACCCAGATGTGCACATATTAAGTTGATCAAACATCGATCTGTAGGGGGCGCCGGATATGTGGACATATACGACTACTACCTAGCATCAGTACTCACTCAATTGAAAGATTGTTTCAAAGCAACTCCAATTACTCTATGGATCAACATAGAATCTACCTATTGTAACAGAAAAGACCTATCAGCTTGGCTCATGGCAACTACTCAGGGTGCTAAAATCCCTTCCCATGTTCCCCCATTTATGGTTGCAGCGGCTAAAGCATGGAAACTGCTACTAATGCAAAACTCCTTCCCTCCTAACCGAACCCCACTTTGAATTCCCATAACAGCTCTTCATTCGCTCATGGACCAGGCCTACTTCATAGACTGGCAGAGGCAGGGCATTACGCACATTAACGACTAGAGATGTCACGAACCTTAAAATTTGCCGTTCGCGAATGGCGAATGCGAACCTCCCCAAATGTTCGCGTACGGGCGAACCGGGGGAACCGCCATAGACTTCAATAGGCAGGCGAATTTTAAAACCCACAGAGCCTCTTTCTGGCCACAATAGTGATGGAAAAGTTGTTTCAAGGGGACTAACACCTGGACTGTGGCATGCCGGAGGGGGATCCATGGCAAAAATCCCATGGAAAATTACGTAGTTGACGCAGAGTCGGGTTTTAATCCATAAAGGGCATAAATCACCTAACATTCCTAAATTGTTTGGAATAACGTGCTTTAAAACATCCAGTGTGTGTATACGATCAGGTATGATGTTGTATCAATCAGGTAGTGTAAGGGTTACGCCCGATTCACAGTGACAGACCAAACTCTGACAGACCAAAGTCCCCGTTTAACGCACCGCAAACAACCGCAAACAGTCCATTTGCAGTGGGTACAGTACAGTCTGTGGACCTGACACTCACTGGCAGGCAACTATAAAAAATATATTTTTTTTTAATTTGCAAGGTGCTGTGCCACCGTATATATGAGTGGTGGGCACTGCAGTGGGCACAGTACACTCTGTGGACCTGACACTCACTGGCAGGCCAGGCAACTGCAATTATAAAAAATATATATTTTTTTAATTTGCAAGGTGCTTTGCCACCGTATATATGAGTGGTGGGCACTGCAGTGGGCACAGTACACTCTGTGGACCTGACACTCACTGGCAGGCCAGGTAACTGCAATTATAAAAAATATTAATTTTTTTAATTTGCAAGGTGCTGTGCCACCGTATATATGAGTGGTGGGCACTGCAGTGGGCACAGTACACTCTGTGGACCTGACACTCACTGGCAGGCCAGGCAACTGCAATTATAAAAATATGTTTTTTTTTAATTTGCAAGGTGCTGTGCCACCGTATATATATGAGTGGTGGGCACTGCAGTGGGCACAGTACACTCTGTGGACCAGACACTCACTGGCAGGCCAGGCAACTGCAATTATAAAAAAAAATTATTTTTTAATTTGCAAGGTGCTGTGCCACCGTATATATGAGTGGTGGGCACTGCAGTGGGCACAGTACACTCTGTGGACCTGACACTCACTGGCAGGCCAGGCAACTGCAATTATAAAAAATATATTTTTTTTTAATTTGCAAGGTGCTGTGCCACCGTATATATATGAGTGGTGGGCACTGCAGTGGGCACAGTACACTCTGTGGACCTGACACTCACTGGCAGGCCAGGCAACTGCAATTATAAAAAATATATTTTTTTTTAATTTGCAAGGTGCTGTGCCACCGTATATATGAGTGGTGGGCACTGCAGTGGGCACAGTACACTCTGTGGACCTGAAACACACTGGCAGGCCAGGCAACTGCAATTCTAAAAAATATTTTTTTTTTAATTTGCAAGTGCTGTGCCACCGTTTATATATGAGTGGTGGGCACTGCAGTGGGCACAGTACACTCTGTGGACCTGAAACTCACTGGCAGGCCAGGCAACTGCAATTATAAAAAATATATATTTTTTTTAATTTGCAAGGTGCTGTGTCACCGTATATATATGAGTGGTGGGCATTGCAGTAGGCACAGTACACTCTGTGGACCTGACACTCACTGGCAGGCCAGGCAACTGCAATTATAAAAAATATATTTTTTTTAACTTGCAAGGTGCTGTGCCACCGTATATATGAGTGGTGGGCACTGCGGTGGGCACAGTACACTCTGTGGACCTGACACTCACTGGCAGGCCAGGCAACTGCAATTATAAAAAAATATATATTTTTTTTAATTTGCAAGGTGCTGTGCCACCGTATAAATCAGTGGTGGGCACTGCAGTGGGCACAGTACACTCTGTGGACCTGACACTCACTGGCAGCCGGCAGGCAACTGCAATTATGACAGAGGAAAAAAAAAATATTTTTTAAACTGCAAGGTACTGTGCCACCCGATATGAGTGTGGTGTGCACACAGTACAGTCTGTGATGGGTCTGTGGCCTCTCACACACGGCGGGCAGGCAACTGCACAATAGATGTATACTGTATATATATATATATATATATATATATATATATATATATATATATAAAATTTACTGAAATACCAGCCCTCAAATGGGCTTTTTGTGGTGCTGTCAGGATGCTGTCCTTACAGCAGGAGTGGACCAAGAACACTATCTAACAACTGTCCCTATTAACAGCAGCAGCACTCTCCCTGCTCTCACTAACACACTGCTTCAGAATGATCTAAGATGAATGCTACCCTTGCTTTTTTATAGGAGTTGGGAGGGTGTGGGAGGGAGGGTATGCTGATTGGCTGGAATGTGTCTGCTGACTGTGAGGTACAGGGTCAAAGTTTGCCTCAATGATGAAGTATAGGCGGCGGACCGAACATCGCATATGTTCGCCCGCAGAGGCGGACGCGAACAAGCGATGTTCGCCGGGAACTGTTCGCCGGCGAATAGTTAGGGACATCTCTATTAACGACCTATACCATGACTCCAAACTTCTCCCCTTCAAAGAACTTCAGACTAAATTCAATCTTCCTCACACAGCATTATTTACTTACATGAGACTTACCCACTTTCTGGCTTCCTTCCCACCCTGGCCACAGTTTATTCATGCTCACGCATGGACATATCTCGCAAGCATTGGACCTCCAAAACAGAAGGAAATAACTACCTTTTATAACCTCCTTCAACATAAAACACTCTTTATTAAAGCCTCCCCACATTTACATAGGGAACGAGACATGGGCACACAATATACGGACAAACAATGGACTCAAGCACTTCATTCTGTATACTGGGTCACTAGCTGCTCCAACTTATGGGAACTTTCCATTAAATTCTCCCTTAGATGGTACCTAACTCCTTCTAGAATCCACAAATTTGAACCCAGCAATGATGGTACGTGCTGGAGACTATGTGGAAACGATGGAAATTCACATACTGTGGCAATGCCCACATCTCCTAAATTACTGGAAGACTATCTTCACAATTATGTCTGAAGTTACACATATTTCTATTACGCCTAATCCTGGATTGGAACTATTATTGTTGGGGATAGAACAGTTACCCAAGCCCTTAAGACATACCATGATACATATCATGCTAGCAGCCAGACTCAATATTACACGAGCCTGGAAACAAGAACTCCCTCCGACAACTCAAGGAGTTATTGACCTCACCAACACGCATTACACATTTGAACGCACTCTGTCTCTTAAAAACCATTCTATACAACGCACAACTCAACAATGGCAACCTTGACCAGTTGGATTGAGCGTTTAGTGGTCAATACCCCCTCCTCCTAATCTTTTCCTCCTTTCTATTTTCTTTTTGTTGCAATCACTAGAGGAGCACCTTTGCTCCTCTCCCCCCCCCTGCCCTTGGGCACAGTAGAGTTCCCCAGAGGGGTGCCCAAGTGGAGGGGGTCAAACGAGCGACAAGATACCGTGTCCCCCCCCTTCTGAAAACGGGATGTAGAAATATGAACCTATCCTAACATCCCCACTCGGTGGTCCATTACAACTCTCACAAATCTTACAACTATATATCTAATGGTTTGTTATTAATTGGGCTTTTGCTAGTAAGACATGTGTTACAATCTGGGTCCTCAGTCACTTGTTCTAATAGCGGATGGGCTCCTACCCAAAAAGCTCAGTTAGTAGAATCTCCTTCATTATATGTCTATTGAATTTACCTGCATTGCTCAATGATGTTCTGTAATGCTTTTGCCTTACATTGTATGGCGACCTTAAATGTTATTACTTGCACTTTTCACCACAAATCGTGGCTTGATTGAAGATTTGTAATGTTTTACTGTTCTCTATTTTTGTATGTTCTATTTAAAACCAATAAAAACCTTTATGAAAAAAAAAAAAATGTTAGTATTCAGACATATTATGTACATTTAGGAAAGAATCCAGATCTTTTTTTAAAGCAATCTACTGATCTAGCCAGAACCAGCTCTTGAGGGAGTCTATTTTACATTTTAACAGCTTCTACTATGAAGAAACCTTTCTGTATTTGGAGATTAAATGTATTTTCCTCTGGATGTAAAGAGTGCCCCCTTGTCCTCTGTGATGACCTTAAAGTGAATAACTCAACACCAACTTCACTATATGGACCACTTATGTATTTATACATGTTGATCATATCCCCCCCTAATCTCCACTTCTCAAAAGAGAATAAATTCAGATCTTCTAATCTTTTCTCATAGCTGAGCTCCTCAATGCCTCTTATCAGTTTAGTTGCCCTTCTCTGCACTTTCTCCAGTTCTCCAATTCTCCAATATCGTGTTTGTGAACTTGTGCCCAAAACTGAACTGCATATTCCAAAAGAGGTCTTACTAATAATTTGTACAGGGGTAAAATGATGACTGTCTCTTTGCTGTTTATACCTCTCTTAATACAAGAAAGGATTTTGCTTACTTTGGAAACTGCAGCTTGGCATTGCATGCTATTATTAAGTTTATGATCTACCTAAACACCCAGATCCTTCTCCGCTATGGATTCCCCCAGTTGTACTCCCCCTAGTATGTATGATGCATGCATATTCTTAGCCCCAAGTGCATAACTTTACATTTATCAACATTAAACGATAAGTCCAACCTAACCTAACTAACGCTGAACTTGCTCTGTGCCACATTCTAAATCTAATCTATCTAACCCTGTAAAACAAAAATCGCTGTACTTACCTTTTCTGCACCCAATCCAGTCCGGTCTCCAGCAATGGAAGCTGTGTGCAGGAGAGGAACGACAACGGCTGTGAAATGAATGGGAAGTAACGTCACCCTTGGACTTACTATGGGGCTTCCATTGTCGAGTGCCACTGAAGTGCGCTGAAGCCGCCGTTGGCAGCTCAGGGTGGGACCGGACCTGATCGGCTGCAGAATAGTGTAGTGCTACCCCTGCAGGTGCCACTGGTTGAATTGGGTCCTTTGTTCTTACTGTGACCTCTACAAAGTCCTCTGCACCTCTGAAATCTTGGGTACACCTGTCAACAGACAGAAATTGACAAAGTTTGGTAAATGCCTCAGGGTCCCCCTGAAATGAGACTCGAGACCTTGAAGTATGATAACAAGTTATATTAAGAATAGGAGTAGTCAAAAATAACAGGAAATCACAATGCAGTACACATTTTAGTATATACAGTTTCAAATATCAATTAATAATTAATAATCAGAAGGAGTGCATCCTTAGGTTTTGTTAAGGCTGCATAAACTGTAGCCGCTGGAAATGATTGCCAGACCATTATTCTATATCTTTAAGGATAGTCTACAGACGGGTATGGTGCCAGCTGATTGGAAAAAAGCCAACGTGGTACCAATATTTAAAAAAGGGCCGAGATATATCCCGGGTAACTATAGGCCGGTCAGCCTAACATAAGTAGTCTGCAAGATTTTGGAGGGGATGTTAAGGGACCACATACAAGACTTTAGTAATGAAAATGGTATTATTAGTAGTAATCAGCATGGATTCATGAAAAATCATTCTTGCCAAACCAATCTATTAACCTTCTACGATGAAGTGAGTTGCCATCTAGATAAAGGTAAGCCTGTGGATGTGGTGTATCTGGACTTTGCGAAAGGGCCTTTGACACCATTCCCCAAAAACGCTTAAAACGTGTTCAAACTAAGGAAGGTAGGTATGGACCATAAGGTGAGTACCTGCATAGAGAACTGGCTCCAGGGGAGAGTTCAGAGGGTAGTGATAAATGGGGAGTACTCGGATTGGGCAGGTGTGGAAAGTGGGGTCCCCCAAGGTTCTGTCCCGGGGGCCAATCCTGTTTAACTTATTCATAAATGATCTAGAGGAGGGGATATCCAGCACAATCTCAGTATTTGCGGACGATACTAAACTAAGCATGCCAATATCTTCTATGCAGGATGTGGAAACCTTACAAGAGGATCTGAACAAAATAATGGGGTGGGCAACTACATGGCAGATGAGGTTTAATGTTGAAAAATGTAAAATAATGCACCTGGGCATCAGTAATGCGAAAGCAAGCTACTCTCTGGGGGGGAACCTCTGGGTGAGTCTAGGATGGAAAAGGACCTGGGGGTACTGGTAGACAACAGGCTTGGTAGTGGCATGCAATGCCAAGTCGCTGCAAGCAAAGCGAACAGAATACTGGGATGTATAAAAAAAAGGGGATTCACTCCAGAAATAAAGAGATTATTATCCCTCTCTACAAGACTCTGGTCCGGCCATACCTGGAGTATGCTGTCCAGTTCTGGGCACCGGTCCTCAGGAAGGATGTGCTGGAACTGGAGAGAGTCCAGAGCAGGGCAACAAAAATAATTAGGGGAATGGAGGACATCAGCTATGAGGAAAGACTACAAGCACTGAACTTATTCTCTCTGGAGAAGAGACTATTGAGAGGGGATATGATAACAATGTACAAATACTGTACTGGCGACCCTAGCATAAAGAACAAACTTTTCAGAGAAAGGGAATACAATAAGACACGTGGCCACTCACTAAAACTTGAGGAAAAACGGTTTAAGCAAAAAATACGTAAGGGGTTCTTTACTGTTAGAGCAGTGGGGATGTGGAATTCTCTTCCACAAGCAGCCGTATCAGCAGGGAGCATTGATAGTTTCAAAAAACTATTAGATGGGCACCTTAAAGAACATAACATACAGGGGTATACAATGTATGGTTAACAGCAAACACACACACACATCATAGGTTGAACTGGATGGACTGATGTCTTTTTTCAACCTCACAAACTATGTAACAACATAAGGTGATGATGAATTTGGAATCAATAGAACAATAATTAAGTCGCCTAGAGTCACTTACAGTGAGGAGGCCTGTACAAACACCTCAGCTGCTCCTTGGAAACTCCTGTGATCAGAGTGAAGTCAGTATAGCAATAAAGGAAAGAGGGAGCTCTTCAGGTTAAGGCTATCCAGCAAAGTATATATATATATATATATATATATATATATATCCTGAATGTGTAACACTACACACAAAGAGAGTTAAAATCATAGTTTTATTGTTCAGTTAAAAGCAACAACCAATCAAGGTTTAAATGGGACTGGATCACAAAAACAGATTGGATGTCAGACTGAGCCTGTCTACTTGCCACGCAGCTGCTAGATCACAAGGAGGTGCCGTGGTATGCCGTGGATGTTGTTCCTACAAGAAGCTGTTCCTACAAGCAGAGCGGCATGTAATCTGGATGGTAGGATGGAATTCAACCAGTGTGGGACTCGAAGAGACCAATAGGGGTGCTGGTGATGATGTCAATTGCCTGTGCCCAGGAGGCAGGGTTCAGCCGATATCAGCTGTCAGTGACCATTAGGCCAAAAGAAGAATGGTCCCGTCACCATTACGACATGTTTTGCGCCTCCGCGCCTTATCAAAGTCAGGCACCTATATATATATATATATATATATATACTTTGCTGGATAGCCTTAGCCTGAAGCGCTCCCAGCTCAGGATTAGTCCAGGGACCGAGCTAGGTGACAGTCCAGGGGCTTGGATCAGGGGGAATCCAGTGGCCTGGCTCTAGAGGAATCCAGGGGCCTGGTTCAGAAGGCATCCATGTACCCTACTCAGGGGGGATCCTGGAGTATGTCAGTCCAGTGGTCTAGCTCAGGGGTAATCCAGTCGTGTGGTTCTGGGAAGTCCAGGGGTCTGGTTCTGTGGCACATAACAACTTAGCGATGGGCATGGGGCCTGGCTCAGGATGATTCCAGGGATCTGGCTTGTGGGTAGTCCAGAGGTTTGGCTCAGTGGCTGGCAAGGGGTACAACACAGTTGTAGACAAGGGACCTGATTCAGAATACTTCCAGGGATTTGTCTCGCTTGAAGTTTAGGACCTGGCTCAATTGCAGTCCAATTGCCTAAGTTGGCAACATGCAAGGGGCCCTGCTCAGTGGCAGGCAAAGGGTCTGGCTTGGGATGAGTGCAGGGGAATGGTTTAGGAGAAGTCCATGGGTCTGGCTTGGCTTCAGTCCAGGGGTCCAGCTCAGAAGCAGGCTAAGGGCTCAGCTTAGGATTAGTCCAGAGGCCCAGCTAGGTAAGAGTCCACGGGCCCTGCTTAGAAGTAATCCAGGGGCTTGGCTCAGGAGGAACCCAGGGGCCCGGCTCAGGAGGAATCCATGGCCCCTGCCTGGGGGGATCCTGTAGTCTGGCTTGGTAGAAATCCAGAGGCCCAGAATCGGAGAGATCCAGGGGTTTGGCTCAGTGACTGTATAGGGACCTGGCTCAGTAGCAGTACAGGGGCCTGGCTCAGTGGCAGTACAGGGGCCAAGCTTGGGAGTAATCCAGAGGCCCAGCTTGAGAGGAATCCAGGGCCAGGCTAGGTGGCAGTACAGGGGCCTGGCTCTATTACAGTACAGGAGTTTGGCTAGGTGAGGAACCTAAGGGCCTGGCTCAGGAGGAACTCTGAGATTGAGAGGAACCTGTAGGCCCAGCTTGTGAGAAATGTAGGGGACCAGCTCAGAAGGGATCAAGTGGCCCAGCTCAGGAGGAAGCCAGGAGATCAACCCTGGTGGAATCCATGGGCTCTACTCAGGAAGAAACCTGGAGCCCAGCTTAGTAGGAATTCAGGGGTTTGGCTTAGAAGCAATCCAGGAGCTCAGCTCTGGAGGAATCCAGGGGCTGACTCAGATGGAATCCAGGGGGCCTGCTCAGGAGGACTCATGCAGCCTTGTTTAGTAGGAATCGAGGGGCTCAGATCAGTGGTAGTACAGGGGCCCAGCTCATTGGCAATCCAGGGACTGAGCTCGGAAGGAATCCAGGAGCTTGGTGGGGGAGGAATCCAGGGGCCAGGCTCAGTGGCAGTACAGCAGCCCAGCTTAGTGACACTACAGGAGTCTGGCTTAGTGACAGTCCAGCGGCTTAGTTTGGAAGGAATCCAGGGGAATTGCTTGAGAGGAAGCCAGAAGCCCAGCTTGAAAGAAATCCAGAGGCCTGACTTTGGTGGAATCTCTGGAACTCTGGAGGAATCAGGGGGCCTTTCTAAGTAGCAGTACAGGGGTCTGAACTGGTTTCAGTCCAGGAGCCCAGCTCATTGGGGGCCTGCGTCAGGAGGAATCCAGAGGCCCAGCTTGGTGGCAGTCCAGGGGCCTGGCTCAGTAGTAATCCAGGGGCTGGCTCTTGAGGAGTGGAGAGGCCTGATTCTAGAGAAGTCAAGGAGCCTGGCTGTGGAGTAGTTGGAGGCCTGACATGGCGACATTTGAGGGGTCCTACTAGGCGTAAGTCAAAGGCACCAGCTCTGGAAGAGTCGAAGGGCCTAGTTCTGAAGGAATATGGAGGTCTGCCTATGGAGAAGACAAGGTGTCGGACTCTGGGGAAAATGAGGGACCCAGCTCGGGGAAGACGAGGGTTAACATTCAAGGGGTCCAGCTCTAGTGGAGTTGAGGGGCCCAGTTCAGTAGCAGTCAAGGAGTTTGACCTTGCAGGGTTGCAATCGATTGGACTGCCCTTGTAAAGTTGAGGGGCCCAGGGGACCTGACTAGGTTACAGTCAAGGAGTAGAGTTCAGCCCAGGCAAATGTTCAGCCCGAAAATCCCTGTTCGTCCGTTCAACGAACACCCAAATTTGCAGAGCTGAATTAGCCAAGCGCCCCACAATGCACAGTGCATTCTATACCCTGATTGCGCAAAGATTTGCCCAATCAGGGCACAGTGAATAGCTGTTGCTAAGGAGCAGGGCCGGGAAGTCGGCCGCAGGGTGCTTAACAGCGGATAAGTCATCAGCTGTCAATGTGCTTCCCCTCTGAAAGCTGAATAAAAAAATCATGCCGGCAATAGAAAAAAATTGAAAAAAAAAATGGTGTGGGGTCTCCCCTCCCTCCTGAACCATATCAGGCGACATGTCCTCACCATGGACTTTGCCCCCCTACCCCAAAGCACCTTGTCCCCATGTGGATGGGGACAAGGGTTTCTTCCCCACAACCTTGGGCTGTGGTTGTGGGGGTCTGTGGGCAGGAGGCTTATCGGAATCTGGAAGCCCCTTTTAACAGATCCCTGCCCCCCCATGTGAATGAGTATGGGGTACATTGTTCCCCTACTCATTCACCCAAAAAAGTGTCAATAAGAAAAAAAAACACAAACACAGTTTTTGACAATACCTTTTCATAAAAAAAGAAACCCAATGTCCCCCGATTTAGATCCATCGTCAATCACGATGCCCATCGCCACCACTGAAAAAAGAAAAATGGTCCGCCCACAACGAAGGCTAACTGCCATCTGCCTGCTCTGCTATTTCACAGTTTAAGGGGCTGAGCCACCTGGTGATGTCACCTGCTGGCACCGCCCTCTTGTGACATCACCGGCCGATGCATGCCGGTCAGAACTGTCAAATGGCAGAGCCTGTACTAGGTGCTTAGCCTTCGTTGTGGGTGGAGTGTTTTCTTTTTCTTTTTTTGGGTCAGGCGGTGACAGCGCCTCGTGATTTTTTTTTTTTTTTAGTAAAGGAATTGTCATAAACTGCTTTTTTTTTCTTGACACTTTTTTTGTGGATGAGTAGGGGTACAATGTACGCCATACTCATTAACATGGGGGCCATGATCTGGGGGCCGCATTTTTAAAGGGGGCTTCCAGATTCTGATAAGCCCCTTGCCTGCAGATCCCCACAACCACCACCCAGGGTTGTTGGGAAGAGGCCCTTGTCCCCATCTACAAAGGGACAAGGTGCTTAGGGGGGGCCCCCTCCCCCAAAGCATCCCCCATGTTGAGAGCATGTAGTCTGGTACGGTTCAGGAGGGAAGGGTGCCCGCTTGTCCACCCTTTCCTGGCCTGTCAGGCTGCATGCTTGGATAAGGGTCTGGTATGGATTTTGGTATAGACGTTCCCCTTAAAAATTGTACGACAACAGACCAAAGATTTGTGTGGGGTTCCCCCTAAATTTCAAACCAAAAACATTTTTTTTACTATTTTTTCATTTTTGATATTATCAATGCAAAAAATCTCTTGTTAAAATATTAGATACAAAGTCAATTGTGTTAATAATACAAATTATATCAGGGTACCGACATCCCAAAGGTCATCAATTTACAAAAAAAGAAAGAGACTGTCCCAAAGAAAGGGACATACTAGGCTCAAAAGGCTACGAGCCCCTAAAGCCAAGAAAAAAGAGAAAAAAGACAGAGAAAAAAGGAATGAAGGAGGGATAAGAGAAAAGGGAAGGAGGGAAGGGAGAAAGAAGCAAAGGGGGAGTGGGAAAAACAAGAGAAATGGAGAAGGGGAAAAAGAGGGGGGGGGGAAGGGGGAAAGAGAAGAGAGACAAGAAAGGAAATAAAAGAAAAAAGACAAAGAAAAGGGGAAAAGAGGAAAAGGAAACAGGGAAAAAGGGGGGGGGGGGAAGAAAAAAAGGGGGAGGGGGGAAAGAATGTGGAGGGCTAGAGGGATTTTAATGGTACTGTAATAAGTTGGTTTAATCAATCAAAATAACAGATTTTTTTTAAAAATGATCAAATTTATTAATTCAAAAGAATTATATTAAAATCAGACAATAAATCGCACAGACAACATATATTGCACATATTAATGGATCATAGCAGATACGGCCATCAATACTGTATATATCTAGGGTGCCAACAGACTGTATCCAGATTTCCACCCAACATGTTTTGCAGTTTAGAAAACCGCTTCTTCAGGGGCACATATACTGCAACAGTATGATCCTAAACTCCCTAAAAAAGGGGGATATAAACATAATGTCAATACAAGAACATAGTGTTTGCATGAGGAGAGTATAACATTCCCGTACTTACACCTAGGCCACCAACACCGAAAGGCTCAGATGAAACTATAAGCGGGACCAGGTGCCCAAGCTAAACGCCTCCCCGATGGGTGTGGGAGTAAAGAAGCAATGAGTTAGAAAATATTCATGTATGGAAGGTACTGATGGAAACAACAAGTGTGTTGTAAAAAAAAATCCTTCACCCAAATACATAGGGAGGAAAATGTAGAGAAAAAAAAGAAAAACATGCCAAAACCATGCAAGATATTAATGGGAACTAGCCCTTGTACCTACCACTACAGAAAATTATCTTGTGCATACAGCTAGAAAGGGGTATGTATGTACAGCCCATGTGCCATACGCAAGAACTTGTGCACTGCATTATTGCTCCGGACAGGTATCTATAAAGATGCAAAGGCATGAGTATAAAATGTTAAAATATTGTTTTTAAAGGAGCAGTGATTTTAATAATGCTTAAAATGAAACAATAAAAATGAAAAGTTCCTTTAAATATAGTGCCTGGGTCGGTCTCTTTATTCTGCCTGCAAAATGGCCCATCTGTGCCATGTATAGAACCTGCTGCAGCAAAACTGACATTTCTAAAGAAAAAAAACCTATTTAGTCACTATACTGTGCAGACCCTATTGATATATTCCTATCAGTATCTAGATACCATTTGATATGTAGTGTTTGTAATCAGGGATTTTTGAGTAGGGGAACTGTCTATATACAATGGATATATGCTATACAATATATATTTATGCCCTCCTGGAACGATTGATATGAAAGCTTGTTCACAAATTTAGATATTTTTGCAACTTTAGATTTGATAATATAAATAAGCCCTTATGTCAGTGCCTATCCTGAGAAAGAAAAACGCAAAATTGTAAAACGCATCAATTTTAAGTGCTGTGAATACTTATGTTGGTAGAATGTTGCAATCTCTCTCAAACAAAGTTTGGCTGATAATGTGTTTTATAACGTACACTGAACAAAATTATAAACGCAACACTTTTGTTTTTGCCTCCATTTTTCATGAGCTGAACTCAAAGATCTAAGACTTTTTCTATGTACACAAAAGGCCTATTTCTCTCAAATATTGTTGACAAATCTGGCAAAATCTGTGTTAGTGAGCACTTCTCCTTTGCCGAGATAATCCATCCACCTCACAGGTAGGCATATCAAGATGCTGTGTTAGGGTGCTGGTGGTAACCCGACGACAGAGATAGGCCCCGATGTCCGCTAGAGGGCGGAGCTTGGACGGAACCCCCAAGGTAAGTGACACAGGCTAGCCTGAGGTGCGGAGTCTAAGTATCCACCTGTTTTCACCAGAGCCTCTGGTGGTGAGGATGGACTTCGCTGCGTGTGGATACCAGGTCGCGGTCCTCAGGGTCGCCCCACCAAGGGAGAACCGATCAAGGTCCGAAGGCGGGTAAACAGACAAGGGAGATCCGAGAGAATGGTCAAACAAGCCGGAGTCAGGACGGGCAGCAGACGAGCGGAGTCAGGAACAAGCCAAATGGTCAACAGGAAATCAGCAGCAAACAGGTCACAGGTTCAGGAACAACGGCAGGAGCTGAAGACAAGACAGCACTGAACCTGTGTGCTGATCCAGCTTAAATAGTGCTCTTTCTTGATAAAAGAGGGGTGGAGCCAGAATAGCCTGTGAGTTTTAACTCATCCTCTGCCAGAGCCTTCCTGACAGGTTCCTAACATTGCCCCCCCCTTAAGGGCAACCTCCGTGTGCCCAACAAGCTCCTTTTTTGTGGATGAGCATGAAAAAAATGCTTGGATTAGGTCCGCAGCATGTACGTTCCGTTCAAGCTCCCAGGAGTTCTCTTCCGGACCATAACCCTTCCATTTGATGAGAAACTGTAGCTGGTTGCCTCTCTTTCGACAGTCCACCACAGCCTCAACCTCATACTCCACATCTCCATCCACGATCACAGGTTCTGGGGTACCTGAACTTCTACCAGGGAAGTTATCGGGGATCACGGGCTTCAGTAAGGAAACATGAAATATGGGATGGATCCGAAGGGTATCGGGTAGGGATAGTTCATAGGACACATCATTGAGTTTCCTTTTAACTGGAAATGGACCAATAAATCTGGGAGCCAGTTTCTTGGACGGGCAGGCCAGGCGGAGATTAGCCGTGGAAAGCCAGACCCGATCGTCAGGTTGAAGAATCAACTCTCCCTTCTTTCTCTTGTCGAAGATCCTTTTGGACGCAGTTTGGGCCTTCGCTAAGGTCTCCCGCAGAAGGTTATTATTCCGGGAAAAGAAGTTGACGGTGTCTTGGACTGCAGGAACTCCGGATTCACATGGAATATCTGGTAAGAAGGAGGGATGAAATCCGTAATTAGCGAAGAAGGGAGATTGGCCAGTAACAGAGTGCTTGGAATTGTTGTAGGAGAATTCTGCAAATGGTAACAGGGCTACCCAGTCGTCCTGGACAAAGGTGGTAAAGCACCGCAGGTACTGCTTCAGGGTTTGGTTTGTCCTCTCAGTTTGTCCATTGGTCTGTGGGTGGTAGGCTGAGGACATAGACAACTCAATCTTTAACAGTTTACATAAAGCCTTCCAGAAGCGGGACGTAAATTGTACCCCTCTGTCAGAGATGATGTTCCTGGTAATCCCATGGAGTCTTATGATCTCCCTAATGAAGATCTCTGCAGTTTCCCTTGCAGAGGGAGTACCCTTGAGGGGCAAAAAATGGGCCATTTTAGAGAGTCGATCTACCACCACAAAAATGGCAGAGCACCCCGCAGAATGTGGAAGTTCCACGATGAAATCCATGGCAATTGTTTGCCAGGGCCGATCAGGGATGGGAAGAGGTCTGAGAAGGCCCCACGCCTTACTTCTGGTGGTTTTACACCGGGAACAGGTGGTACAGAAGAGTACATAACTCCTGCAGCTCTCTTCCATGTCAGGCCACCAAAAAGAACGCTGCAGGAGGTCAAGGGTTCTATGGACACCAAAATGACCAGCCAGAGGGTGATCATGACAGGCAGCCAGAATTGCTGTTCTGACCTCTTCCGGGACGAAGATCTTGTCTTTAACCCATAACAAGCCATTCTTGTGCACCAGGGGTATTCCGGGTGGACCAGGAATGTAAGCAGAGGCTTGCTCAAGACGGGCTTTCAGATTTGTGAATAAAAGTAGGAAGTTCTTTTCGGATAGGATGGTGTCAGGTACTGAAGTTTCCTTCGGGCTATCAAACATCCGGGACAGGGCATCCGGTTTAACATTTTTAGACTCAGGTCGATAGGTGATATGAAATGAAAACCTTGAAAAAAAAAGTGCCCACCGTGCCTGACGGGTTCTCAAACGTTTTGCAGATCTCAGATACTCAAGGTTTTTGTGATCCGTAAAAATAAGAATAGGGTGTACAGCCCCCTCAAGCAAATACCGCCACTCTTCAAGTGCGGCTTTGATCGCCAGAAGTTCCCGGTCCCCAACATCATAATTCCTCTCTGCAGAGGAGAGTTTCCGGGAAAAGAAGGCTATCGGGTGTATCAAGTCCTTGGTTCCCTGTCTTTGGGAGAGGACTGCCCCGACAGCAACTTCAGAAGCATCAACCTTGAGGAGGTAGGGTAAGGTGGGATCCGGGTGACTCAACACAGGGGCTGACGTGAAGAGCTTCTTAAGGACCAAGAAGGCGGACTGGGCTTCGGGGGTCCATTGAAAGCGAACACTCTTCTTGGTGAGCTGAGTAATGGGAGTGATGATATGAGAGAAACCCTTAATGAACTTTCTATAGAAGTTGGCGAAGCCAACGAATCGCTGCACTCCCTTTTTGTCAGATGGAGGTGGCCAATCCAGGATGGCAGAGACTTTCTGGGGATCCATCTCTATACCCTCTGTAGAAATTATTAACCCCAGAAACGGGATACTGCTCCGCTCTAATTCACACTTCTCGGCCTTAACCTAGAGACCATGCTGACGGAGGCGGCCAAGGACATTTCGAACATGCTCGCGATGTTGCTCCAGGGATGTAGAGAAGATTAGGATGTCATCTAGGTAAACTATGACAAAGATATCCAGCCAATCCCGGAAAATATCGTTCACAAAGTGTTGGAACGTAGCTGGGGCGTTGCAGAGGCCAAAAGGCATCACAAGATATTCGAAATGCCCGAACCTGGTACGAAAAGCTGTCTTCCACTCATCACCTTCTCGAATACGGACTAAGTTGTAGGCCCTGCGGAGATCCAACTTAGTGAACAGGACAGCAGATCTGAGCCGCTGAAAGAGCTCAGGAACCAGAGGGAGAGGGTAGCGGTTCTTAATGGTAACTTTATTCAAGTCTCTGTAATCGATACAAGGTCGAAGGGAGTGATCCTTCTTTTCTACAAAAAAAGATACCTGCCCCTGCCAGAGAGGTGGAAGGACGGATAAACCCCTTCTTCAGACTTTCGTCCACATAGTCCTTTAAAACGTCCAGCTCACGTTCAGATAGTGGGTAAATTCGGCCAAATGGGATCTCGGCTTCCGGGAGCAAGTCGATGGGGCAATCATATGAACGGTGAGGAGGTAAGGTCTCAGCTCCCTGATTACTGAAAACATCCAAGAAGTCGTGATAGGCCTTGGGTACAACAGAACGTAAATCAGGCTCAGATTCGAGACAGAACAGAGTTTGGGGGGACTTGGATGGAGCGGGTAGACAGGAGTTCCTGCAGTAAGGAGATGGGAACTGGACGGCTCCTGTGATCCAGTTGATTTGTGGGGTTGTGTGCCTGCAAACATGGCAATTCCAGGATAATGGGAAATAAGGGAGATGCGATGACATCCAAACGTATCAATTCCTTATGGCCAGATGGAGAGACCATTGGAAGAGGAAGGGTTTCTTGGGTCACGGGTCCAGACTTGATGTGGGAGCCATCGGCCAGGAAGATAGTGAGGTCCTGGGTCTTGGTCTGGAGAGGTATGGCTTGCTGCCCCGCAAAGGAACGGTCAATGAAACAACTGCAGGCTCCCGAGTCAATGATTGCTGTAACCTGGACGGGTCCTTCTGGGAGCTGCAAAGACACAGGAAAGGCTAAGTGGGAGGTAGAGGTAACTGATGCCGGTGGAAGATCGCTGTGGATCATCATAGAGTTGGGCCATAGCCTCAAAAAATGACAATAGAGAGTTCAAATGGGGGCTACCCTCTTCAAGGAGCCGATGAGCCCAGGACTGGGGTCCGCATAGTAGCAATGAAATAACAAACCCCACCTTGGTGGCCTGCAAGGAGAAGTATAGCTGGCAGGCATTGCGAAACGCTCGGAATTTACCCCGATCTCCGGAATATTTTTCAGGGGTAGGGACCCGAGGTTCCGTTGGCAGCACCACTACTGTGGGGCTGGAGGCTGGTCATGCGGCTGCGGCAGCGTAGGAGGGAGCAGATGGCGCAGTGGAATCTGCCGGGAGGGTTACAGAGCGCAATCGTCCCTCTAACTGTGTATAGCCATCATGAAGCGTCCTCACGGATTGAGACAGGGTGTAACTTTGACAGTGTTTGTTTAGTGGAATGGATATGCAGCTGCAGAATTTCCACTCAGTAGTCGTGCAGAGATGTGTTGAATCACCATATCCAACTCTCCAGACTCATCATTGTGGCCCAGCCTGTCTCAGCATGCAAATATACAGGCACTCAGTTAAGGTGTTCCTGGAGTGATAGGTTGTATATGATAGTATAGAGGTGATGTGCTGAAAGGACAGGCGTGAGTAGTGATAGCAATGATAGGCACTCAATAGTAATGTTCAGGAGTGTTAGCAGAAGGTGATAGATAGTATGCAGATAGGTTAGCAATCATGTACAAGTAACAGGTGGTAGGGGACAGCAGATGAAGAGTACAGGAATTGCTAACTCAGTGCAAGGATATAGATGGTAGTAGACTCAAGAGCTAGCAATCTATGTAACAGTGCAGATGATAGAAATAGTAATGCGTAGATAGCAACAGTCTTTAGTATACAAGAGTAGATAGGGCAAGTTGATAGGAAGGAATCCCCTGCGGGGTACTTATCACTAGTTGGTTTTAGAGAGATGAGGGGTCCGGTAATGAGGAGAAGGATCGGTAGCGAGATACAGGATCCGTAGCGAGATACAGGAAATAGCTGGAGGCTTCGGCAGCGTCAGACAAGGCTGTGTAACAAGCGGTTTGTACGAACACCTTGTGAGTGAAAACCGGCGATTGAAATAGCCGCTCAGAGCGGCGCCTAGTGATGACGTCACGAGATTTAAAGGGACAGGTAGCTATATGCGGAAGAAATGGGCTGGAAGGGTACCGAAGGTACCAGAATCTTACACAGGGCTGCTAGGTGTTGGAAGATCTCCTCTAACGGTGAAGCCTCTCTTGCAGGTTCCGTCATGGCTGTCTTGTACTGTTAGGGTGCTGGTGGTAACCTGACGACAGAGATAGGCCCCGATGTCTTCTAGAGGGCGGAGCTTGGACGGAACCCCCAAGGTAAGTGACACAGGCTAGCCTGAGGTGCGGAGTCTAAGTATCCACCGGTTTTCGCCAGAGCCTCTGGTGGGGAGGATGGACTTCGCTGCGTGTGGATACCAGGTTGCGGTCCTCAGGGTCGCCCCACCAAGGGAGAACCGATCAAGGTCCGAAGGCGGGTAAACAGACAAGGGAGATCCGAGAGAATGGTCAAACAAGCCGGAGTCAGGACGGGCAGCAGACGAGCGGAGTCAGGAACAAGCCAAAAGGTCAACAGGAAATCAGCAGCAAACAGGTCACAGGTTCAGGAACAACGGCAGGAGCTGAAGACAAGACAGCACTGAACCTGTGTGCTGATCCAGCTTTAATAGTGCTCTTTCTTGATGAGAGGGGTGGAGCCGGAATAGCCTGTGAGTTTTAACTCATCCTCTGCCAGAGCCTTCCTGACAGGTTCCTAACATGCTGATTAGACAGCATGATTATTGCACAGATATGCCTTAGGCTGGCCACAATCAAAGGCCCCTCTAAAATGTGCAGTTTTATCACACAGCACAGATGTCACAAGTTTTGAGGGAGCGTGCAATTGGCATGCTGACTGCAGGAATGTCCACCAGAGCTGTTGCCCGTCAATTGAATATTTATCTACCATAAGCCGTCTCCAAAGGCGTTTGAGTGAATTTGGCAGTACATCCAACCAGCCTCACAACCGCAGACCACGTGTAACCACACCAGCCCAGGACCTCCATATCCGGCATATTCACTTCCAAGATCGTCTGAGACCAGCCACCCGGACAGCTGTTGCAAAAATCGGTTTGCATAACCAAAGAATTTCTGCACAATCTGTCAGAAACTGTCTCAGGGAAGCTCATCTGCATGCTCGCCGTCCTCATTGGGGTCTCGACCTGACTGCAGTTCGTCGTCGTAACCCACTTGAGTGGGCAAATGCTTACATTTCATGGCGTCTGGCACTTAGGAGAGGTGTTCTCTTCACGGATGAATCCCGGTTTTGACTTTACAGGGTAGATGGCAGACATCGTGTATGGCTTCGTGTGGGTGAGTAGTTGTCAGGGAAGAAGTAAGCGCAGGCACATAGTTATGTGCAGACGGAGAGTGTTTGTTAACCAACAGAGAAAGCCTATTTAGCCAAACCTATGGACAGAGAATTCCTGTTCACTTTCCACGCCCACCACTAAGTGGCGCCAAATGGCCTATATAAACATCTCTGCTGCACTAGGACCTTGCCTTATGGTCTACAGCTTCCTGCTTCCTGTTTCCTGTTCCTGGTGTTTACTCTGTTGCTGTCCTGATCCGTCTGACCACGCTTGAACTCTGCCTGAACCGACCCTGGCTTGCCCTTTGACTACGTCTCCGCTTTATCCTACTATCTGCTTGTCTGCCGTTGCCAACTCCAGCCTGAACCTGACTACTCTGCTGCCTTCTGCTTTGTTCCTGACGTGCCTGCTAGTTACCGATCCGGCTTGCCCAACCCTGCTGTGTAACTGACCATCCTTGTACCTGCTGTCTGCATCACGATCCAGCCTGCATCCAAGTACGCACGGACCTCGCATCTGCAGCCTTACCCATCTGAACTACTAGGCACTCATGCCACTCCAGGCCTCTGTGCCTCCTGTTTGCATTATCAGGGGTACTAGGCCGGAGGTGTAAGAGATCGCCTTCCTCTCCACGTCAGGCTCCATCTCCAGGTACGTGACAGTACCATAAGGCCATGTCGGAGCCTGAGAGAGGGGCATCTCCCCTGGATGAGATCTGCCGACACATCACAGCATTGTCACAAGCCATTAAGGACTTACAAGAGGGGTACACCCAACTGGAAAATCGCATCCAGACACTTCCTGCACCAGCGACTTCAGCGACTGATGCGACTCCCGCTAATCCAGTTGCTTCTTCAGGAGCCACAGCTTCACCCACGGTCCTGATGCTGCCTCCAGAACCCAGAATTCCTATGCCGGAGAGATTTTCTGGTGATCGTAGCAAATTCCGTGCATTTCGCAACTCATGTGAATTATATTTTGCTTTACAACCTCACACCTTCTTCTTAGAGGCAACCAAGGTGGGGTTCGTCATATAATTACTTCAAGGCGAACCTCAAGCCTGGGCTCACCATCTGCTGGAGAAAAACGATGCCAAGCTGTCCACCCTGACTCTCTTTTTTGACACTATTGCACAACTCTACGATGATCCTCAGCGATCCGCATCAGCAGAGGCGGCCCTTCACTCGCTTCAGCAAGGTCGCAAGGCAGTGGAAGATTATGTGACAGAGTTCAGGCGCTGGAGTGCTGACATTTGCTGGAATGACGCCGCCTTGCGTTACCAGTTCCGCTTGGGCCTAGCTGAACCCTTAAAGGATGAACTGGCTCGTGTAGGGGTACCCAACTCACTGGTAGGACTTATTAATCTCTCTATCCAGATTGATCGCTGCCTCAGGGAACGAAGGCGGGAAAGGTCCTCCGGTCACGCCCGTCCCATATGGATGCTGCCTAAAGCCCCGCCACCAGCAAACATGGCTTCAGCCGCTCCTGCCTCCCCCACAGCGGAGGAACCTGAGCCAATGCAATTGGGGCTACTACGCACCTCTCTAACGCCTGAAGAACGTCAACGCCGCCAGCAGAACAACCTATGCCTCTACTGTGGGGAAGCGGGACACTATGTGCGGAACTGTCCAGCAAAGGCACGTAAGTGTCTGACCATCTTACCTGTTAACCTGCCACCAGTGCCTTCTAGTTCCACTCATGTTGCTCTCCCTATCTCTTTCCAGCTTTCAAGAAGAACCGTGCCAGTCTCTGCTATAATTGATTCAGGAGCCTGCAGCTGCTTTATTGATCTGGCTTTTGCCACTCAGCATCGGATACCCTTGCAGCCCAAAGCCCAGGGACTTTCTGTATATCTGGCCGATGGTTCCAGCATAAGATCTGGAACAGTCACTCAAGAGACTATACCTTTGCCAGTCCTAACCTCACCATCTGGTCACAAGGAACTATTATGTTTGGATGCTATTTCATCCCCTCTATTTCCAGTCATTTTGGGTATACCCTGGCTACAGGCACATAACCCCAGTATTGACTGGGTGACTGGCAAAGTGGACTTTCAATCTTCATATTGTCATTAGTGATGTCGCGAACCTAAAATTCGCCGTTCGCGAACGGCGAACGCGAACATCGGCAAATGTTCGCGAACCGGCGAACCGGGCGAACCGCCATAGACTTCAATAGGCAGGCGAATTTTAAAACACACAGGGACTCTTTCTGGCCACAATAGTGATGGAAAAGTTGTTTCAAGGGGACTAACACCTGGACTGTGGCATGCCGGAGAGGGATCACGCAAAAAAAAGTTCTTAAAAATTATAATTTTTTGATAGAGAGCCAATTATTGGAAAAATTAAAACAAAATAAAAATAAAAAATTTCTTTGGATTTAGCATCTGGGGGGTCTAAAAAGTGTACCTGTGAAGTTTCAGCTCTGTAGCATGTCCAGAACCCCTAAAAAACAGCATTTTTCTTATATTTTCAGGAATACGGCTTCTCTGCGGCTGGCTTTTTCTCTTGCAGGCATTTAGCGGGCATTTTTTTAGGCAGGCATGTCATTTTTTGTATTTAGTGTCTGGGGGGTCTAAAAAGTGTACCTGTCAAGTTTCAGCTCTGTAGCATGTCCAGAACCCCTAAAAAACAGCATTTTTCTTATATTTTCAGGAATACGGCTTCTCTGCGGCTGGCTTTTTTTCTTGCAGGCATTTAGCGGGCATTTTTTTAGGCAGGCATGTCATTTTTTGTATTTAGTGTCTGGGGGGTCTAAAAAGTGTACCTGTCAAGTTTCAGCTCTGTAGCATGTCCAGAACCCCTAAAAAACAGCATTTTTCTTATATTTTCAGGAATACGGCTTCTCTGCGGCTGGCTTTTTCTCTTGCAGGCATTTAGCAGGCATTTTTTTAGGCAGGCATGTCATTTTTTGTATTTAGTGTCTGGGGGGTCTAAAAAGTGTACCTGTCAAGTTTCAGCTCTGTAGCATGTCCAGAACCCCTAAAAAACAGCATTTTTCTTATATTTTCAGGAATACGGCTTCTCTGCGGCTGGCTTTTTCTCTTGCAGGCATATATATCAGTGGTGGGTGGGCAGTGGCACAGTACACTCTCTGTGGACCTGACAGCAGTCACTGGCACCCAGGCAACTGCAATTTAAAAAATATATATATATTTTTTTACTTTGCAAGCTGCTGTGCCACTTTATATATCAGTGGTGGGTGGGCAGTGGCACAGTACACTCTCTGTGGACCTGACAGCAGTCACTGGCACCCAGGCAACTGCAATTTAAAAAATATATATATATTTTTTTACTTTGCAAGCTGCTGTGCCACTTTATATATCAGTGGTGGGTGGGCAGTGGCACAGTACACTCTCTGTGGACCTGACAGCAGTCACTGGCACCCAGGCAACTGCAATTTAAAAAATATATATATATTTTTTTACTTTGCAAGCTGCTGTGCCACTTTATATATCAGTGGTGGGTGGGCAGTGGCACAGTACACTCTCTGTGGACCTGACAGCAGTCACTGGCACCCAGGCAACTGCAATTTAAAAAAATATATATATTTTTTTACTTTGCAAGCTGCTGTGCCACCTTATATATCAGTGGTGGGTGGGCAGTGGCACAGTACACTCTCTGTGGACCTGACAGCAGTCACTGGCACCCAGGCAACTGCAATTTTAAAAAATATATATTTTATTTTACTTTGCAAGCTGCTGTGCCACCTTACATGTCAGTGGTGGGTGGGCAGTGGCACAGTACACTCTCTGTGGACCTGACAGCAGTCACTGGCACCCAGGCTACTGCAATTTTAAAAAAATATATTTTATTTTACTTTGCAAGCTGCTGTGCCACTTTATATATCAGTGGTGGGTGGGCAGTGGCACAGTACACTCTCTGTGGACCTGACAGCAGTCACTGGCACCCAGGCAACTGCAATTTAAAAAATATATATATATTTTTTTACTTTGCAAGCTGCTGTGCCACTTTATATATCAGTGGTGGGTGGGCAGTGGCACAGTACACTCTCTGTGGACCTGACAGCAGTCACTGGCACCCAGGCAACTGCAATTTAAAAAATATATATATATATTTTTACTTTGCAAGCTGCTGTGCCACTTTATATATCAGTGGTGGGTGGGCAGTGGCACAGTACACTCTCTGTGGACCTGACAGCAGTCACTGGCACCCAGGCAACTGCAATTTAAAAAAATATATATTTTTTTTTACTTTGCAAGCTGCTGTGCCACCTTATATATCAGTGGTGGGTGGGCAGTGGCACAGTACACTCTCTGTGGACCTGACAGCAGTCACTGGCACCCAGGCAACTGCAATTTTAAAAAATATATATTTTATTTTACTTTGCAAGCTGCTGTGCCACCTTATATGTCAGTGGTGGGTGGGCAGTGGCACAGTACACTCTCTGTGGACCTGACAGCAGTCACTGGCACCCAGGCAACTGCAATTTTAAAAATATATATTTTATTTTACTTTGCAAGCTGCTGTGCCACCTTATATATCAGTGGTGGGTGGGCAGTGGCACAGTACACTCTCTGTGGACCTGACAGCAGTCACTGGCACCCAGGCAACTGCAATTAAAAAAAATATATATTTTTTTTTACTTTGCAAGCTGCTGTGCCACCTTATATATCAGTGGTGGGTGGGCACACAGTGGCACTGCAGTGGGCACAGTACACTCTGTGGACCTGACAGTAACTGGCAGCCCAGGCAACTGCAATAATAAAAAATATTTTTTTTTTTTCAATTTATTGCAACAAGATGCTGTGCCACCGTATATATATCAGTGGTGGGCAGTGCACTGCAGTGGGTACAGTGCACTCTGTGGACCTGACACAGCACTCACTGCAATTATGACAGAGGAAAAAAAAAATATTTTTTAAAATGCAAGGTACTGTGCCTGTGCCACCCGAAATGAGTGTGGTGTGCACACAGTACAGTCTGTGGTAGGTCTGTGGCCTCTCACACACAGCGGGCAGGCAACTGCAGTGTACAATAGATATATATAGATATATATATAAAGAAAAAACTCTATTACCTTACCAGCCCTTAAAAGGGCTTTTGGGGACACTATATATATATATATATATATATATATATATATATATATATATATATATATGTATATATATAAATAAAAAAAATCCTCAATTACCAGCCCTTAAAAGGGCTTTTGGGGACACTTGATAGATATAGATATATATATATATATAAGAAGAAACAACTCAATTACCAGCCCTTAAAAGGGCTTTTGGGGACGCTAGGTATATATATATATAAAAAAAAAAAAAAAACACAAATACCAGCCCTTAGAAGGGCTTTTTGGGGTGCTGATATTACAGCAGTAGTGGACCAAGAACACTGCAAGACCAGGAACACTGACTAACTGTCCCTAGCTTAACAGCAGCAGCAGCAGCAGCAGCAGCTCTCTCCCTACTCTCACTACACACACTGCTTCAGAATGATCTAAGATGGATGCTGCCCTTGCTTATTTATAGGAGGTAGGAGGGTGTGGGAGGGAGGTATGCTGATTGGCTGGAAATGTGTCTGCTGACTGTAAAGTTCAGGGTCAAAGTTTGCCTCAATGATGTCTTATGGGGGGCGGACCGAACATCGCATATGTTCGCCGGCAGCGGCGAACGCGAACATGCTAAGTTCGCCGGGAACTGTTCGCCGGCGAACAGTTCTATACATCTCTAATTGTCATAAACACTGCCTCCCAGGACCTTCAGCTCCACCATTACCCTTACTATGCATGGACTCTGATGCTGAATTACACCAAGTCTTCTTAGCAGTTTACCATGACTTCTTGGACGTATTTAGCAAACGCGGAGCTGACACACTTCCGCCTCACAGATCCTACGACTGCCCGATTGAGGTTGCTGCCTGGGGCTGAAATTCCATTTGGACGAATCTATCCTCTATCTGAACTTGAACTAGAGACATTGAAAGAGTACATTGATGACAGCTTGAGTAAAGGCTTCATCCGTCCCTCCACGTCACCAGCAGGGGCAGGTATCTTTTTCGTGGAAAAGAAAGACCACTCTCTCCGGCCCTGTGTGGATTACCGTGAGTTGAATAAAATTACAGTCAAGAACCGGTATCCTCTTCCGTTAGTTCCAGAATTGTTCCAGAGACTTAGATCAGCAACAGTATTTACCAAGCTGGATTTACGGGGAGCGTATAATCTGGTACGCGTTCGAGGAGGAGATGAGTGGAAGACGGCCTTTCGTAGCAGATTTGGGCACTTTGAGTATTTAGTAATGCCGTTTGGGCTATGTAATGCACCAGCAACCTTCCAACACTTTGTTAACGATATCCTCAAGGATTTTCTGGACATTTTTGTTATCGTGTATCTTGATGACATTCTAATTTTTTCTGTTTCTCTGGAGCTTCACTGAGGTCATGTCAAGAAGGTCCTCGGTCGGCTCAGGGTACATGGATTTTACGCCAAAGCAGAAAAGTGCGTTTTTGAACAGCAAAGCATTCAGTTCTTGGGGTTAATCATCTCTACTGAAGGCATCAAAATGGACCCACAGAAAGTTTCTGCCATATTAGAGTGGCCTGCACCATCAGACAAGAAGGGAGTCCAGCGCTTTGTCGAATTTGCAAATTTCTATCGGAAATGTATTAAGGGGTTTTCTGCCATTATCGCTCCCATCACTCAATTGACCAAGCAGGGCATTCGGTTCTGTTGGTCACCTGAAGCACAAGCTGCTTTTGAGACTCTAAAGGGACTCTTTACATCAGCACCCATTCTGAGTCACCCAGATCCAGCGTTATCCTATGTCTTGGAAGTAGATGCATCCGAAAACGCAGTAGGGGCAGTTCTGTCACAGCGCCAGGGCCCAAAGACTCTGTTACACCCAGTGGCGTTTTTTTTCACGTAAAATGTCCCCTGCTGAGAGAAACTACAATGTGGGAGATCGTGAACTGCTTGCGATCAAATCGGCTCTGGAAGAATGGAGGTACCTCTTGGAGGGGGCAGCGCATCCCATTTTGATATATACAGATCACAAGAATCTGGAGTACTTGAAGGCAGCCAAATGTTTGAAGCCACGTCAGGCCAGGTGGGCACTTTTTTTTTCAAGATTTTTGTTTCATATAACCTACAGGCCAGGATCAAAGAATGTCAAACCTGATGCTTTGTCCCGATTGTTTGATGACCCCAAAGACCCACCTGCTTCAGATACTATATTATCTGCAGGAAACTTTTTGCTGCTGCAAACAGATCTCTTGTCACAAATCAAGCAGGCCTCATTGGGGGCTCCCTCTCCACCTGGGACAATGCTAGCTGCTAGAGAAGGCTTACTGTGGTCTGGGGATAAGATATTTGTACCAGAGAGTGTCCGACTAGTAGTTCTGGGACTATGCCACGATCATCCCTTGGCAGGACATTTTGGAGTTCATAAGACCACAGATCTGGTACAGCGCCTATTCTGGTGGCCTAATTTGGACAAGGATTGAAAGGAATACGCGAGTTCTTGCACCATTTGTATTCGTAACAAGAGTAGCAGAAATAAGACCTGGGGTTTACTTAGGCCCCTTCCAGTCCCCGATAGACCCTGGAGGATGATTTCGATGGACTTTGTGGTAGAACTACCAACATCTGAAGGGTGCACAGCCATCTTTGTCGTGGTGGACCGGTTCTCTAAAATGGCTCACTTTGTGCCCTTGAAAGGGGTACCCTCCGCAATAGAAACAGCCAGAGTCTTTATAAAGGAAATTGTGAGGCTCCATGGTGTTCCAGGAAACATTGCTTTTGATCGAGGTGTACAATTCACGTCAAAGTTTTGGAGGGCTCTCTGTGAAACACTAAAGATAGAACTTTCATTTTCCTCTGCATACCACCCTCAGTCTGGTCAGACGGAAAGAACTAATCAGACTCTTGAACAGTATATCCATTGTTTTACTTCTTTTTCTCAGGATGACTGGGTTTCATTATTACCGCTGGCTGAATTTGCATACAATAACTCAAGACACTCTGCTACAAAACAATCTCCTTTCTTTGCTAACTATGGGTTTCGTCCTTTATTTCTGTCCAATACTGTTCCTGACTCTTCAAATCCAGCTGTACAAGACACCCTTGAATTTCTCCAACATAACAACAGAATCTTGCGGGAAACAATCTCTGAGGCACAGGAGGACAACAAGAGATTCTTTGATAAGAAGAAAAGGGGAGATTTAATTTTGAAACCAGGTGAGCAAGTCTGGTTATCCACCACCAATCTCAAGTTGGCTTGTCCTATGAAAAAGCTTTGTCCCAAATTCGTGGGACCTTTTCCAGTAAAGAGGAAGATAAATTATGTTTCCTATGAACTTATATTGCCAGACTCACTGAAGATTCATCCTGTGTTTCATGTGTCTCTACTGAAATCCACAGTTTCTTATCCCTTTCCAGAACGGAACTCAGGTCCTCCTGAACCAGTGGTCATTAATGGCGAAGAGGAATATGAGGTAGAAGCCATTTTAGACTGTAGGAAAAGGAGGAATCCGCTCCAATATCTAATCAAGTGGAAGGGCTATGGACCTGAAGAAAACTCGTGGGAACCAGAATCGAATGTTCACGCCCAGGAACTAATTCAGGCCTTCCGCTGCAGGTACCCTGAAAAATTTACTCAGTTGGGCATCCGGAGGCTGCCCGTAAGGGGGGGGGGGGGGGCAGTGTCAGGGAAGAAGTAAGCGCAGGCACATAGTTATGTGCAGATGGAGAGTGTTTGTTAACCAACAGAGAAAGCCTATTTAGCCAAACCTATGGACAGAGAATTCCTGTTCACTTTCCACGCCCACCACTAAGTGGCGCCAAATGGCCTATATAAACCCCTCTGCTGCACTAGGACCTTGCCTTATGGTCTACAGCTTCCTGCTTCCTGTTTCCTGTTCCTGGTGTTTACTCTGTTGCTGTCCTGATCCGCCTGACCACGCTTGAACTCTGCCTGAACCGACCCTGGTTTGCCCTTTGACTACCTCATCCGCTTTATCCTACTATCTGCTTGTCTGCCGTTGCCAACTGCAGCCTGAACCTGACTACTCTGCTGCCTTCTGCTTTGTTCCTGACGTGCCTGCTAGTTACCGACCCGGCTTGCCCAACCCTGCTGTGTAACTGGCCATCCTTGTACCTGCTGTCTGCATCACGATCCAGCCTGCATCCAAGTACGCACGGACCTCGCATCTGCAGCCTTCCCCATCTGAACTACTAGGCACTCATGCCACTCCAGGCTTCTGTGCCTCCTGTTTGCATTATCAGGGGTACTAGGCCGGAGGTGTAAGAGATCGCCTTCCTCTCCACGTCAGGCTCCATCTCCAGGTACGTGACAGTAGTTTGCTGATGTCAATGTTGTGGATCGAGTGGCTCATGGTGGCAGTAGGGTTATGGTATGGGCAGGCATATGATATGGACAATGAACATAGGTGCATTTTATTTATGGCATTTTGAATGCACAGAGATACCGTGACGAGATCCTGAGGCCCATTGTTATGCCATTCATCCATGACCATCATCTCATTTTGCAGCATGATAATGCACGGCCCCATGTTGCAAGGATCTGTGCACAATTTCTGGAAGCTGAAAACATCCCAGTTCTTGCATGGCTTGCATACTCACTGGACATGCCACCCATTGGGCATGTTTGGGATGCTCTGGATCGGTGTATACGACAGCCTGGTCCTGGTCCTGCCAATATCCAGCAACTTCGCACAGCCATTGAAGAGGAGTGGACCAACATTCCACAATCAACAACCTGATCAATTCTTTGCAAAGGAGATGTGTTTCACTGTGTGAGGCAAATGGTGGTCCCACCAGATACTGACTGGTTTTCCAACCCCCCAATACAGGAAAAAAACTGCACATTTTCTTTTTTTCATCTTGATATACCATACCTGTGAGGTGTATAGATTATCTAGCAAAGGAGAAGTGCTCATTAACTCAGATTTAGACAGAATTGTAAACAATATTTGAGAGAAATAGGCCTTTTGTGTACATAGAAAAACCTTAGATCTTTGAGTTCAGCTCATGAAAAATGGGGGCAAAAAAAAGTGTTGCGTTTTTAATTTTTGTCAGTGTAGATTGGTTATTTTGTATATATACAATAAATAATGCTGTTAATGGTTATTAATTATTATACAGTATGTGTTAAAAATGTACACTGGAAGAATGCGTAAAATCCTGCTTTGTGGTTCCACTGATGACATGATCCATTTGTTGCTAAATGTTGTATTCTTCCAAAATAAAGCAGATATATAAAAGTAGTGAGGGTTTTTTGTTACACATATTTTTCTGTATTTTATTAGAAAAGTTAGGTTTCAACTAACAGGCAAATCTTATAGATAAGATTACCAAAAGATCTGCCTGACACCACCACATTGCATGACCATCATAAGATGATTATTCACACATTACATTTGCAGTAAAAGATTTGTTCAAACAACATTCGCATCAAACAATGATCACCTTAAAAGACACTGCGTCTGGTCAGAAGGCACACAGAGTACTCAGAATGTGGAATATAAACCATGTATATTAATACCTATCTAAAATACAACATACAGTAAATGCAGTATCTGTGTTACAATATTGATTGTATTAAACTTAGTAAACTCTTAGATCATCACAGTCAACAGCAGGTACAATGCCTGCAAAGTGCACACCCAGATCCAGCTTTAGATTACAGAGCTATAAACAGCTCTACGTTAATCCGCATTTGTGAAGCCTAAGTAAATTATAAATGTGGTTTCAATATGTTTCTAGTCACTAAATGAAAAGAACAATCAAAAGTTGCTGCGGGATTAAGTAAAAAAAAAGCTAAAAAAAAAGAGTATCTATCTATCTATCTATCTATCTATCTATCTATCTATCTATCTATCTATCTATCTATCTATCTATCTATCTATCTATCTATCTATCTATCTATCTATCTATCTATCTATCTATCTATCTATCTATCTATCTATCTATCTATCTATCTATCTATCTATCTGTCTCTATTTTCAATATATCTAGCCATCCATCAGTACAAGATGATCTATAGCAGTTACAGACCTCTTTTAGGTGCTCTAATGCCCAGCGCTAAAGGAACTCCTGAACATTGTTGCTGCAGGAAGTAATGATATTTAACAAATCATTTAAAATAAAATATTTGTATGTATTGTTTATCTACCTCTTTTAGAATGCTTTAAAATTTATTTGTGAGCTTTTGAGTTATTATCATTTTTTAAAATATAAAAACACATCTTACTAGTCGTATAGCTGAAAGCCTGGTGCCAAGTAGTTGGTAGATATGCAGAGTTTTTGGTTGTGGAAAGGTAAAGTAAGCCAACACTTCCCCTAACCCCAGGTTAACCCAAAATCCTTAATCCTTCCCCTAATCAAACCCTAAAGGTCAAAGCCCAACTTCATCCCATTTTTTTAAAATTTCAATAGTTGAAATTACAGTGGGGAAAATAATTATTTGATCCCCTGCGAATTTTGTAAGTTTGCCCACTTACAAAGAAATGAAGGGTCTATAATTTTTATAATATGTATATTTTAAATGATAGAGACAAGAATATCAACCAAAAAATGCAGAAAAACACATGATACAAATGTTATAAATTGAGTTGCAATTCTGTGAGTAAAATACATTTTTTAACCCCAAACAAAACATGACTTAGTACTTAGTGGATAAATCCTTGTTGGTAAACACAGAGGTAAGAAGTTTCTTACTAGGTTTGCACACATCTCAGGAGGGATTTTGGTCCACCCTTCTTTACAGATCTTCTCTAAATCCTTATGGTTTCTTGGCTGTCACTTGGCAACTCGACGTTTCAGCTACCTTCATACATTTTCTATAGGATTAAGGTCTAGAGATTGGCTAGGCAACTCCATTACCTTAACCACTTCAATACCGCACACTTTTCCCCCTTCCCGCCCAGGCCAATTTATAGCTTTTAGCGCTGTCGCATTTTGAATGACAATTGCACGGTCATGCAACACTGTACCTAAACCAAATTTATGTCATTTTTTCCCCACAAATAGAGCTTTCCTTTGGTGGAATTTGATCACCATGAGGTTTTTTTCTTTTTTGCTAAAAAAATAAAAAAAGACCGAATAGTTTTTAAAAAAATAAAAGTTTTTCGTTTATGTTATAACATTTTATAAATAGATACGTTTTTTCCTGCACTGATGAGCACTGATGAAGCCGCAATGACAGGCACTCATGAGGAGGCACTGATGGGGTGGCACTGATGGGGTGGCACTGATGGGGTGGCACTAATATGCAGCACTGATTTGCAGCACTGATGGGCACTGATAGGTAGCACTGATATGCAGCATTGGTGGGCACTGATAGGCGGCACTGGTGGGCACTGATAGGTGGCACTGATCGGCATTGATGGGTGGCACTGATGGGCACTGATAGGCGGCACTGGTTGGCAATAATGGGCACTGGTGGGCAGCACCGATAGATGGCAATGATGGGCACTGGTGGGCAGCACTGATGGGGAGGGCAATGGAGGGCAGTACTGATGGGGAGGGCACTGGTGGGCTCCCTGAGCCCTGATTTCAATCCCTGGTGGCCATGGTGGGCATCCCTGGGGTCATGGGTGGGCATCCCTGGTGGTTCTTGTGGCACCCCCCCCCCAGGGTCTGCACTGGTAATCAATGCTTTGATTACCGTGCAGACCCCACCCCCCTGTCAGGAGAGCCGCAGATCGGCTGTCCTCTACTTGTGCCTGTCAGGCATGAACTGAGGAAAGTTGATCAATGGCACTTCCTATTTACTATGTGACCAGCTGTGATTGGACACAGCTGGTCACATGGTAAAGAGTCTACGTCAGTAGGCTCTTTACTGAGATCGGAGATGGGGTGTGTCATATGATGTCTGGTCAGGATAATGTAACCACCTTCCCGCCGTCCTTTGCCTATAGGGCAGGCGGGAAGTGGTTAATGTGCTTTTTCTTGAGCCACTCCTTTGCTGCCTTGGCTGTACGTGTTGGGTCATTGTCATGCTGGAGGATCCACGACCCATCTTCAGTGTTCTGGCAAAGGGAAGAAGGTTCTCAACCAGTTCGAGCCGAACACAGGTTTGGCCCGAATGTTGCCTGTCTGTCTGATTAGTGAACACCAGAATGCACGGGGCGCTGCACAATGCATTCTAAACCCTGATTGGGCAAAGCTTTGAATAGCTGGTTGTTAAGGAGCGACATAGAAAAATGTAAAAAAAATTACATCCCCCCAGTCCATACCAGGCCCTTTGGCCCCATGTTGAGGGCATTTGGCCTGGTATGGTTCAGGAGGGGGGGGGCCTCACTCATCTTCCCCCCTTTTCTGACCTTCCGGGCTGCATGCTCAGATAAGGGTCGGGTATGGATGCTGTTTTTCTTTTTTTATTATTTTGACATTGGGTTACCCTTAAAATTCATAGAAGACCCAAATGGCCTTGTATGGATTGGGGGTGACCCCCACGCTGTTTTTTTTTAAAACAATGTCAGTTTTGCTGCAGCAGGTTACATACATGTTACAGATGTGTCACTTTTTTTTTTAAAGGAATTTTTCATTTTTATTGCTTCACTTTAAGCATCATTAAAATCACTGCTCCTGTAAAAACAATCTTTAAAAAAATATTCTTTTGCATTGATACATTTCTCCAGGGCAGTACCCGGGCCCCCATACCCTTTTTATGGCCAATAACTTGCATACAAGCCTTTAAAATGGGCACTTTTATTTTTCAAGTTCAAGTGGTAAATGTTACCAATAAAATTACCCCTTTCTTTATTCACTAGCTTCTGTTCTAATATTCTGTAACTAATATGTATTTCAACATAATATAATGCAGCCTAGCATTTTCTATTTTATAATGCAACTGGGGTCAATCTGCTAAGTGGAGCCTTTTTTATAAAGCACTTGAATTTTATATATATTGTATGCTGGCATTTTTTTTTTCAGGCACATGTAATTTAGCCTGAAAAAAGAAACCCGAAAATTATGATAGGGAAGGTAAATTGTATTTTAGTTTAAATGTATTTTTATTTGAAAGTTTAGAACAAATGATGGCTCAACATTCTATAAAAAAGAAGTTGAACAGGACAACTCCAACAATTGTAAAAATAATTTGTCATGGATGTATAAACAGATGGCGAGTAGAGTCACATATTGAACAGCAAACATTATCCATAGTAAATAAAAGTAAAAACATAAGAAAAAGGGTTGGAGGCAGGCTGTAGGGAAAATGAGAGGGAACCCAACTAACAGCCTGAATCAGCTTCTACAACAAGTAATATCTTATGAAGTATGCTAAAGAGAAGCATAAAGCAGGAGAAGCAGGGATCCCACATCTGATCCATTTAAGGATATTGAGAGTGTTCAATCATGTAACAGCTTCCATAGGGTTAACCTCTCTAATGCAGAAGTATGAATTGGGCTTGGTCAGTCAAAGAGTCTGCGTCCAGTGTGATGTGATTAGGCATCTAGCTGCAGTAAAAACCTGAAGAAGTAATCTTCTGGCATCCTTAGAAACTGGTCAAAGGGAAGGCCGAACAAGTATATGGAGTGAACTAGCAGACAGTACACATGAGCTTTGCTGCTTAACTGCTGACAGGAAACAGAAAACTTTATTCCACTGAGAAAAAATATAGAGTTTACCATAGAGCAGCTACACACCTATAAACACTGACATGTACTGGTTAATGTCGTTTTTACACAAAATTCATGAACAATATATTCCAACACAACCAAGCTGACTCTGAGGAAAAGGCAAGTTATCGAAATGCATTAGCCTGTTGGATATCCAATTGTCTTGTCATATTATATGATAAATCGTGGATTGGATGTTGCTGTTTCAATATGATGAGCTTTTGATGAATTTGCCACATGAAGAGTATAATATTTACCACCTTCATGAAAAAAAATTATGTTTTAAAGATAATGTACTAGGTTGGTTAACCCTCTTTTGCTTTATGGTTACAGTGAAGCCTCTTGTGGTCTGGCTTCTTCTTTTACAGTGTTTGGATTGTCTGGCTTAATTTCTATTTCGGTGTCACTTTGTTGCTTATCTCCATGTGACACTGATGTGTATTGTCAATCAGTTTGAAGTGTTTGTGTTAGTTCATGACATTTTGAAGACACTGAAATTTCTTTGGCAATTACACTTCTACTGATGGTTTCCTTGTTTGTGTCTTGGTGTAGAAATCTGTATCACTTTTGAGATTCATTGTACCCAACAAGTGCACCTTCCTCTGTGCGTGCAACCCATTTTGCAAGTTTTTCTTTTGGGCTGTGCACATAGGCTTTGCTTCCATAAATTCCCATTCCACAGTTCATATGGAGTTTTCTCAGTTGATTTTCCTGGTAGTCGATTTTGGAATTAGAATACGGTCATACTTGCTTCTCCCCATTATGTGATTGGCACATCTGCATCAAACATCATAGTTCTTCCACTCTCACATAGAGTATAGTTCATTCTTTCTGCAACCCTGTTTTGTTCTGGATTGTATGGTACAGTATTTTAATTATTATGCCATGCTTTCTGAAAATTGCCTGTCTGTTATCCCCTGTATATTCAGTTCCATTGTCTGTGCACAATACACTCTGCATTTTTCCAAATGTGTTGCTTACACCAAATACTGTTCACACTTCATCAATAGAAGTGACCTCTTATTTCCTGGAGTCCATTTTTCCTTAGGACCACAAAGATCTGAATTAATTAAGTCCAGATGTTTCTTTGCTCTGCTTTTACTCTGCTTTGGAAAGGCTTTTCTTGTCATTTTTATACAGCTAGTGCATTTCATTGTTGATCACATGGACTCATTTTTATTCCACTTGCATAGTCATTCTCAGTTAATTTATATATTATTTCAGGAAGTCTGTTCCCAAGGTGTCTGTGCCATGTGTGAATTCAGTTTGAATGTTTTTCCTCCTTGGCACCATTAACCACCTCTTTTCAGTTCAGCTGATATAGTTCACTTGTAATTTTCGCCTTTGCAAGGAAGATATCCCCTTATGTGATGGCACAACTGTCATCTTCAAAGGTCCCTACATTACCTTGTTTTGTGAGCTTCTTCCCTGACAAAAGATTAATTTCAAAAGCAGGGACATAGAGGGCATTTTTCACTGATATCTTTCTGGTGACACTCTGGGAAATAGGACAGTAAAGAAAACCATCTCATATTCCTTCTGATTCCATTATTTATCTATTAGCTGTGGTGATTTTTTTTCTGTTTTATTATGGTTAAGGTTAATAAAGACATTTCTGTCATTTGTCATGTAACTCGTAGCTCTTGAATCAACACACAATGCCTGCAAAGATGAGGTACAACTTTTGGATTAAATAACACATTCACATCTGAAGCAAAATCAGTTTCCTCCTTCACACTTTTGGTCTTTTGTAGTTTAGTTTGTTTTTGCATGCTAACTTTCCAGATTCGGCAATACGCTTTTAAATGACCTTGTTTCTTTCACACAAAACATTTATGCATTTCTTGTCCTTAATATATTCCAATGCCAGTTCATCATCTGGTCATGCATCAAATGACAAGCGTTTCATAACTTTCTAGTAAAACTGCTAAGTAATAGTGCTGCGGTATGAAAATCTTTTTTTTCTTCTCCTATACCTCTCTGGCGTTCAACCATTTCCAAGGTGTGCCTTACGTAATCCTGCATATCCTTGCCTTTCAGCAGCTTGGTTTGATATAGCTTTCTAATCAAACACAGTTTACTGCTGAAATAAGCCCTTGTTCATATAACTTTTGTAATCTTTCCCACATTGCTTTAGCAGTTTCACACTTACATACATGTATGCTTTTATTATCTTCTAAGCTAATAGAGATTGTGTTCTAAGCTTTTTCGTCTTTCTCTATCAACTCATCTAAGGGGTGTTCTGGATTGACTTAATTTATACATTTCCATGTACCTTCTTTTATTAGCTGCATTTTCAATTTGAATTTCCGAAACTGGTAATTATGGTTTGTCAGATTTGCAAATGAAAGCTTTGTTGCAACTGTGTTACTGTCCATTTCCTGTTATTCTTTTGTAGACTTTTTTTCTGTTGCTGTATCTTGCACTTCTTTGCTGTAGCTGGCTATTACTGGGTGTCTGGGTGGGTGTCTCAGCCTTTTTCTGGGCTATGCCTGGGCCCATAACCTGTTAAAAATTCTGTATATAGCCCTAAAGAACAGACAGACAGTGCACAGTCCACGAGGGGAGTAGCTTTTTAACTGCAGACAAGAAACTTTAATCTACAGAGAAAAGATATAGAGTTTACCATAGAGCAGCTACAAACATACAAAATGGCTGTATCTTAGAGCAGATCCAAAATACATGATATTGTGTCTCTGAATACTTGTTACACTTCCAGCAGCAATCAGATATGTTAGGATTTAGAGTGTGTAGGGAGGCAGGGTTATGATACCAATGGTATAATATCTTCAATTAATTTTCCTTTTAAACAGTGCAGATGGAAGTCTTGTGCGCTGACTCCCAAATTATATTAAATTCCTCCTGAGAGAATTGTTTTTTCAGTATCTGTTCCCATTTACTCATGTAGTGATGTTTGAAGGGTGTGTTGGTTTGTGGGGTTATCAAGAGTTTATATATGCTTGAGATAAAGCCTCTGAAAATTGCTCCTATTATGCAAAGCCTTTCAAAGGTGGTAGGAGGTGAAAAAGTTAAACGAGGAGAGATACATTGTACAAAGTACTTAATTTGAATTTGCTAAATAACACTTGTGAGGGCAAATGGTATCATTCCTGTAACATTAGGAATGGCAAGAAGGCTTTACACTGAGCATCAATAAGATTGCCTACGTGGAAAAAGGAGTTAAGTTGGATGGGCGAGACTCTTCTGAATGGCCGATGTATAGTGAGTTATGCTGGAATGGTGTAAAGAGTGATGGGCGCCTCCCCTTTAATTACAAACTGTGCTGAGCTGCTCTCAATTTAAGCGTGTATTACTTAAATGAAAATCAGGTAAAATGTGAGGCGCTAACACATATAGTACATTGTTCCAAAATGTGTGGGTAAGGTGAGGTAAAGTGGCGCTGCCTAATTTAAGGTGCTAAAGGAATAAAAGATCTTCCAGTTTAAAAGTGCTATAGTGTTATTTGAAAGCAATAAAAACCAGTATCAAAAAATTCTGCAAAATGTTCACCAGTTGGAGTGTAATAAAGTGTTCAAGTGCAGATATAAATAAATAAATAATTGTGCCAATAAAAATAAGGAATATATGTGTGTGGAAGTATATGTAAAGAATATATGTGTGTAAAAGCACACTTGATGTGATGTGTGCAGTAACCAATATACGTAAGTGAACTGTGCAATAGAAAAATTGTAAAATCACATCTGTGCTGATGATAAATAAATATAACAATAAATATAGCAATAAATAATGTTCATGCAGTGAAATAATAGTCCCAAAAAACAGCAGGAAACCAGAAACCACAAAACAACAGTCTTTTTTCTTGCTGAGTGGTTCAGTGATGTGTAAGAAAATATATTCAATAATCGGTGAATAGCAACAATTTCGGTGACATTAAGGTGCTTCAAATCCTTTAGGGGTGATGTGAGTGGTGAGTGAAACACACAGGTGCACCCCTCCAATTGCTCCCGCACTCACCGGAGGTATGTACCCCTACAGGGGTAACAAGCCTTATTGCAGCGTAGTCTGTGAGGCTCCTGAGGGGGGGGGAAGGCGGATATCCCCCTGTTAAGCCAGGGAATAGGATCTCCTTTCAAATTTAGTTGATGATGATATGCAAAGAAGAATATGCCGATATAGTGAAGTACCGTTTAAAATAAGCTTTATTGCAAATGATTAAAGGTCAGTTACTCACATTAATTCAGTAGTAACGGGCATCTAAAGCAGTAGGGGCCGGAAGTCCCTCGCTGGCGGCCGCTTCCGGGACACTGTGCGCTTCAGCGACCGGATCTGCGTTGCAGTGGGGCGGAAATGACGTTATCGCGCACGACGCGTTTCGTCAGAGCTGACGTCATCAGGTGCGTAATTTTTCACATTATTCCAAAACACAACCTCAGTTAGTGAAGTAAACAATATGAATGGGGTGAGTATCACCAATGAAAAAATGCTAAAGTGACTGTGCACAAATAAATTATCTATAAAGATAGGTGATAATATAATATGAGCAAATTGTAAACATATAATTAATAAAGTGCTGGTGCTTAATCTTACACGGTTCACATGTTGTGATTATATGAGTGTTACAATAAATACATAATAATATACTTCATGCAATAAATAAACACCAATCCGTGACACACCATATAATGATTACACAATAATGTGTTTGCCAAGACAGTTCATAAAAAAATATATAATGTGAATATTCCCAAAAATGCGTGGTGCTTTGTTGTGTGTTTTTTTCTCTCTTTAACGTGCTTCTTACTATTGGTGGGGTGCCAAAGTGACGCAATGGGTGTCTGATTCTTCACCCAGTGAGACGGGGTCACTTACCAGATGCACCCAGGCCTCAAGGGATCTATGGTGCAGGTAGAGCTTTTTAAAGGATCTTTCAGAGACACCCTCTTCCTAAGTGGGGATTCAGGGGTGGTCTTCCCTCAGAATGGATGGTTCAAAACTCCTGTTTAAGTGGCTCAGATTCCAAGTGGCTCAAGAAAATGACATGATGTGACGTCGGACATGCTTGAGGTCCAGCACGTCCGATGTCACATCCGATAATTACAGCTTGGAACGCGGAAGTAAGGAGCGACTTCCTGGTGATCAGCATAGCGGCTCCCCTGCCTGCATTTTTATACTGCCTATGTCAAGTGCCTGTGTGGCACCAGAAAATGTGAGTTGTTTTCTTCTGCTTATTTTCATTTAATAAATACATACTGCACCCTGAGGCTTTCTCCCTGTCATTTTCTTGAGCCACTTGGAATCTGAGCAACTTAAACAGGAGTTTTGAGCCATTCATTCTGAGGGAAAACTACCCCTGAATCCCCACTTAGGAAGAGGGTGTCACTGAAAGATCCTTTAAAGAGCTCTACCTGCACCATAGGTCCCTTTAGGCCTGGGTGCATCTGGTAAGTAACCCCGGCTCACTGGGTGAAGGATCAGACACCCATTGTGTCACTTTGGCACCCCACCAATAGTAAGAAGCATGTTAAAGAGAGAAAAAAAACGCACAACAAAGCACCACGCATTTTTGGGAATATTCACATTATATATTTTTTTATGAACTGTCTTGGCAAACGCATTATTGTGTAATCATTATATGGGGTGTCATGGATTGGTGTTTATTTATTGCATGAAGTATATTATTATGTATTTATTGTAGCACTCATAATCACAACACGTGAACCGTGTAAGATTAAGCACCAGCATTTTATTCATTATATGTTTACAATTTGCTCATATTTGCACTTTATCTCTATCTCTATCTTTATAGGTAATTTATTTGTGCACAGTCACTTTAGCACTTTTTCATTGGTGATACTCACCCCATTCATATTGTTTCCTTCACTATAGTGAGTTTATGTAAACGTCACCTGGGAGATTTATTTTAAACCCATAGGCATATGCACTGGGTGTGCCAGGTGTGCCTGGGCTCATCCTAATCACCTCATGTGCTTAACTCTCAACTGTCCTGGATTGGGCAGGAACCTCCAGAGATTTTAATTAAATCCTGGTGTCCCATCAAACCAGGCTGAATCCCAGAGCCCAGTGCAGGAAATCGTTTTGGTACTTGGTTCCACTAATAAGCCTGAAGGGACGAAACGCTGTTCTGTCCCCCCTGTCTGTGTCTCCCCAGCAGCTGCGCTTGTTACAGAATTCTACAGAAGAAACACTGTTTGTTTATGCTGGGGAGGGGGCGGATACTAAAGGCTGGCACATGGAGGGGGGTTATACTTGACTGGGATTAGCTTTATCCTGGGGAGGAGGCAGGTGCTAAAAGGCGGTGCGGCAGTGGGGGTCTGTCTATAAGCCAATCACAGTTATTATTAGACCTGCCCATTTCTCCCTGTGCTGTCCTTTAATACCTGCCCCTCACCAACATAAAGGAACAGTGTTTCCTCTGTAGCTGCCTGTGACAAGCAAAGCTGCAGGGGAGACACAGAAGGAGGGTTGACTTACTTCTATTCCTCCCCCTGATCTCTTCACAATACTCAAGGGACTACAGTTCTGGCTCTTTTCCCCCTTCTCGTATTCCCTGGTCTAGTAAGCAGGGCTATAAGTAGCTGTAATTTAGCTCCATCTACAGGACCAGGGAATAGGAGAAACAAAAGCTGATGTACCCTAAGTAATGTGCAAAGTCCAGGGAGAAGGAGAACAGAGGTAAGCAGTGCAAAGGTGAGACAGACTGTCCCTTACTGTACTACTTACTGTACTACTGAACTCTGTACTTTGTGTCACTACTGACCCCTGAACTCTGCCTTGCTTAGTACTGACCCCTGAACTCTGTAGTAAGTGACATAGAGCTCAGAAATTACTCAGAGGTTAGTTGTAAGGGAGACAGAGTTCCGGAGTCAGTGGTAAGTAACAGAGTTCAGGGGTCAGTAATAGTTAACAGAAAGTTCAGGGGTTAGTAGTAAAAAATGACCAGTTTGGCTTTCATGCAGTGAAGTTTTTGTGCAGGTTAGCAGTGCTTTGGCATAGATTAATAGAAGTCCTTGTAAGTATTATACCTAATAAGTGTATAGCCCTCGCGCCACTGGGTATAAAGGCCTATCTATTTTGTGTTAAGGTCTATATTAAGCAGATTTGCAGCAGCTGAAGAGTAAATATGTGAGTGGATAGAATGGCCTCTAGTAGACAAACCAACCTTAGCACTTGCCCAAGTATTTATAAACCAAAATGATTAAATTGTGCCGTCTGTGCACATATGTGTCAAAATCAATGAGTATGTGCAACAAATACAAAAATCTATTGTGCAATGGTTAATAAATAAATCATTGAAGATAAAAAAAATTATATAAATATGCACAAGTGAATATACAAAAAAATAATAAAAATAGCATAGGCAAAATATAAATAGCAGGTGCAATAGTGCAATATAATTAAACCAAAAGTGCTCTGTGCACATAAAGTGAATCAGCGAACAGTCTTTGCAAATGTCCAAAACCAATTTTATAAACCACAGTCTTTAAGTTTTAAAGTGCAGGTGCTGGAAATAAGGTGATCTTCCCCTTCAGCTTACAATTAAGCTGACTTCTATCTGTGGGACGAGGTGCACGTGTGAAAAGATTAAATCATTCATCAGATGATGATTATGACCCACCTTATTATAAGCTGAAGGGGAAGAGCACTTTATTTCCAGCACCTGCACTTTAAAACTTAAAGACTGTGGTTTATAAAATTGGTTTTGGACATTTGCAAAGACTGTTCGCTGGTTCACTTTATGTGCACAGAGCACTTTTGGTTTCATTATATTGCACTATTGCACCTACTATTTATATTTTGCCTATGCAATTTCTATTTTTTTTTTTTTGTATATTCACTTGTGCATATTTATATAATTCTTTTATCTTCAGTGATTTATTTATTAACCATTGCACAATAGATGTTTGTATTTGTTGCACATACTCATTGATTTTGACACATATGTGCACAGACGGCACAATTTAATCATTTTGGTTTATAAATACTTGGGCAAGCGATGAGGTTGGTTTCTCTACAAGAGGCCATTCTATCCACTAACAGAAGTCCTTGTATAAATGAACTGAAAAATCTTCTGTATTAACAAAAAAGGAATCCAGTGAAACCAATTTCAAATGACAGTGTCTTTCAACCTAATTAGTGTCAATTGTTTAAAAAAAAATATTTTTTTCAGTGCTATCACAAAAACTCACCAGCCCACCTGACACCTTACTTTAGTAAGAGGGTCTAACGTGCTTGTGATGATGATCCCCCTTATTAGATTCCTCAAAGGTTTTTATATGTAAGCATGTCAAGGTAGAAACAGAGACTCAACACTCAAAACCATTTATTTCAGGATAAAACAATACAAATATAATGCACTCACATACAGTGGAACAGATGACTGAACTCTAGTTAACTCTCTACAAGTCAATGTACACCACTACTGTCACTTGTTGCATTTAGGAGGGACATGCTGAGCCAATACCCACTCCACCTGTCCAGTGTATTCCTGCTACCTCACTCCCAATAAACAAATGGGGCCCACCATGCACCTAGTGCAGGCTCCATGCTCATTTAACTTTTGCTCTTCCATACCTGTGCACAGACTGATGACTTCTGTGGTGCTGATCTGCCCCTGTTTGCTATTGGAGACAGACTGCTCATGGATAGAGTGCTGACAACTCCTTTGCTGAAAGAGGCTGTCCCTCCTGCCACAGGCACATGCTTCACGACAGGCTGTTTGTGAAACCTTTGTTACCCTTGGTAACCACTTGTATCTTCATACCCTAATGTGCCTTAGATGACCCAAGCTGTAGACTATGAGTGCCGGTTACTTGCATTGCACCTCTTTAGTAACTTCAGATCAGGCAAAGGCAAGGGACTCCGGGCTCTCCATGGTACATGAGACTGACAAGATGGACTCTGGCTACAGCATCAGCAGTGAAGGCAACGGTGAGCCTGGGATCCAGACCCCTGTCCCTTTTATAATGACACAGGACCAGTGGGTCAGACCCAGAAGCCTGCCAAGAAAAACCAGGAAACATAGTTAACTCTAACCCTCCCGGCTGGGGCAGCACCTAATTAAACTACAATAGGCAACCTGCCTGCATACCCTTTTTTTATAATGGAAATTCCTGAAGTATCTGGACACTTTATGTTGAACCCTTTCTTTATATTATTGATATGTTCACCAATGTAGATGGCCAATTTTCTGGTAATTCTCTCAACATACTGGAGTCCACATGGGCACTCCAGCATGTACATAACATGTGAGCTGTTACACAATATAAAGTGCCTAATTTCATAAGATTTATTAGTAATCTTATAACTGCTTTTTAATTTTTCTCTTGAACTGTTCTGCACAGGGCATATCATCATTTTTGGTCCAAAAAGGTGAGGTTTTTCTTTGGTGGATCTTATATTTTTTGGACTATTTTGCTCTTAGAGGGGGTGCCTTCATGTATGTAAATCTTGGTGTTTCAGAATCTTCACTAAAGTTTTATCTTTTAGGAGGAATTGCCAGTGTTTTTCTTCCTTTTTTTTGCATTACTTTGTATTGTTTACTACAACCAGAGAGGAAAGCCAATGCTGGTTCTTTTCCCATATCTTCTGTCCTTTCTGCAGCTATATTTCCTTATTCATTTGTTTCACCTTCTTTTTTGTAGTCTCCAAGGAAGTTCTGTACCTTTTTTTTTTTTTTTTTTTCAAACATCTCTACAAGACTATTTATTTGTTCTTCAAAGTCACTTTCAAAATCACAGTTTCTTTTCATTTTAATAATTTGTCCTTTTGGTATATTAGCAATCCATCTTGGGTGGTGACAGTTAGAGATAGGTATTGTTAAGAAATTGCTTTAAAAATGAATTCAATTCAGTATCAATAAACTCATCTTCATCAATCTCATCCTATTAGTAATGCATAAGAATATAAACTTTCCATAAGTCACTTACCGTGGTGCAGCAGTTCCCAAACTTTGTCTGACAGGAACAAATGGCAGGGGCAGTGGGCATTGGATGCTATGGCTTTACCATAGAGGCCAAAAAATATATAACACTGCCCTGTATCTCTTGCATGCAAAATACATCATCAGTGATTCCAGAAGTGTAAACACTTCTCTCTTTACTATGCCACTGTCCTTATTAGCTAGAATGAAATTATTATAAATGAACCTCTAGGCTCAACCCATTGTGATCACAAAATTAGTTAAAGACAGCATTTTCTGGATGGCTTTCGGCTCCATTTTAAGCATATTATGCACTGTGTAATTAGGAACTGTTAAGTGTTAACCACTTGACCTCCGGAAGATTTAACCCCCACCCCCCCCCCCCCTTCATGACCAGGCCATTTTTTCCAATACAACACTGCGTTATTTTAACTGACAATTGTGAGGTCATGCAACACTATACCCAAATAAAATGTATGTTATTTTTTTTTTCCAAAACATTTTTTTTTCTTTTGATGGTATTTAGGCACCACTACGTTTTTTTTTTGCACTATAAACAAAAAATATATATTTTTTTATATTCTGCCATAAGACATATCTAATGAAAAGATTTTCAAGGCTCTGACCCTGGAAAGGACTCTGTGGCAAACTAATAAAGTACACAAAGATCTGGCAAGTGGCACAAGCAGAGTCCAGTGCCCAAAGGTCACATTTCAGGCAGACCATGCAATTTGTCAGTTCAGCAAGGACTAGGTTCAAACTCAAAAGCTACTGATGAGGATATGCTGATGTAGACAGTTGTAGAAATAGAGCAGCTCAAGTAATGTGTAAATGAAGTCTTGATTGAAGCAAAATATAATCTTGAAAAAAGATGAAATGGCTCCTAAAACAGTTAAGCTTTTTTCAGTAGTTAAATGATGTTTCTCCTTCTGGAACACTAGCAAAAAATCTGAGGAATCTTTTTGGTAACTGTTAAGCATGCTATTTATGTGACAATTTGTAATCAATCTCCACCAATTTCTATCCAGGGGAAATCGCAAATGCGCTTGCAAGTAATCGCCAGAAACGAAGCAATCTAACAGCCAAGAATTTCATCAACCACCAGAATTTTGTTGAGTGAAGTCTAAACTGGACAAAAAATTGACAGTTTAAATAAAGATTGAATAGAAAATAGAAAGAAAATACCACCGTATTTATGAGTTAGATTTTTTTCACTACATTCAGTTGGGTACCTTTCCACACCATCTCCTTGCACTCAATTGAAACCACAATTTCCCAATTGGAATTGTTTTACAATTTTACAATTACCATGTGTATGGCCAGATGTAGATCTGCCAATCCTTGATCTACTTAGCAGCAAGTGCTAATGAAACCATTGCTTTCAACTCCTTACTTTGATGGCAATTTTTCTGTGAAAAAATCTTTTAATTCTCCATTATCTAAAATACCATAATGACCAATTGATCCAGTGCCCCTACCCCATAAGATCTAGTAAACGAGTGTCACAAACAATGCTTTAATGTGCTGATAATCCAGTTTTGATGTATCGGTTTCCACAGTGCAAGACAGTAGTGTAAATATCTCTTGCAATGACAATCACGTGTAGGGATTAGAGATTATGAATGCCTGAGAGGGCTGGAAGCACTTTTTATTGCACAGAGAAATTTCACAGCATCCCAGGAAATCTCTCTGCAACCAAAGGCAGATTATTGCCTTTCTAAGAAGTATATATGGAAACTAGCTTTTCATGTCATGTGCATGTACACTGCACATTGGCTAAGTTGGGGAAAATGTTGGGGGTCTCAGTGGTCTGGCAATGTACATAAGGACATGCAAACTATTTCACTGCTTGAATTCTTAATGAGAAATCTAACTGTCTCTAATCAGCATTAAACCTCAGTTACTGAAGTGTTCTCATGACTAAGAATAGGCATTTGTTTTTAGAGTCTAAAGCAGATAAGTTAAAAGCATGTACAACAGGTGTTTTTAAATGTGGTGCTCCTTGAACTGGTGAAGACCTTAACAGACTCTGTGGCTTTACCTTCTCTCAGGAGAGCAGAGGGAGTGACATATGCCATTGCGGATAGGACAGATGTGTCTATCACAAGGCAAAACGGATATATAACAAGAGATCTTCTGTACAGATGGTCCTATGCATATGTCAAACAATCCATCTCTATGTATGGACTATAAATAGCATGTAGCAGCATCAGAATAAATAGACCTGTCTCCGATGCACATCATGTAGAGACCAACCCGTTTAGACATAGTACTATGACTCTTAGTCTTAGTACTCATAGTACTATAGCAGTTTGCATTATGATTGACCCATGCATGCAGCATATAATGTACTTATTATGCATCCCTTTAAAGGTGTTACATTTAGACAAAGCTAGATATACTATGCTAAAATAATGGATGCATATAATTATAAAATTGCAAGAAGAGCAGCAAAACCACCTTTGGCAAGTAAAGGTAAGAGCAGTGTAACTGTTTTATTGTATTTTTATGGATTATTATTGGAGTTGCAAAGATTTAATTCTCCTAGTTTGTTGTCATTTTTCAAAATGGTATTTATTATATACTATAGTTTTACAAACACAGAAATGTATTCCATATTATATATATGACTAATTAGATTTAAGGCCCATTATTTAAAAAATGCAAATATAAATGATCAGCCTAAGTTTTTTGATGCTATCAGTTACATACATAACAGTATTACCTTTCTTTAACTAAAAGTATAAAGCGTAGAAAAAACCTCAACAGTTTTTAATAATTACATGACTTTAATAGGCATTGGTAAAATTGGTATTGCCTGTCTGCAGGGCTTTAGCAATGTCATTTGTTGTTGGCATACATACCCATTTTAAAAATAGGTTAATGCAGGCTGTTATGTTCACAAGCATTTTGAAAACGCCAATAAATCAGTGCAAGAAGGGTTTTCTATTGGTGGTGCCAATTATAGTCAGCAATTTGTTGACATTCACAATTTTTTAATGCATGACTAGCATTTATGCAGCAAAATTAGATTTTTTCACAATTTCTTCCAGCAATTTTATTAATGATTGTAATTATTATATTATAAAATTTCAGCTTGACAACTTGGGTCTCCTGATAAAATGTTATCATTTTTCAGAAACATTCATATGTGTGTTTTAGTTTGACAAGTTCTTCTACTCTATACATGATATTAACTGTTAAATGATCCCATAGTCAAACTCTGCTGAAAATGTTGAGGGTTCGAGTACAGGGATGCATCATTGTGTATAATAGGGACAAAAAAGTGCAACGCTTAACAAATTATACCTTGTGCAATCTAAACCAAACACTATGTGTAATAGTGCTAAATGTGTATCATAAATAAATTCATCAAAACATATGTATAAATAAATGTAATTGTAGTGATACTGTATAGAAAAATAAATAACTTAAAAACATTTCCTCAAATTCATCAGATAACAATGAAATGAGGTGGAGGATGATGAGAAAGTGCTTATGCATAGATATAAACCAAAAAGTACATGTAGCAATAGAGTCCCTGTCACGTGATTGTGAATGGTGATTGCAGATCAAATGGAAACCAAAGATCAAAAAACAGAACGAGAATGCAAGAGATGTCCAAATACCCAGTGAGAAGGGGTCATGCCACCCTAGTGTAACAAATTTTTTGCTTAGCGGGAAGTTTTTGACCCCAAAAAGTTTGCCAGTACAAGCCTTAGTGGGTACAATCGCCCGTTATTGACTCCAATCGTGGTCACACATTCCTTTAAAAGAGCCTCTTAATATTTCTGTTCACTCAAACAAAATGGTTTCCAGACCATCCTGTCAATCTCTCCCATCATATACATAAAAATGGAACAGAGAAGTCAACCATAGTGAATTCCCATATCAACATTTAAAGTATTTATTTTAAATATATTGCACTTACAAACATGGGCAGCATTCAAGCATGTACATGGCACTAAATGGAAACCAACTCCGGTCCCCAGATGCCAAAATGGCTGCAATCGACCCGCGCTTACGTGGTACCTCGTGCGTTGTACGTCCTAGCTCCGCTCTATGCGTTTCATCACATATGACCTCATCAGAGGCAATTTTGTATAATTAGACTAGGAATTGTGTACATATGTTTATATTTATTAGCTCTTGCAATTTAGAAGAAATGTAAATCTAGAACAGTAGACAAATGGTTGGGCAGCTGAAAAGTGGTAGTGTTAAAAACTGCTGAATTACTTGGACATTTTTTAAATTTTCTTATTGTGTGATATGCATGACGTTTATGAAGCTTTATACTTCACAGTTATAAAGGCTATACACTTCTACCAGGATCCATTCTATAATGGGTTTCACAGCTACTCTTTAAACAAGTATGATCTACTTTAAAGTATAGCTCAAAGCATATGTTCACCTTTTGGAAAATGTTACATGTTCCACCCATATTTAGGGTGGAACATGTAACATAATCCAGCAGCTGCAGCCTCTCCCCCTCCCCAGTGACAATGGACAGGCATATTCTCCGGGCACACCATGTCACTGTTTGAAAATAACTCCACCACTGTTTGAAAATAACGTGGTTCCACCCACCCGGCCACATCATTTATTTACAGCCCTCTGTGAATGGGAAACTACAAGTCCCGACAGCCTTTGCGGCTGTTGGCATGTATTTTCAATGAACTACCACGGTGCTCTTGAGCACTCTGGTAGTTCATTCATTCCTCCTGTCAGTGTGTATCTGCTTTGCCATATGAGATACGAGCAGACAGATACACTGAAAAGTCTGCAGAAGTGTTGCATGGCACCTGCGATCTGCTGATCACAGGTGCAGTCTTTTCCAGACTCCAAGTAAAAAAAAAACAAATGCACATTTTTTTTACCAGCAAAAAGATGTGCATTTATTTATTTTTTAAAGGTGAACTTATCTTTTAAGCACTTTGTGTGAAACACATCCAGTTGATATCTGTTTACCTGTGCACACCTTTTTTTTGCATCAAACTTGGTTGAGCAAGCAAATGAAGTGATGTCACTGCATTGGAGTTTCATTGTACATGCCATGACAAGGAAAAGCCCCAGTTTTCTCAGTCTTTTGGGTATGAATTTGGGATTTTTGGGATGAATTCGAGCGGAGACTGTGAGCTAGGCCTTCTCGTCCAACATCAGTGCCTGACCTCACAAATGCGCTTCTGGAAGAATGGTCAAACATTTCCATAGACACACTCCAAAACCTTGTGGACAGCCTTCCCAGAAGATTTGAAGCTTTTAAACCTGCAAAGGGTGAGCCAACTCAATATTGAACCCTATGGACTAAGACTGGGATGCTATTAAAGTTGATGTATGTGTAAAGGCAGGCATCTCAATATTTTTGACAATATAGTGTAAGTAAAATGTGGACAACCATAAACAATTCTTTTACTTTACTGAAAATTCATAACAGTTTCCTCTGCTCATTGTTTCTTTTAATAACTAAGATGGAATGCTCTACTGTTGATATGAGATGCATGTGGGTAACACCTCCTGGTCAGCAGTGTGATATTATGACTGTCCAAAATATTGGTAGCTGTTGGTGTGCAAACCAATGAAAGATTAGGGAATCACAGGAGCAAACGTCTCATGGAACTGGCCAAACAAAGCAATTTTATGCTCACAATGCAGGTGAAAATAATTAAATGCGATTCCAGCTAAATTACTGATTAAAATACATGTAGGAATTTATTTGTCTACTAAAATATTTATTATGTAACATTACTGTGAGTTTTACCAACTCAAGTTAAAGAAATATTGCAGGTAATTAACTAACTGTAATGAAGAAATAGCATAATGAATTTAAAGAAATACACAGGAGACCTAAGTATTTAAATAAACTTTGTCACTGCAAAAAAAATTGATGCCAGGCACAAAGACGGAAAATTGTATACTCACCTTTCCGTAATTTTCTTTTCCTGGAGCATCTTCATGGCAGCATACAATGGGTTGTGGCTCCCCCCTCACAACCTGATAGGACTGGCTAACTTTAAATCAAAGACAGACCCGGCTCACTGCATTCTCTCTAACTTTCACCATTTGGGTGGGAATCTGTATGCTGCCGTGAAGATGCACCAGGAAAGGAAAATTACGGTAAGGTGAGCATACAATTTTCGGTTTTCCTGGCGATTTATGGCAGCATACAATGGGAACTAACTCGTTATACGGGAGGGTGCAAGAAAAATGTTGAAATCATCAGTAGCATAAGTATGCATTTTCCAAATTTGATTACCGTGAGCCGGAGGACCATGTTGCTGACTTGCAAATAACCTCAGGAGGCACTCTGCACTGCTCTGCCCGCGGAGCTGGCACTGCCCTAGTTGAATGTGCTCTTAAGTCCTTCAGAACAGGAGGGTCTTTTGAAGAGTAGGCCCTTTTAATTGTCTTAACAATCTAGGAGATGACTGTATGTGTTGATGCTGACTGACCCTGCCTTAAGCCATGCTGGAACCAAGCACAGATTTCTGCTTTTCTGAATGAAAAGGTAGCTGCCAAGCAGGTCATCAGAGTTAGATCAATATCCATGGGATGTGGTTCTCTCACTTAACCAAGAAAGACGGTAAATTGATTTCCTAGGTACAGTGGAAGGAGAAAGATACCCCATGGATAAAAAGCACTCTTGGGTTTTAGGACTGTTCGGTCCGGGTAGAACGTCTTCAGGGTTAGATTGCAGAGTGTAGACAATTCTGTAGGATAGAAATAAGGCCTTGATGGAGCTGAGGACCATAAGCAAGTCCCACATAGGAAACAATGGTTTCCAGGCAGGCATATAACTTCATACAAGCTTTTTAAGAATTGCATCAATAAAGGGTTAAGGAATCCTAAACCCCTGTAAGTGCAGACAAGGCTGAACTTTTATCATATTTGAACCTAGGCCCCTGTTCACTCGCGGTTGTAAGAACTGCAGAACAGAACCTTGGCTGGTTTAGGTGATAAAGGACTCCAGGCTTTTGCTGTGTAAGATCTGCATAATTTACCCATATTGTCTGTTAAGTAGTATTCATGGAGACCTGGTTTGACACAAGGTAGCCATTACCTGCACTGAGCACCCTTTACTTGGTAGCCTCTGCTTCTCAACTTCCATGCCATCAAAAGTAGTCATTTGGAGCTGGATGGCAAAACTGGCCATGAGAGAGCACATCCGTCATAACTGGCAGAGACAGCCTAAGAATTCCTCTGTTCCACTGCTGTATAGGCACAGTACTCTTGCTTCTTTCATAAAAGGAGTGACTGACAGAAGGACTTTGAACACTACGCTCAGTTCGAGAATATGCTTTGCCTCATAAGCTGAACATCCCATGACCTTGAGCAGCCTGCTCTTTGAAATGTGTCCCCCAACCTTTCTGGCTGTGGTAATGTTCCATTCGAAAACAACAATTGGTTAGTAACAAAGAACCAAAGATACTCAGGCACTGTTCTGCTGAAAGAGACTTTGCTCCCAAATCACCTTTGACTTTCTCTCTCAGAGAGGTGTGCAGACCGAGAGGGAAGCACTCAAACTGGTAGAGGAATTTAGGATGGATAGGGACAAGTAGGTAGGTGTCTGATAAACCTACAGAGCATCCAGTCTCCCAGATTTATCAATAATAGAATTGATTAGAGGTTCTCTATCTTACACGACTTCAACTTTCTTTGCTTGTTGAGTTTTTTCAAGTTTAGCACTGGACACAGACTACCTGATTTTGATTTTTTTTTGATAGGAACAGAGGTAAACCTTATTCCTATCTCCTCTGGGTACTTTGAACCTTCACAATTGCTCATTTTTTATTTAATCCAGCTACAAACTGGACCAGAATTTTACACTTTCCCATCAAATCTGGTAGCCTGGCTGGCTGCAAGAGATCGGAAGGTGGACAACCCTTAAACTTTCACCAATGTCACACAATATAGCTGACGTGGCCCACTGATTCTGAATATTTTCCATCCAGGTGTGTTTGCAAAGCTTTACACAGGCACCCCCTGGATAAGTGCACCCTTAAAAGGACTTCCGCTGTTCTCCTAAGACAGGTGCCTTAGATTTTTAAGGCTTCAAAAATGAAGATTTGGTACTTCGCCAGTTCCTTTACCAATTTCTTTCCCGGTCCATAGGTGTTTGCCTTCTTCTATCTATTTTGGAGTTGAGGCTTGTATGCTAGACCTTTTCTGATTTTTTCTATTTTTTGTCAGATGATATTCCCCCTGACCTGCTAGTGGTCACCATTGAGATGGCTGTATCCTGTCTATTCCCAAATAGATTGGATCCGTTGTCTGGTAACTTGCACCAGTTTTTTCTTTTTAAGGTGGGATTCGCCAACCATGGCTTCAGCCATAATGCCCTCCTTGTTGTGAACGCGGGGAAGACCGCTCTTGAAAAACATCAATTGACGTCTACTGACACATCTGCCGCAGAGTCTCCCACCAATTTCAGCTCTTACAAAGCTGTTACCACCTTGTCTCTCTTCACTTCCTCCAGAAGAACTTCTTTAAAGGGTAACTCTACTTTCCTTTTCAATCTGCAGGGCTGTAATTTTCTGTAAAATGCAAGGCAATATGGCTATCTGGAAGTGTCCTGTACACAAAATGTGTGCAGAATGCCCCCCCCCTGAAACACCATTTCCTGCTTGAGTGATTAGCTCACTGATTTTCCCAGTAGTCTGCACGAAGATACAGGACCTTGATCAAGGTTGCCTCGATGTCTGCGCCCAAATGGAAAATTATCTGGCTTTCAGAAAGTGCCCTCCATCTTGAGGTCCTTGCAGGGCTGTATCCTGCTTGTTCCAGGCAGACTTGACATATTAGCTTGGCAGTCAATGACTTTCCACCACAAATGCAGCAACTATTAGGACTGGTAGTCTGTGATGTTTGTAAACAGAGATCAATGATAATGAGTGGTGAAATGATGAACTTGATCAACATTGCCTGGATGTCTGCTCTTATATGGAGACTTGTCTTGACCTTTAGAGGGCTTCCTCCATCTTGAGGTCCTTACAAGGCTGTAGATACTGGCTCTCTTTTTCTCAATCTTCACTACTTACCTATCTGCTATCTCTATACCTTAAAAGCAATGGGTGGTCTGACTGGGCAGCGTTCCCCATAGAAACAGAGCAAAGCAGCCGAGTGAAATGAAAAACACCATGACACAGTGATCCTAGAGCAAGCATTGAGAAGGAGATAGGAAGAGCCAAGGTGAAACGCCATTAACAGCACAGTGACCCTAGAGCAACACTGAGAAGGAGAAAGCAAAAGCCCAGGTGAATGCCATAAAGAGCACAGTGTTCCCAGAGCAACACTGAGAAGGAGAAAGCAAAAGCCCAGGTGAATGCCATAAAGAGCACAGTGATCCCAGAGCAACACTGAGAAGGAGATAGGAAAAGCTCAGGTGAATGCCATAAAAAGGGAAAACATACCTGCACACAATGAATACATAAGGATCCAGTATGCATGAGTAGAGAGCTCCACCATGTGTTGCCCAAAAATGCCATAAAACCATTTAAATCTATCACATTTTGCCATTAGTAATGATATCAATGCCTGAGCATGCACAGATCGCCATCTTGGAAAAGGGCTAGCCAGGAAACAGGCCACATGAGCCGCATCACTTCCTGCCTTTCATGCTCAGAGTATACTTGCACTGCTGCAGCCATCTTGGAAATGGCAAGCGCCCACAAAAAGAAAAAAAGAGGTGAAAAGCATATGGAAAGCAAAGGGAGAACGCTGTCACTTACGTCAAAGCTTGTTTAAAGCTTTCTTTGACAGGCCTGCTCCGCCAGAATGGGGCTCCAACCATATAGCTTGTGTAGAGACTGTACAGGATGGATTTCCACCCAGGAGAGGCTGAACTAAGCCCCTCAGACCACCAGAATGGGGCGCCAACCATATAGCTCATTTAGAGACTGTACAGGAAGGACTTCCACCCAGGAGAGGCTAAACCTGGCTGGGGCGACAAACAATACCTTGCGACTTCAGTCCTGATCTGGTGGGGACAAAAAGAAGAATGCTGCGAGTCGGGTCTGTCTTCGATTTAGAGTTAACCAGTCCTATCAGGTTGTGGGGGCGGGGCCACAACCCATTGTATGCTGCCATGATGCGCCTGGAAATTCAGGTACCTAGAAGTAGTCACCGACACACTATGATGACAACACTTCATGGATCTTGAAAAAAAAAACCTGCTATCAGGGTCTCCTGCAGTTGGTCATTGGCACTTTATGCCACCTACACATAGAAGTTTTCTATACTTATAAAGTTTATAAACTTTCTGCATTGATTAATCTACGCCACCTCTTTTGCATGGCATTTACTAGAAAACATATATTACAAAAATATTTATTTCTCTTTCTTCAGGTACTTTGCTACAGGTAATTCCTTTGCCAATCACCACTATGAGTTCATGCCAGGAAAATCCAATGTAAGCTCGATTGTCCATAGCACATGTGAAGCCATCTGGTATGTCTTGATATTGTGCTGAAGAAACCGACTGAAGAAGAGTGGGCTAATATAGCCAAAATTTATTGTCAGCTCTGCAATTTCTCTAATTGTGTCGGTGCAATCAATAGCAAACAAAGAAGAATTGTCAGGCCAGTTGGTATTGGCACAAAATTCTGCAACTATAAGTTTTTAGTTTTTTCTGCTGGCAGTGGCTGATGCCAATTATTCTTTCACCTACATTGACATTGGCTCTTATGGTAGCAGTTCTGATGCTAGCATATTTGCTTATTCTACGTTTAGGCAACTGCTGTGTGATAGCTAACTAGACTTGCTCAGCCACTTCCTGGAACAACATAACCTCCTGTTCCCCTGTTTTTGTTAGGGACGTGGCTTTTGCTCTTTCTGACCATCTTCTCAGACCATATGCTAAGAGAGTATTTAATTACCATCTAACAAGAGCACGATGAGTTGTGGAGTGCACTTTTGGAATACTTGCTAATAAGTGGTGATTGCTGCACAGCCCTATTACTCTAAACATGGACCATGCCACCTGTGCAGTAATGCACACTCATTCATGCTAGAGATGGCTACCTCTTTGAGAACTTCTTGATGAATGAATTTGAAAAGGGCTGAATGGATATCAACTACAGTGGGGCCAATGTCCCTGACCAATTCACCAACTACTTTGTGCCTACAGCCTGTCAGGTTCCATGGCAGCTTGATGCCATTGAATATTAATCAAAATTCCACACTTTGCTAACAATTCTGCAAGCTGAATTTTAGTTTTTAAAATAAAAATACTATGTTTTTTTTATGTTCACATGAGTGTAATGTATTTATTTCCTTTTGCTCACGTCAGTGGGTAAATACAGAAATGACAAAAACATGACACAGTTTGCTAAAAAATTTAGACCTTTAAAAACAAAAAAAAAAAAAAAAAAAAGACCCCAAATCTTCTTAGGCCTGGATTTTAAGGGGAACCTCAAGCCAAAAAAAGAAAAGTGGCATGAGGTTCCCCATTAAATTCATACCAGACCCTTACTTATCCGAGCATTTAGCCCGGCAGGCAGGAAAGGGGGAGGGGGGGGGGACACGTGAGCGCCCTCTCCCTCCTAAACCATACCATGTCATATGCCCTCAACATAGGGAGGGCACTTTGGGGTGCCCCTCAAAGCACCTTGTCCCCGTGTTGATGAGGACAAGGGCCTATTCCCAACAACCCTGGCCAGTGGTTGTGGGGGTCTGCGTGTTAGGGGCTTATCAGAATCTGGAAGCCCCCATATCCTGGTGAATGAGTAGGAGTACATAGTACCCCCTACTCATTCACCAAAGAGGTGGTAAAAGTGAAAAAAAGCCGCTGACCCGAACAACAAAGAAAAACCTGACCAGCGCTGTCTTTTCTTTCCTGCCGAATGACAGCCCCACCCGCTAAGTCCCGGTTCACACTACCGCGATTTGTCAGGCGACTTGTCAGGCTGTCAAGTTGCGGTCCATTCTGTGCTACGGGAACCCTTCTAATAGGAGCGACTTAAGTCGCTCCGACTTAGAAAATAGTTCCTGTACTACTTCGGGGCGACATCGGTGCGACTTGCATTGACTTCCATTATGTGAAGTCCGTGCAAGTCGCGCCGAAGTCGCGGTGAACGTGACTTCACAGGTCACCCCCGAAGTCGGATCGCCATAGTGTGAACCGAGAGTAAATGAACAATAGGGCATGGCCATCCGATGCTGTCTCCACGTTACCCCATCCCTTATTACATAATCCAGGGGTATGCTGGGTTGGTGATGTCATAAGGGGCAATGTCATCGGACTACGCCCTAATAGGGGGTAGGATGGAGCTTGTGCTGATGTCACCCTTTTGTTGCAGCTGGCACCAGCGGCGTAACAAGATATGCATTTTGTAAGTAATTTTTAATCTTCATGGAATAAATTATTAAATGGTAATACATTATCAGAGGTTTTTCTTCCTGATTGAGTCATCATAGAGAAACAGGAGGAGGATTATACAGTCCCATCCTCATGTGGAGTGCCGTGTGATGTCCTATGGTTGGATGACCCATTGTTTCATCTTCATGCCATGTCAGGCCTTCTATAATTTGGGCTCTGTCTTTCTGGTAAGAGGCTGGATGCACATAGGTGGTGGGCTCAGTGATCACAACAACTTGTTGCAGTCACATTTATGAAAGACGGACACTTTTTAATGAGCACTGTGGATCGGATCCATTAATGTGGTCTCCAGATACATATGTAGACTTGATTATTGTTTCACAACTTTGAGTATCAGAATTGAATTACATTTTTTGCAATTTTATGAACATAATATATGTTTTTTAAGTTTATTTACACAACGCAACTATGTTTCTAGATAGTTTACCTATGTATGCCTGCAAAGCACAAAACTGTTGTTGGTTATATTTATGTCTTAGCCCCAGGCAACATTTCAAAGCGCATGACAAGTCGCATCCTATTTTCCGCAATGGAAGCGGTCAAATCGGTGCAACTCCAACTCCATCTGAGTCACACCTATTTTGAAAGTAGTTCTTGCACTACTTTTTGCAAGTTCAGGTGTGACTTGCATAGACATCTGTGCATGAATTTGCACAGAAGTCTTCCAAGTTGCACATGAAGTCACACTGACATGCGGCTTAGAAATTATGCATTTTCAAATGAAGTCGCATGATTTCAAAGCCACATTTGGTATAACCTAACACTTAAAGTGTTACTAAACCGGGGGCCCTTTATTTTAGTAAATATCAACTGTTAAATACCTTATCTCATCAGCAGTTATAGCAGTCTTGTGACTTCTGTTAGTGTCTGGCTGAGCACTGGGTTTTAGCTTGTAGGAGGAGTTTTCATTCTCCTCTGAGGCTGCATGACCCCTGACCCTCTGTCTGGACAGTGCTGATTGGCTGATTGGCCCTGGATTGATCACATGCACCCTTCCAACTGAGCATGTGCAGAGTGCCTGCAAATCTCTGTTCTATCAGGAGATGGACTGGGGACAGTAAAAGAAGGGGAGGATCAGAGAAGACAGGATCAAACAGCCTTTTTACAAAATGCAGAGGATTAACCCCTTAGGTTCCGCAGTAAGAATACCAAACATGCTTTACTGTATATACACACTGATTTTACTGTTGTGGGTTTAGTAACACTTTAAGACAATATATACTGTAGATTCAAGTAAGCCTGCTGATATACAGGGCGGCGCTACCTATAGGCAAGGTAGACGCTGGCCTAGAGTGCACATAAGTCAAGGGTGCCGCATGTCTGGGCTGCACAGCGGGAGGTCCCCCTTTGCAGCCATGTCTGTGTCTCCTTTCCTGACTCCCCTGCCCCTCCAATGATTTCATCCTATCAGCAGAGCAGGGGGCGGGAGGAGCTGGAGATCTGCACAGATAGTGGGAGTCTTTTTACAACAGATTCTCCTGCCCTCTGCCTTGCTGATAGGCAGGGCATTCTTTACCCTTAGCGTAGTAAAGGGTGATTGGTTGGAGGAGCTGGGCTGGCAGTGCGGTAGTGCAGTGGATGGAGGTGTGGGTTGGGGATACTGGTGCCGGTTCCCTGTCAGTGCAGTGTATGGCGGCTCCCAGTGATCGGTGCTCTGCTCACCTCTTGGTGACTGAAATGGGGGTGGGGTGCTGGGAGTGTCTGTGTCTCAGAGTCCATTCTGTCCCATGCCTCCCTGTCCCCGGTCCCGCCTCTCGGTGCTGGCTCTCTGCCCAGCCAAGCGGTTGTCCTTCAGGAAGAGACCAGGTTCTGCTGCCACCCAAATGGTGATACCAGCTGCCCCCTCCCTGCCCGGCTCCCCCAGCTCTGATTAACCACTTTACCTCTAGCCACTGTGCCTCTACTGTGGCACAGTGGCTCGTTATCGTCCAGCGACGTAGACCTATGTCGCTGGACTCCTCCCCCTGTAGGCGGCGCTCGCGCGCCACCGGAGGCGCGCTCCCGCTGTTTTCATTCACAGCGGGAGTCGGGCCAGGGGAGGAGCGGCGGCGATCGCCGCCGCTCTTCCCCGATCGTTGGGGAATCTAGTTTGGAGATCCGCCCGCCTGTGTAAACAGAGCGGGCGGATCTCCTAAGTGACAGGGAGTGACAGATCGGAGTGTTCAGCATAGCTGAACATCCGATCTGTCCCTGACTCACTCAGTCACCTCCCCCCCCCACACGTTAGTAAGCACCAGGCATACATTAACCCCTCCCTCTCCAATAAAATTAACCCCTTCCCTGCCAGTGTCATTTTTACAGTAACAGTGCATATATATAGCACTGATTACTGCAGTAATGTCACTGGTACCCCCAAAAGTGTCAAAAATGTCAGTCAAGGGTCCGATCTGTCCGCCGCAATGTCGCAGTCCCGCAAAAAAAATCGCAGATCGCCGCCATTAATCGTTAAAAAAAAAAACACCAAAAATGACAGAAATCTTTCCCTTAGTTAGTAAACGCAATAACTTTTGCGCAAACCAATCAAAATATGCTTATTGTGATTTTTTTTACCAAACATAGGTAGCAGAAAACAAATTGGCCAAAAATTTAAAAAAATTTGATTTTTACATATTTTTTGGGAGGAATTTCATATAAAAAAATGTTAAAAATATTGTTATTTTTTCAAAATAAATGCTCTTTTTTTGTTTTTAGCGCAAAAAGTAAAAATCGCACAGGTGATCAAATACCACCAAAAGAAAGCTCTATTTGTGGTAAAAAAAAGGACGTAAATTTAGTTTGGGTACGGCGTCGCACGACCGCGCAATTGTCAGTTAAAGTCGCACAGCTCTGAATCGCAAAAAGTGGCCTGGACTTAAGACAGCAAAATCCTCAGGTGGTAAAGTGGTTAATAAGTTGGGCTCTGATCCAGGATCCCTCAGACCATTCCAGGCTGTCCAGGGCCCCCTCTGACACTGTACTCTGCCCTCTACTCCTCCCCTGACCCTGTTTGGGAGCCCTCTCCTCATTCTGTACCTTCCATCTACCTTGCAACCCTCACCCCTCTACTCTACAGAACCCTGCACCCCTCTTCTCTACAGAACCCTGCACCCCTCACTATACACCCTACACCCCTCTACTCTACAGAACCCAGCACTCCTTACTATACACCCTGCCCCCAACCCATAGTACCCTGTACCCCTCTACAGAACCCTGCACCCCTCTTCTCTACAGAACCCTGCACCCCTCACTATACACCCTGCAGCCCTCTACTCTACAGAACTCTGCACGCCTCACTATACACCCTGCCCCCAACCCATAGTACCCTGTACCCCTCTACAGAACCCTGCACCCCTCTACTCTACAGAACCCTGCACTTCTCACTATACACCCTGCCCCCAACCCATAGTACCCTGTACCCCTCTTCTCTACATGACCCTGCCCCCCTCACTATACACCCTGCACCCCTCTACTCTACATATCCCTGCACTCCTCACTATACACCCTGCCCTCAACCCATAGTACCCTGTAGTCCTCTACAGAATCCTGCACCCCTCACTTTACACCCTGCCCGCAACCCATAGTACCCTTCACCCCTCTACTTTACAGAACCCTGCACCCCTCACTATAAACCCTGCCCCCAACCCATAGAATCCTGTGCCCATCTACTCTACAGAACCCTGAAGCCCCCACTAAACACACTGCCCCCAACCCATAGTACCCTGCACCCCTCACTATACACCCTGCAACCCATAGAACCCTGCACCGCTCACTATAAGCCCTGCCCCCAACCCATAGAACCCTGCACCCCTCACTATACACCCTACCCCCAACCCATAGTACCCTGCACCCCTCTACTCTACAGAACCCTACACCCCTCACTTTATACCCTGCACCCTTCTACTCTACAGAACCCTGCACTCCTCACTATACACCCTGCCCCCAAACCCATACTGTATCACTCACTGTTCACCTTGCCCCTACTCCATACTGCACCACTCACTTGTCACTCTGCCCTCAACCCATACTGCACCACTCACTATTCACTCTGCCCCCACTCCATACTGTACCACTCACTATTCACCCTGCCCCTAGCCTGTGGACCACAGCTGAAGAAATAGGTAGAGAGGTACCGCAAAAATCTCCACCCCCGCCACTTCCAGGCTCTTTCATACGCTGCATGCATATCATGCGCCGGACCGGTGACTAACTCCACACCCAAGTTTATGCTTGGGTCAAGGACTCGAGGCTGAGCTGCCCTGAGGCCTTCTTGCTTGTAGAATTGCAGAGAACAGGAGAAGTTTGGTTTGTGGAGAAGAGCTGGAGTCTGGATTGTGGAGAAAGCAGCAACTTTGAAGGTATTTTTATTTTAAGTTTTTGAGCAGTCTTTAAAAAGTTGGGATGTACAGGGCAAATGGGGTGGAATAAAGGGTGGGGCTGATGGGGGCAGTACAATTTCTTTTTGCCTAGGGTGTCAAAAATCCTTGCACCAGCCCTGCTGATATGCCTATGTTATTTATTTTTTTTATAGTGACAGAATTGCTTTAATTTCTCTTCGGTTGACCCATGTATTCCTGCAAAGCACAAAATGAGTGGTATAATTGTTGTCAGTTATATTTAAGTCTTAAGGCAATATATAGAATAAAGTAAGCATGCTTATCTGATTTTTGCTTTCCACAGGCCCAACTGCTTCAAAGCATTCTTACAAATTGAAAATGACTGAGTACAAGCTGTTGAGGATGTCATTCTGTGTTCAGAAGGCCAATCATAAAACAGAGAAGAGAAATGCAGGGTTCCTAGACTAACGAGCTCCAGGACTGTGACAGAGCATGTAAGTAAACCCTTAGAATTTCTGGCAACATATAGTAATTGTTTTTCCTCCTAATTCATGAATTATGAAGGCACACAAGGTTCAGAAACAATTCAGCTATACTGCCACCTACAGGAGAATTTATACCCTAGCAACAAAGAAAACAGTGACCATCCTGGTATAACGCTTCCACTCCCAGCATGCCCCAGGTTTTTTTTACCAGTGTCCTGGGTGGATAGATGTCTATTCTCTACTGAGCACAATTTATAGCCCTAGTTTAGGTAAAAAGAAATGACCTACTATCAGCACAATGTATCCATTGTGTGGCTGTCTCCTAGCTTGTTATTGGTGTGAAGGTGACTGGTTCTTGTAGGTTAAATCTATAATTTACCTGCTGTCCCTTTAATTCTATAAATACAATGACTAAAATAGATAAAATGGTAAATAGGCGCTGGTATAGATAAATATTTGTACTAGGTTGGATATATTTGTAATTAAAAATAAAGTGCTGGAGGGGCGTGGCCGACTGGGCATGTGAGTGGAAGCAGCTCACAGGGCTCCTCCAGTAACCCGCTAAATATACCCTTTTTCCCCGGCCGGGATACTTCCTACTGCACCCCAATCCTTCTCGGGGGGCCCCCTGAGTCTGGTGCTGCACGACTTGCCCCCGGATCGGTGCCTGGTGTGTGGCCGCTCTGGACCGTGGAGAGAGGGCCGCGCCGCCGGATCTGCATCCCGGGCCATCCTCCTTCATCCTTGCGGACCTGGGACCCGGACTGCCTCCCCTGGGACTGGGACACCTCCTGCAGTGCGGGCCTGCCACTAGTTTTGGCCGCGGAGCTTTCCAGCTGAGCTCCGGGTTGCGGCCTATTCGAGGGCCGAAGCCGCGGCCTTTCCTACGGCGGGCGCCCGCTCGTGGCGGCGTGGATCCGGTAAGCGGCGGCCTCCATCTGCTGACCCACTGACCACCAGGGACTACTTCACTGCTTGGGCTGCTACCTCCCTACACCCTCCATGTCCCGCGCAGGTGCTGCAATGACCCGGGGGAGTAAATTAAAGGATGGCACTGTCCCTGGCTCGGCCGGCCAGGATGGCGCTGGGGGGATGCCGCAGTCTGCCTCAAAAGGCCCTGACAAACTAAGAGACACTGGCACTAAGCCCAAGGCGGGGCGCCCGGGGGGAAAGGACAGTGCTGGCGATATTCTTCTGTACGCAAAGAACCTTTGCGACATCCCGGGAACCAGCGCTGTGGAGGCTGCACCCCTGCCGGGTGCACAGGCACTGGGGGATGCGCATCAGGAACCGGGGGCTCTGGACCCACCTGAGCAGCTTGACTTTGGGACTGAGCTAGAGGGAGATGTGCTGGAGGGGACTCAGCCCACCCTGGGTCAAATCTTGATGGCTGTACAGAAATGCACGGCGTCCGTGAATGTTGTCAAGGACAGGCTGGGGGGTCTCACGGAGGAGGTGGCCCTTCTGCGTCAAGATCTACAAAAAATGCGGGAACGCACCACTGCAGTTGAAAGTCGCGTCTGTGACCTAGAGGATCAGATGCCCACATTACTCTCGGACACCAGGGAGACGGCTAGGCTGGCTCAGGCTAATAGGAATAAGACGGACAATATTGAAAACCGCCTGCGCAGGAATAATGTCCGCATAGTGGGGCTCCCGGAGAAGGTGGAGGGACGGGACCCCACTGACTTTGTTGAGACCTGGCTGTGCGATACTTTTGACCGGGCTTCCTTCTCTCCCCTGTTCGCAGTGGAGAGGGCGCACCGGGTCCCCACTAGGGCCCTGCCTGGCAATGCCCCTAGGCCAATGCTTGCGAAAATACTTCATTACCGGGACAGAGAGAAGATCCTACGGCTGGCCAGGGAGAAGGCGGAAATACGCTTCAATGGAGTCAGAGTGTCATTCTATCCTGATTTTTCTGCCGAGGTGCAGAAACAGAGAGCAAAATTTATTGAAGTGAAGCAGCGACTTCGCCGCCTGGGCCTAGTGTATGCCATGCTGTACCCTGCTCGCCTCCGTGTCACGGCTGAGGGAAGGGCACACTTTTTTGATACGGCCGCGGACGCGGTGAATTGGCTGGACGTGCACGAGCCCGCTCTCCGCCGTCGACGCCCTGAAGATCCGGGAGACTGAGTTGAAGGGGTGGCGTGATGGGTTCCTGATGTGTTCTGGGGGTTGCTCCCCTCTACAAGTGACTACATATTTGGATTACAAATTGACCCGGCCGGGGACGTTTACGGTTACCTGTTTGGATGATGAAGCTCTACGCAAGGTATGAATATCTGGATTTTGTTGTATCTACCCACACTGCTGGTGTGGCATGTTGTGATTTTTTCGCACGGTTGTGCGTTTTTGGGCGGGTGGATTCCACTGGACTGTCCGTCCGCTGTCGGGTGCACCGCTTATGGGCTACCCGCCCGTTTTCAGTTTTATGACGAGGCACCGTTGTGCCTTGCTGGACTGAGACTTTTCATTTTGCTTTCCATTTTTGTTTTTGAGAGAACTTCACCCATACCGGACTTTTTGGACTCTATGTTTCTGCACACCTTGCCTCTTTTACTTTTGTTCCTGGATGTCGCACCCTACTTTGTTGCACGACGGAGGTACAGGGGGGCAGAGGCCCCACCCCATCTTTCTCTTTTGCCATGGCTGGAGTACCTGTGATCTCATGGAATGTCCGTGGCCTTGGGTGCCCAGTAAAACGGGCTATGATTGCTACACAGTTGAAGAAACACCACCCTGCCATCATAGGCCTCCAAGAGACACATCTGCAGGGGGACACTGTGAACTGTTTGCGATATTCTTGGGTGGGGTGGGGGTATCACTCCACCCACTCCACATATTCCAGGGGAGTCAGTGTTCTGGTTCACAGGGCGCTGGCTTTCAGGGAACTGGGGGTGCAGGTGGACCCTGAGGGAAGGTTTGTTTTTTTGCATTGTGTGCTGTTTCAGTTTACGTGTGTGTTGGCGGTGGTTTACATTCCGCCCCCGTTCTCATCTTTAGTTCTTAGGGAATTGCTTAACTTCACGCTAGACAAAGTGGGCACCCCGCTGATTGTTGTGGGGGATTTTAACGGTATCTTGGATCCCGTCCGGGATAGGCATCCGCCATCCCCCTCTCCGGTGGTTGACAGGGGCACTGCCCTTTCGCGCTTCCTGGAGGAGGTGGAATGGTCGGAGGCCTGGCGTTTGAAGCATCCTGGAGTAGTTCAATTTTCGTGTTTTTCTAAAACGCACTCCTCCCTGTCTAGGATTGATCTTTGCGTATGTAATAGGACCGCCCTCCCTGTTGTGGAGGAAGCGGAATATGCCCTTAGGGGTATCTCCGATCACTCTCCGCTGGTGGTTCGGCTGGCGGTGCGCCCCCGGGTGGCTTTAACTAGGGCCCCCTGGAGGTTCAACGCGTTTTGGCTGAAGCTGTTCCCACAGGATAACGGCATTGCTGCTGCCATCGGAGAGTTTTTTGTGATCCATGGTCAGCACGGGGATGTGCTGGCGAGATGGGATGCCTTCAAATGCTTCCTCCGAGGGGTGTTGATTACCCATATCCGGAAGGTTCAGACAGGGTCTAAGCTCTTTGAGGAACAGTTAGCTGGTACCACGCAGAGGTTGGAGGCCGATTATATTGTTGACCCTACTGAGGAGAAGAGAGCAGCCTGGCTCTCGGCTCAATCGGTATGGTTGGGGGAAGTCCGATCTAAGGTTGATAAGAAGCGTTTTTTCACCAAGACCACGTTTTACGAAGAGGGGGAGCGGACGGGCCGCTTGCTTTCTCGTTTGGTGGGAGCGAGCCCCTCGGTTCCCCCCATAGGAGCACTTAGGTTGCCAACAGGACGACTGGTGAATAGGCAGGGGGAAATTATGGCGGAACTTACTAGATTCTACACTGACATTTATTCTACAAGGGCAACGTACAGTTCGGAGGAGTTGCGGGAGTACTTAGGCGCCACGCCACTTCCGAGACTCACTGCAGAACAACGGGAGGGGCTAGAGGCACCCATTACGGAGGAGGAGTTGGTGGAGGCATTGGCCCTCTTCCCGGGCGCCAAGGCGCCTGGGGATGATGGCCTCCCCGTGGAGGTTTATCAAGCCTTCTCGGGGCTGCTGATGCCGAAGTTGTTGGAGGTGTTCCAGACGGCTAGAGAGGCTGGGGCGCTTCCGGAGTCCATGTCTAGGGCGAGCATTGTGCTTCTGCTTAAGCCTGGGAAGTCGCCCACGGACCCGGGATCATACAGACCCATTTCATTGCTCCAGGCAGACGTCAAATTGTTGGCCAAGGTTTTAGCAAGGCGGGTGAATTCAGTGATCACTCATATTATTCATGAGGATCAGGCGGGCTTCATGCCCAATAGGTCCACGGCCCTTAATCTTAGACGACTGTTCGTTGCGATCCAAACACCGGCGGATAATATGGGAGAAAGAGCGCTGTTGTCTTTGGACGCCAACAAGGCGTTTGACAGCGTGGAATGGGGATATCTGTGGGCGGTGATGGAGGCGTTTGGGTTTGGCCCGGTGTTTCTATCATGGGTGCGACTGCTATACCATCAACCTCGGGCATCGATACGAGAGGGAGGTAGGACATCTGAGGGCTTCAGCCTCTGTAGGGGAACGAGGCAGGGCTGCCCGCTTTCCCCTTTGTTATTTGCACTTGCAATTAAGCCCCTTGCGACGCGTATCAGACACAGGGACTCCATAGTGGGTTTCAAGTACGGTCCTCTCCAGGACAAAATACTTTTATATGCGGACGACATGCTACTGACTTTGGGGGACACGGGTGGATCCCTACGGGCGGTTATGTCTGAGATCACAGAGTTCGGGAGGTTTTCGGGTCTCACCATTAATTGGTCCAAATCAGCGTTGCTGCACCTGGATGCGGACGCTGCTCAGCCGGTGGGCTCTCACTGCCCGGTCCCGGTGGTTGATAAGTTTAAGTATCTGGGGGTGGTGGTGTCGGCGGACCCAAGTCAATATAGTGTGCTCAACATTAGCCCTCTTCTTACGCGCTTCCGGGATAAAATTAGGATCTGGACTAAGCTCTGGCTCTCCCTGGCGGGACGAGTAAACCTTATCAAAATGATATTGATGCCTCAACTGCTATACTTCCTGCACAATTCCCCGATTGTTATTACCCTGAAAACTTTTCATATTGTAAATACCCTCTTCCGCTCCTTGCTGTGGAAGGGAAAGGCGGCTAGAATCCGCTTGGAACAGCTGCAGAAGCCCAGGGATGGGGGGGGCCTTGCCCTGCCCAACCCCTGGCTGTACTATCTGGCGTCCCAGCTGCAGCACCTGGTGGGCGTGCTGTCGGGGGCTCCGGGTGGTGCGGCATTGGCAGTTATGCAGGCATTTACAGAGACATCTGGGGTACCGGAGGGACTGGAGGCACAGCTGTTTACCAAACCCAATCGGCGATACCCGACGTATCGCCTCTTACAGAAGGTATGGGATAAGACGAAACAAATGCAACAAGTGACGGGGTATACCAAATTTAGTCCGATCTGGGGTAACCGCGCGTACCCAGAGCTGTGCAAATTAGATCAGGCGGACAGATGGCGGGCTTTTGGGGTGACTCATTTGCGGCACGTCCTCCGCGGAGGGGTCCTGCTACCATTTGCGCAATTGCAGGAGCGCTTTTCCTTACCCGACCACATGACATTCTACTATTTCCAGTTACAACATGCGCTGCGGGCTCAGGCTGCCACGGGACAGCTCCACCTGTCCCCTACTCCTATATTCTATCTTATGCAACAGTTTACTGACACCAAAGGGTTCATATCTAGCTGCTATTCCGCCCTGCTGAGCGCATACTTAGAAAAATACCCTAGCAAGGCCTGTGATCACTGGAGCACTGATGTGGGGGAGATCCCGGGAGAGCAGTGGGAGGAGGCCTTAGAATCAGTCCGCACGTGTTCTTTGAATGTTTCGCATCAGGTGTCTCAATTATACATATTACTTAGGGTCCACCACACTCCTCTGAAACTGTACTCTATGGGTGTCCGTGACGACGATATATGCGGCCGTTGCCAAAGGGAGGTGGGTGACTTAATTCACCTGTTGTGGCGTTGTCCAAAGCTGCACAGGTACTGGACTGAGGTGCGCTCTGCTATTAATAGTGCCCTGGGGATAGATGTGCCTGGGGACCCTAAACACTGCATTCTGGGCATTCTGGACCAACAAGTGGAGGACAGACATCTGAGGGAGGCGGCCTCTCGTGCCCTGTTTCAGGCTCGCTTACTTATATTGCGACTATGGACTGCACCTGAGCCTCCGACCTTTCGGATGTGGCTAGAGCAAATTGGGAGCACCCTTAGAATGGAAAAGGTTATTTACCAACATAGGGGATCTTCACAAAAATTCTCTAAAATATGGGGTGCTTGGTTGAATTGTCCGGGAATGGCCCCTACGGACCTCATCCTGGACCGTTTACTGTCTTAAATGTGTAAATATGGGTTGGGGTTGCCGGTGGATGATTGCTAGTTACGTTGGGGGTGGATTGGAGGGTCGTGATGATGATACTGTTTCAGGCGCTGTTGTTGGGGGTTGTCTGCTTCAGGGGGGGTTGTGATGTACTTGTTATGCACACTATTCTTTCTGAGGTGATGGTGATTTCATGTTGCTATGCCTGTACAGTGTATTGCAGTTTTCATGTGGTGCTGTGATTTTCTCTCAATAAAGATGTTTTCTGATTTAAAAAAAAAAAATAAAGTGCTGGTTCTAGTGTGCAAATAATGCTGTGAGTATTCAAAATAAAGTGCTAGCTCTTGTGTGCAAAATCACTGTGAATATTTGCTATGAAGTAAAGTGCTAGTTGAAAATATGTACTTTTCTCAGTACTAAACAGTGCAATCAATTAAATGATAAATATAGTTCCTTAAGGTGCTAGACGGTGCAAAAAATAAATAAATATAATTCCTTAAGGTGCTAGACAATAGGGATGATCGAACGGTTCGGGTCGACCATCGGTTCGACCCGAACATTGGCTGTTCGAGGTTCGGCCGAATTCCAAACTTTTTGCTGAAAAAGTTCGGAATTCGGCAACCAGAACCGACCAAAATGCAATGGGACAGGAAATGGGCTTTAAAAGCCCGTGATTGGACCAGAACCATCAGTAAAAGCCAATTGAGGGGGCAGGAGAATGCTAGGAATGTGATTGGAGTGACTAGGGGGTCCAGAGGCCAATTATTAGTGAATACGCCCCCCAGTAGATAAGATAGCCCCGCCGAATTCCTAGCATTGTAATACAGGGACGTGGAAGAGAGTGGAAACAGTTCTGTTACTTCTGCTCTCAAAGTGTCATTTAGCAATTATTAGTGTGAGGAAAGGGATATCTAGTGTAGTTAGGGTACTATTTTCCACTTTAGTTAGATTCAAAAATCTAGCTTCTGTAGGGAAAGTGTTAAGTGCCAGGGTGACCGTAGTGTAGTGTAGGGTTAACTGACTCTGACTACTATCGCAGGGTGACCAAACCCTTCCATGTCAGGGTGACCGCTATAGAGAAAAGATTGTTTCTCTTAGAACACTTATAGAACCGGATAGTGGCTTTGCCCCTGTCACCCTGATTTTTGCTGCAGGCGTTTATAGGGCTTTTTTGAGGACATATTTGGAGTCAGGCCTGACATCTGAACTTCTGTGTAGGGGTATATATACACACACATGTATGTATATATACACATATATAGGTGTGAAAGTAGCAGAAACCTATGCTTGCGCTAATGAAATAATTAACACCCATATGGCTTCTCTGCTATAACACCTATATGTGTGTATGTGTATAAATACATATAAGTGTGTGTGTATATATACCCCTATACAGAAGTTCAGATGTTTTGCCTGCCTCCAAAGACCCACAAAAAATGCCCAAAAAAACGCCTGCTGCAAAAACACACCTGGGCGTTTTTGTAGCTGGCGTTTTTTTGGGCATTTTTGGGCGTCTTTGGAGGCAGGCATAACATCAGAACTTCTGTGTAGGGGTATATATACACACACACATGTATGTATATATACACATACACACATAAAGGTGTGAAAGTAGCAGAAACCTATGCTTGCGCTAATGAAATAATTAACACCCATATGGCTTCTCTGCTATAACACCTATATGTGTGTATGTGTATAAATACATATAAGCGTGTGTATATATACCCCTATACAGAAGTTCAGATGTTTTGCCTGCCTCCAAAGACACCAAAAAAATGCCCAAAAAAATGCCTGCAAAAACACACCTGGGCATTTTTGTATCTGGCGTTTTTTTGGGAATTTTTTGTGGGTCTTTGGAGGCAGGCAAAACATCTGAAATTCTGTATAGGGGTATATATACACACACACTTATATGTATTTATACACATACACACATATAGGTGTTATAGCACAGAAGCCATATGGGTATTAATTATTTAATTAGCGCAAGCATAGGTTTCTGCTACTTTCATACCTATATATGTGTATGTGTATATATACATACATGTGTGTGTGTATATACCCCTACACAGAAGTACTGATGTTATACCTGCCTCCAAAGACGCCCAAAAAATGCCCAAAAAAACGCCAGCTACAAAAACGCCCAGGTGTGTTTTTGCAGCAGGCGTTTTTTTTTGGGCATTTTTTGGGGGTCTTTGAAGGCAGGCAAAACATCTGAAATTCTGTATAGGGGTATATATACACACACACTTATATGTATTTATACACATGCACACATATAGGTGTTATAGCACAGAAGCCATATGGGTGTTAATTATTTCATTAGCGCAAGCATAGGTTTCTGCTACTTTCACACCTATATATGTGTATGTGTATATATACATACATGTGTGTGTGTATATGTACCCCTACACAGAAGTTCAGATGTTTTGCCTGCCTCCAAAGACCCCAAAAAACTGCCCAAAAAAACGCCTGCTGCAAAAACACACCTGGGCGTTTTTGTATCTGGCGTTTTTTTTGGCCATTTTTTGGGCGTCTTTGGAGGCAGGCATAACATCAGAACTTCTGTGTAGGGGTATATATACACACACACACACATGTATGTATATATACACATACACACATATAGGTGTGAAAGTAGCAGAAACCTATGCTTGCGCTAATGAAATAATTAACACCCATATGGCTTCTCTGCTATAACACCTATATGTGTGTATGTGTATAAATACATATAAGCGTGTGTATATATACCTCTATACAGAAGTTCAGATGTTTTGCCTGCCTCCAAAGACCCCAAATAAATGCCCAAAAAAAATGCCTGCAATAACACACATGGGCGTTTTTTTTTTTGGGCGCAGGCGTTTTTTTCGGCATTTTTTCTGGGTCTTTGGAGGCAGGCAAAACATCTCAAATTCTGTATAGGAGTATATATACACACACACTTATATGTATTTATACACATACACACATATAGGTGTTATAGCAGAGAAGCCATATGGAATTATTTAATTAGCGCAAGCATAGGTTTCTGCTACTTTCACACCTATATATGTGTATATGTATATATACATACATGTGTGTGTGTATATATATATACCCCTACACAGAAGTTCTGATGTTATGCCTGCCTCCAAAGACGCCCAAAAAATGCCCAAAAAAACGCCAGCTACAAAAACGCCCAGGTGTGTTTTTGCAGCAGGCGTTTTTTTTGGGCATTTTTTGGGGGTCTTTGAAGGCAGGCAAAACATCTGAAATTCTGTATAGGGGTATATATACACACACACACTTATATGTATTTATACACATACACACATATAGGTGTTATAGCAGAGAAGCCATATGGGTGTTAATTATTTAATTAGCGCAAGTATAGGTTTATGCCACTTTCACACCTATATATGTGTATGTGTATATATACATACATGTGTGTGTGTATATATACCCCTACACAGAAGTTCTGATGTTATGCCTGCCTCCAATAACCCCCAAAAAATGCCCAAAAAAACGCCAGCTACAAAACCGGCAAGGTGTGAAAATAGCGGAGCCATATGCCTGTTCTATTGCAATTCTAATACAAACTAACTTTTTTTTTCTGGTGCTGGACATGCTACAGAGCTGAAACTTCACAGGTACACTTTTTAGACCCCCCAGACACTAAAACTAAATCCAAAGAAATCTCATTTTTTTTTCCATAATTTTTTCAATAATTGTCTCTCTATCAAAAATGACAATTTTTAAGAACTTTTTTTGTGTGATTAATAGTCCCTGGGGCATGACTCAGAACCCTAGGCACTTTTTAGGGGCATTTTTTGGGTTTTAGGGCTTCAAAATGGTGTTTTTTGATTACCAAAGTTCGGGTCTCATTGATTTCAATGGGGTTCTGAAATCCGGGCCGAACTTTCGGAAAGTTCGGGTGTTCTGGTCGAACCGAACTTTTGAAAAGTTTGATCATCCCTACTTGACAATAGTGCTACACTTATTGTATCTTCAAAAGTCCCAATACAATACATATAAATACAATACTCTGTGAGTAAATAAATTAGCAATATTTAAAAATATAATAGTGCTTCAATAGTGCTTCAATGGTGAACTGTGATCCAAAAAGTTCATGCAAATGTTGTAGGGGTTAATTTTCTATAGATCGTGTGCTCCAGTGAGTAAGGGTGGCAATCAATGCTTCTTACCAGATATTACTAGGTCACACAGACCTCAAGCACCTTTGATCCTATTATATGGGTGGATCAGACCATTAGGACTCCCTCATTCCTCATTAATTGTTTGTATGGTACCAAAAGATAATTTAAAGATGATAGGAAAATAGAATCCTCCTTCTCCTCACTGCTCCATTTATTTTATCTTGTGGATGAGTATTGAGGCCATATGCAGGGAGACAAATGTGAAGCCAAAAAATAGTGTAATACTGTATTTATTATAAAATTAAATAAATCATAAAAATTGGCTGCTTACATATTGTTGTGCTCGCCTGGCACAGGGCAATGCGCATTGGTTGCTACCGGGTATTACTAGGATTAGGGGCACAGGATCTGCAGTCTCCTAATGCTCACTGATATGGTTTCCTTGTTTCCCTTGTAGTGTTGCAGCGGTCTGGCGTGCGTTCCAATGTAGTGTGGAGTTGACATCGCTCTTACTCTGAACTTCCGGGTTTAGCAGGGACCACAGTGGCTGCAACATGTCAGATTCTAAGCAAAAGTAGAGCAGTTCTTCTTTATCAGGCCTGTACAGCCAGGGCTGCTGTTAGAAATTGAGGGCCCCCATATTGACTACCTGACAGCCCCCCACTTGGGTAGGGTAACTTTGGCTGTTCAATATTTGGGCACTGACATTGACAATGGCCATGCCTATATTTGGTCAATGATGTCAACACTATTCAATGCCCCTTCCCCTGTATAGCTGATGATAGCTAGGGGGGTTGATAGGCATTGTGATTGGCAATGTATTTACAATGATCACATTTTTGGGAGATTTGTATCTCCTTTCCTGGCCAGCCAAGTTGCATGCTTGAAGGGAGGGAGGGGGCCTGAAATGTTGATTTGTGAAACAGCAATGTAAAAACCACATCCTCCTATAGGTGGCAGTATATACTAATCATATATTTTGTGTCCCTCAATGAACCCCAACAAAGGGATTTTACGGTAGATATAAAAATCCTATTATCCTATTCATAATACAATATGAGAATCTTAGAGGCTCCAATCAACTATCAACTTTACCTGATCTGTTGTAAAGTCTAACTAGCAGAGTAGATAACCACACAGGTAGCCTAAACACATCGCTGAAATATGAATTACTGCCTTTAAACATATATTACCAATAAAACAAATACTGTTAATTGAGTCTGATGCTAGGTTTTGAAAACACAGGTCCAGTGTTAATAGGAACCTCAAACTCTTACAGCGTATGCTTTGTGCAGCAATAGTAACTTATATTGCTATACTCCTATTTTTTCCCCTATTTAATGTAGTTTAAAAATATTAATTTGACTTCTCCACAGTCAGAAACCATGAAATTAAAAATAGCAGTTATCAGCCCTGGCCAGCAGCTGGCAGCACACATTTGTCATTGCAGTGCATATAACATTTCTGTTACAGAGGTGGAAGTGTGGCTACCACGTGTTGCTGAAATAAAAGCCTTAGCATGTGTCTACTGGAACTTATAGTTCATAAGGCATGGAGAACCATAATGTTGCTATTAACTTCTTAATAACTGTTAATAAATGTTAATAAACTTTATAGATAATGGAATTCTTCACAGCTTATCTTAGAGAGGTTGGGAAATCCCTGTCTCAGCTCCTTAGATTCCTCTTATATGGAAGTCACCCTGTGTTTATTAGGGGCACAGGGTGATCGAGAAAATGATGGACAACTACTTAATGGACACTGAGAATGTGGTTTGGATTACTTCAAATGGGACAGTAATATCCCTGAAGAAATCTATGATACATTAGTTCCACTGTATCAGAATGATGGAACATTGTATGAGCTTTGCCTCAGACTATTGTAGGTTGGAGCCAGACAGTTTGCTACTGGGGTCTCCTGCTATTGTCTGTTTAATAGGGTGTTCTTTGTTTATACTTAGTATAATGTGTAATATACTGTATTTTCTTTTAGCCTTGTTGCCGGCCAGTCTGGTCACCCAGGCTGGTTTAAGTGCTGAGTTACTTAGTATGGTAATTAAAACATTGTCTAGGTGTGGATTCCCATTCACCTATTATTTCTGTCCAGATGGCTAGTTAATTAGCTCGGGTTAATTATGTTTCTAGTTACAGTTTGTAGTTAGGGTAATCTGATCAGGAGGGGGGATGTCCTCCTGTGGGGTATATAGTGTGTGTGAGTTTGTTCAATAAAGGGTTCCAGATCTTATACTAACTATTGTCGGCTAGTTTTGTATATTGCGGCCATAATATCTGATATCTATGTTCAAGACTGGAGGAAGTAGTATATGATGGAGTCTGGGTCGGTTCCATCACAATAATATTTACCTATTCTTCACATGATGATTCTTTTTCATATATTGTATGGAGGAATATGGGAGTCAATGACCTGGAACAAACATGTAGATAAAAATACAAGGTTTCTCATTAAAGTAGAAGTCCCCCCTAACACTAAAATCTCTAAATCTACAGGCATCGATGATCTAAGACTAATCTATCTAGCCCTGTAAAGAAGAAATCGGTATACATATGCAATATGCAGTTCAGTTTTTGGGCACCAGTTTTTAAAAAGGATATCGGGAAACTGGAGAAAGTGCAGAGAAGGGCAACCAAACTGATAAGAGGTATGGAGGAGCTCAGCTATGAGGAAAGATTAGAGGAACTGAATTTATTCTCTCTGGAGAAGGGGAGATTAAGGGGGGATATTATCAACATGTATAAATACATAAGGGGTCCATATAGTGAACTTGGTTTTGAGTTAAACACTTTAAGGTCAACACAGAGGACAAGGGGGCAATCTTTACATCTAGAGGAAAACAGATTTTGTCTCGGAAAGACGGAAAGGTTTCTTCACCGTAAGAGCTGTGAAAATGGGAAATAGACTTCCTCCAGTGGTAGTTCTGACTAGCTCACTATATTGCTTTAAAAAAAGCCTGGATTCCTTCCTATATAACTGGGTACTAATATTTATAGGTAAAGTTCATCCAAGAAATATCTGATTGCCTCTCGGGGGATCAGGAAGGAATTTTTTCCATTGCTGTAGCAAATTGGATCATGCTTTCCTGTTTTTTTTTCGCCTTCCTCTGGATCAAGTGCAAGTATAGGATTGTGTATATGGGATTGTATGGTTGGATTTTCTTTACTGTTCTTTGTTTTTTATTGGTTGAGCCAGATGGACTTGTGTCTTTTTTTTAACCTAACTATGTAACTATGATGCTGTCCCTTCAGAGCGCATGCACCGGTAAAAAAATAAAAATCACTGAATTTACTGCCTACCACAACATGTTGCCCCTTCCTTGCACATGCTCAGATTGCACAGTATGGTTAGCTAAAATCCAGTCTTGGTCACATTCATACATCCTATATGACCATGGTGCGGCAAGTATACTGCAAATACCTGGACCCGGGATCTCAGGTGTTCCAATCTTTGCTTAGCTTGTATACCTAAGTGATAGGCTGGAAGATCCAAGGCTGTCTGCTGCTGTAAACATGTATTCACATTTATCCCCACATACAGCGGCTACCTGTAGGTAGGGATACATTTCTGCCTTTGGACGAAATCTCTCTCCATCCAGGGTCAGACATTTGTCCCTAACAGCAAGTAACCACTGGATTTGCAGATATGTGTTAGCAGTAGTGGACATCCTTGACTCTTTTTAGCCCATCACTCAAGTGTACAGGCTGAGTTGCTGACAAAAACTGGAACACCTGGGATCCCGGCTGAAGGTATTCAAGGCTTATACTCAAGTCAATCATTTTTTCCATTTTTTTGTGGTAAAATTAGGGGCCTCGGCTTATATTCGGGTCGGCTTATACTTGAGTATATACAGTATGTCCCTTTTTATCACAAATAGAGCTTTCTTTTTGTGGTATTTGATAACCACTGCGGTTTTTATTTTTTGCACTATAAACAAAAATAGAAAAAAAAATATATTTTTTACTTTCTGCTCTAAAGCATAACCAACAGAAAATGAAAAAAAGACAAATTTCTTCATAAATTTAGGCCATTATGCATGGTAGTTAATCAGCTTCTAACTTCAGCTTGTTCAGTTTCCAAAAAAAATACCAATAAGTGTATTTTAATTGGTTTGCCCAAAAGTTATGGAGCCTACAAACTATGGGATATATACTGGTCTTATTTATTTCGTTTTTTTTTTACTACTTATGGCTACGATCAGCGACTTATAGCGGGACTGCGATATTGAGGCGGACATTCGGACAGTAACTGACACTTTTGTGACACTAACACTAGTGATTAGTGCTAAAAATATGCACTGTCACTGTACTAATAACACTGGCTGGGAAGGGGCTAAACATCTAGGGAAATCAAAGGGTTAAATGTGTGTCTAGCCAGTCTTTTGGTGTACAATATATGTGGTGCTTTTACTAAGAGAAGTAATGGATTTTATTCCCTGCTTTGTGGGGGAAAGAAAATCTATTACTGCCTCAATGACAGGACAGGGCCCTGCCTTGTTTACATAAGTAGGGTTCTGTCTTGTGTAAATTTATGATGATCGTTGGATGCCAGCAGTAATCCATTGGCATGCACCCGGTGATCGACATCTGCCGCGTTAAATCACAGCATGACAGGGTTGCCGGTGGTGCGCACGACCCCTACCCAGAAGTGTCAGATCACGTACTAGGTACATGATCTGGTGTAGCCAAGCCGCGTTGCCACTGTATATCTAGGTTATACGGTCGGCAAGTGGTTAAAATAAAACAATTACCAGGTACCTGCAGCATACTGTTACAGAGTGAATATATGCAGTAAGTACCAATGATATCAAATCATTTTTGGTGATTGGACTCTGCGTGTGCCTCATTCCTTGTGTGACATAAAGAAAATAATTCCCTTAAATGGTTGGGAATTTAAAGGCACTATGTATTTGAACAAGTAAGAAGAATATGTATGTATTAAAACTATATGTTTTATTGGACATATTTAGTTAAAAATTAGCAAAAAATATTTTTATATACAAAATCTACACAGAATACATGAAAATGTTTACACAACATAAAAATGTACGATATGCAATGAACTAACGAAGCACCAACTATGAAATGGATGATGAAACAGAAACTTCCTCCACCGACGCGTTTCAGAGAGTAGCACTCTCCTTCATCAGGGATGTGGTAGGCGTCACTTCAAGTTAATCACATGGAACTGCATATGAACATTACATGTATCCTCATAAAAACAAGAACAACGCTCTTTTCACACCTTGCCGGTTCAGTAGCAGGCGTTTTTTTGGGCATTTTTTGTGGTTCTTTGGAGGCAGGCAAAACTTCTGAACTTCTGTATAGTGGTATATATACCACTATACAGAAGTTCAGATGTTTTGCCTGCCTCCAAAGAACCCCAAAAAATGCCCAAAAAAACGCTAGTGTCAAAAAAAAAAAAAAAAAGGCCCAGGTGTGTTGCTGCAGGCATTTTTTGGGGGTTTTTGGAGGCAGGCAAAACATCTGAACTTGTGTATAGTGGTATATATACACACATACTTATATGTATATTACACTTAGACATATATAGGTGTGATAGGAGCGTAACTATATTGGTGTTAATTATTTCATTAGCGCAAGTAGTTTTTTCTGCTCCTTTCACACCTATATATGTCTAGGTGTATATATACAGACATGGGTGTGTATATATACCCCCTATACACATGTTCAGATGTCATGTCTGACTCCAAACATGTGCTCAAAAAAGCACTAGCAACGCCTGCAGCCAAAAATAATGCTGGTGGCGGCGAAGCCATATTACAGAAACGAAAGTGAATTGAGAGAAACTAGCTTTTCTCTATAGCGGTCACCCTGCTATGGAAGGGTTTGGTCACCCTGCCATAGCAGTCACTGTCAGTTCACCCTACACTACATTACGGTCACCCTGACACTTCACACTTTCCCTACAGAAACGGAATAAATTAAAGCTAACTAAAGTGTAAAAGAGCACTCTAACTACACTAGATATCCCTTTCCTCACACTAATAAATGCTAAATGACACTTTTAAAGTAAAATTAACAGAACTGCTTCCACTCTCTTCCATGTCCTGTATAACAATTCTAGGAATTTGGCGGGGGCTATCTTATATATTGGGGGGCGTATTCACTAATGATTGGTCTTAGGACCCCCTAGTCACTACAATCACATTCCTAGCATTCTGCCCCCTCAATTGGCTTTTGCTAATGGTTCTGGTCCAATCACAGGCTTTTAAAGCCCATTTCCTGAACCATTGCATTCTGGTTGCCGAATTCCAAACTTTTTGGGCAAAAAGTTCTAAATTCGGCCGAACCTCGAACACCCAATGTTCGGGCCGAACCGATGGTCGACCCGAACCGTTCGATCATCCCTAATAGCTGGTTAAAAACCTTAGGATGTCAGCTACATAAACACTTAGGGCTATTTTCCCCTAGCATTGCACCTAGCAATCATTTTTGCCATGCTGCATTGCCAAGCTTCATGGCCCCACCCTGCTGTCACATATTTTTCCTGCACCTCCCCACTATAAGTGTAAATGATGCCTTTTTTTTTTTTAAAGACCTGAACCCCCGCCCAGGAAAAAAAAAAATCTAAGGCCCTGATACAATAAAGTAAATTATTGCTAATTAGGATCTAGCAATTGGTCTGAAATGAAACATTAGGGATGTCTTAAGTTTTATACTTAATGCCGGTCAGACAGAATGCTAACAGTAATATTTGTTAGACAAAACATATAAGAACTACTTTAAAGAAATCAAAACTTTAAACAATTCCTAAAGTGAGTTTCTTAAATATGTACTTGTATATCTGAAAGAAGATGGGAACCATGGGATGATTGATCCCAGGTGGCCCAGAATTAAAGAATATTTTCTGTCTTGTCCTGCAGCTTAGCTGCCAATTTCTCAAATCATCTGTCCTCTAAGGCTGGCCATTCACTAAACTATTTTCTTGTACAATTTGCCTTTATATTTACCAAAACCAAATAATAGGGGATCAAACCTAAACACTTTCCAATTTGTATGCAATCAGACAGGCCCTTGTACTACATAGTTGAAGGTAAATCTAAAGAAAATTGATTGGGAAAATAGTATAATGTATGGCCAGCCTAAGATATTATTGATTAAGAGGGACCTGTCAACTAGAGACTGCAATTCTTCAAATATTCGAAGTCAATATGTCAGTGGGTAGGGTGACATTTCTAGGTTGGACCAGGTTGGGCCCACAATTATGTTGTGCTTGTGGTAGGTCTATCAGATATAACAGGATTATGTGTCAAATTGTACAAGTAGAAAGAGAAAGAAATGAGGATATGGAGAATTTCTTCTGGCAGCAATTCCAATTGTACTGTTATTGGAAAGGGCATAGGGTTTAGTAGAGGTATGCTGAGTCTTTAATCAAAAAGGGAGCAATATTAATGATCAGAAATGACCTGGGAAGTCTAGCAGTCTACCTACCCATTTGTTGAGAGGACCAGGATGGTATGTTCTAGGTGAGCAGCATAGTAGTATTTAACCAAATCAGGGACACCCAGTCCCTGTTTGGTTTTTTGAGTCATTAGCATTAAACTAACTGTCCTGTAAAAATTGTAATTCTATATAGAATTGTTTAGGGTTCTTTGTAAGGTTTTAGATGTGAAAGTGAGATTGGGTAAGGTATTGTTTTGAAAGGTAGAGCAATTTCAAAAATGTTTTCGGTCATTTTAATGCTTTAAATTCTTCACAGGAAAAATATGTTATAGGAAGCTAGTGTTTCAATAGACCCTACCATTTGCACTAAAAAAAAATAAGTATATTACATTTTTCCTTTCTGCATTTTCCTTTTCAATGATTGTATTTTATTTACTTGCAATGTGCCTTTGAACTTGCTAATTTTTTTTTGCTAGTCACTTCCCTAGCATAGTCCCCTTCTTCCTTGCACGTCATGTTCCTCTTTTTCTGGGAGTGTGTAAGTACTCTTTGTGTTGGCTTAGCACCTTATCCCTTTGCTTACTTTCCTGCACAACCTTTTATGTTGCAGTCAGGGGAGAAGCAATGGGATAGCCCTAATAGCCTGCTGGACCTTCTGATATCACATCCAGGATGGTGGTGGTCAGCAGCAGTGTCTTATTTTTTTTTATGTCTGCCAAAGGGAGGCTTTTACAGAAATTTATTATGCATAAAATACATAATTTTCCAGCCCATTAATCCAGCCCATTAGTCATTTTACTGCACAAAGCCACGTTTGGATTTTTGAAGAACTCATTTCACTATACTGTGAACAATTTACAAAAAGCTAAGTGACTACATTTGGCGCTGCAAACGTTTTTACTATTTTTATAAAATACATAACGCACATATCATCCCATGGGAAGATTTATATTGAAAAAAAAAATGGTCTTTCATCAGAGTTTTTATAGGTACCATTTGGATCTCTTGGAATAAAGGAGGGAATTAAGAAATTGTTAAGGGACTGGTGTAAACATGTTATATGGGTACCCAAATATTTGAAGGAGTGGTCACACAAGGTAAAACTTTAGCTGGCTTTGACCATAGACAACTAGTCTAAGTTCACATCTATGCAGGCCATGCTTGATGCATTTTTGCAACTTGTTTTGTGGTGCGTTTTTAAACCCACTTGGTTTTGACGCATTTTTGCATACAGTTTTCATGCATTTGTTCATCCATTAAAAACACTGTATATAGCTGTAAAATATGGGTATAGTTGCGCTAAAAAACTTAAAGGGTAAGCGATTGAACGCACAATAAAATAATTAACAAAGCAGCTACACTCAAATCATACACTGAGCATATGTATATAACAAAAAAGAAATAAAATATGTAGCGCTAAAACATTATGAACAAAGTCCATAAATAAAGTCCATTTCCACCAGTGATATTGCACGGCACCAATTTGCAGTAAAGTGAAAGGAATCCACCACCAAAAGGAGTGTTCAAAACACGCTTACCAGATAGTTATATGCATTGGGCCTTGAACTATCATAGAACTGCAACACACTCGGTGACGAATTGGACCGGACCTCTTCACAAAGATGAATCCCAGAATTGATACCTTGACAGTATACCTTAAGGGAGCCACTCAAAAGAAGGAAATAAAACCCCTCATAGTGCAGTAATTTCCATAAACTTTATTGGATGTAAAGCAAAGATATATAGCACTCACATTTGAGAAGGGTATAGTGTGCGAATCACACGCCGACCTGCGTGGTTCCAAATCGGTTAGCAAGGTAGCAGCCAATGTCCTCTATTGCATGTAGGCGTCCAGCAAGGGCGGCCCGACGCGGCGTTTCGTCACATATGACTGACGTCTTCAGGGGCGTGGCCCCACTGCTGAAGTACACCTATTTATGTCCATAAAGGCGATCCAATTGGCTGGCTACAACCCGGAAGTGGAAATCACCATCATGTGTCCCGCGACCCGGAAGTCTAATTGACTAGCTACAACCCGGAAGCGGAAATCGTCATCATACGTTCCGCGACCCGGAAGTCTAACTAGAAACAGGAAGTGGAAGTCGCTGTCATACGTCCCGTGACCCGGAAGGTAAATAGAGCTCTGTATACAGGAAGGGAGTCACAATTCAATGTGCTCCGCCCTCCCAGAGAAAAATATGTCACCAAGAGTTTAAAAAGGCCGAAACTGATGATGACAAATAGATAATAAAAATTATTATGCACAATACAATCTAATCTGACCCCAAAATCAACTCCTAGAGGCAGATTATCTGTCGCAATATAAAATAAAATAAAACAACGCAATATATGACAATGGCGCCACCTTGTGTTCAGATTTGGAACCTACAAGTACTACATATCGATTAAAACAACGCTAAAAACCACTAAAATCATACCCAATACATTAATAACAATACACATATATCAATTTAAAACAGCTTCATACAACCCAAATATAAAAAATATAAATAGAGTGAATGGGCCATCAAGAATTTGCTATAAAAGCGTTAATATCCCACTCGATGTTCAGTCCGTATGGCGTGTAGGATTTTAATCGATAAATCCAGGCTGTCTCCAGTTGGGACACCCCACGAGTAAGATTGCTCCCCCTCCAGTTAGGAGTAAATTTATCGATCCCCAAGAATAGTGTGCCCGTAGGGTCCCTATTGTGACACTCGTCATAGTGACGGGACACACTATGCTTGGGGAAACCGCTTAAGATGTTAGTGATATGCTCATTAAGGCGTACCCTCAACATCCTCGTGGTGCGACCCACATACTCCATCCCGCATGGGCACCTAATAAGGTATACCACATATCTCGTGGTGCAAGTGATGAATGGTTTTATTTTATGTGTGAGTTGGGTCACGCCAGTCACAAACATTTCACTTTTCTTTCGGCCCGCAGTATTGTATTTGCAGACTCTACAGGACCTGCATGGGAAAAATCCACACATATTTTGAAAAAAGGAAACCCGTTTGGGGGGGTTCCGAATATTCGGCGCCACCTGCAATCTCAATGGGGGGACACCCCTAAAGATCACAGGTGGCTTGTCGGGCAGAACGGGGCCCAAAACACTATCAGTTTTAAGGACATGCCAATGCTTCCGCAACATATTTTTTACTGAAAAATGTTGGGTAGAATAGGTAGAGAAAAAAGCGTGCTGGTAGGTATCATCCTTGGTTCTTACCCTAGGTACCAGTAGATCATCCCTATTCCGTGCACTTGCACGTGCCAGAGCCACATCCAATTCTGCCTCTCCATACCCCTTCTCCAGGAATTTGGATCTCAAAGAGGATGCTTCTTTAAGGAAGTCCTCATATCTTTTCTCTGGGAGGGCGGAGCACATTGAATTGTGACTCCCTTCCTGTATACAGAGCTCTATTTACCTTCCGGGTCACGGGACGTATGACAGCGACTTCCACTTCCTGTTTCTAGTTAGACTTCCGGGTCGCGGAACGTATGATGACGATTTCCGCTTCCGGGTTGTAGCTAGTCAATTAGACTTCCGGGGCGCGGGACACATGATGGTGATTTCCGCTTCCGGGTTGTAGCCAGCCAATTGGATCGCCTTTATGGACATAAATAGGTGTACTTCAGCAGTGGGGCCACGCCCCTGAAGACGTCAGTCATATGTGACGAAACGCCGCGTCGGGCCGCCCTTGCTGGACGCCTACATGCAATAGAGGACATTGGCTGCTACCTTGCTAACCGATTTGGAACCACGCAGGTCGGCGTGTGATTCGCACACTATACCCTTCTCAAATGTGAGTGCTATATATCTTTGCTTTACATCCAATAAAGTTTATGGAAATTACTGCACTATGAGGGGTTTTATTTCCTTCTTTTGAGTGGCTCCCTTAAGGTATACTGTCAAGGTATCAATTCTGGGATTCATCTTTGTGAAGAGGTCCGGTCCAATTCGTCACCGAGTGTGTTGCAGTTCTATGATAGTTCAAGGCCCAATGCATATAACTATCTGGTAAGCGTGTTTTGAACACTCCTTTTGGTGGTTTGGTTTTGGTGGATTCCTTTCACTTTACTGCAAATTGGTGCCGTGCAATATCACTGGTGGAAATGGACTTTATTTATGGACTTTGTTCATAATGTTTTAGCGCTACATATTTTATTTCTTTACTGTATATAGCTGGTTGCTAACGAGTGGGCTGGGAAGCCGTCCTTAACAACAAATGAGTCATCAGTTGTCAGCAGGGCTCTTTTCTGACAGCTGAATATAAAAAAAAGAATTGCCGGTTAAAAAAATTAAGAAAAAAAAATGCATTTGTTTTGGGCGTGTGGTCACCCCCAATGCATACCAGGCCCTCCAGGTCTGGTATGGATTTGGAGGGGACCCCTACACCACAATGAAAAAAAAAAATGTGGGGTCCCCCCAAATACATGCCAGACCCTTATCAGAGCATGCAGCCTGGCAGGTCAGGAAAGGTAGGGGATGAGCGAGCACCCCCCCGAACCATACCAGGCCACATACCCTCAACATGGGGGGATGCTCTGGGGCAGGGGGGCTCTGCCCCCCCAAAACACCTTGTCCCTATGTTTATGGGGACAAGGGCCTCATCCCCCATGTAAATGAGTATGGGGTACATTGTACCCCTACCCATTCGCCACAAAAAAACCATTGTCATGTTACAAAAAACAAGAGACAGTTTTTACAAAAAAAAATTAAGAATGTCCCCTGTTGTAGCTCCAACATCAATCAAGATGTCTTATTTTTGTTTTTGGAATGGGTATGGGTACAATCTACTCCATACTCACTCACATGGGGGGGGGGGGGGTTTCAAGGGCCCCCTTTCTTTAAGTGGATTTCCAGATTCTGATAAGCCCCCTGTCCACAGACCCCACAACCTCCAGCCAAGATTGTGGGGAAGAGGCCCTTTTCCCCATCAAGAGGACTTGATGGGGACAATGGGGACTATCTGCTTTGGGGTGGGGGGGCATGCGGCCTGGTATGGTTCAGGAGGGGGGGAGGCGCTCAAAGGGCCTTGTATGCGTTAAGGGGGGACCCCACGCCATTTTTTTCTCACATTTTTTAGCCGGCAATTCTTTTTTTACAGTCCACTGTCGGGGGGGGGGGGGGGGGAGCCCGCTGACAGCTGATGACTCCTTATCAGTTGTTAAGGACATGGTGGCCGGTTTCCCAGCCTTCTCATTAGCAACCAGTTATATACAGTGTTTTTAAAGGGGAAAAAAACACAAAATGCATTAAAACGCTTTAAAATGCAACACTTGTGTTTCTGGTCCAATTCTATTGAAGCCTATTACACACAAAATGCCATCTGCTGTGGGAAACAAACGCATAGATGTGAATGTGTACCTTAGGAAACCATGTTAAAAGTACTGTAGTGCATTGATGCAAAATGGAAAATGTACAAAAAAGCGAATGGGTGTGAACGAGTTAGGGTTGAGGGATATAATGGAAGCACCTCCGAATTGAGGTAAGGCATTTAAGTTGGGGAGAGACAGGTAAGAGTCATTGATTGTTAATAGATTGTCACTTGCTAACAATTCATGTGCAAACTTTTGTCAATTGATTAGCCAGGATCCTTGTGAGGAACTTATAGCTGGGTAAAGCCCTGGCCTGTAAACACGGGCCGAATGTCGGGAGACATCAGCCAGTTCCAAAAAAAAAAATGGCTGAAATTCAGCCTGTGTGTATGTCAGTCTGTACAACAGAAGCTGACTGTTTGGCCAGCTTCTGCTGGACGAACATGCTGGAAAACCAGCAGTTGACTGCCTGGCTCCCGATCTGCCATTGCCTGAGAGTATTCTGACGGTGGGGGCCTTTCCCCTGTCAGAACACAACAGCTCAGCGGGGGAGATTGCTGCACTAACTTTACATAGTTAGTACAGCGGCTCTGACCGGAGCTGACAGTTTTTTGTTTTTTTTCGTTCAACCCGTTGGTTCGAATGAAAAAAAAAACTTGTAGTGTGTACAAGGCTTTAGGCTTTAGACCTGTAATTGAAAATGTAGTTGTTTTTTAGGTTTAGGGATTAATGTTATATAAGAAAGTAAGAATTAAGAGTGTGGAAATTTCCCTATGAAATTACTTATATATAGGGTAGTCTAAAAACGAATGCTTTTAATACAAGTTACTTCAGATGATGTTAGTTTATACTTTCATGAACTTGTGAAAATCTTCAGGTTTAAATATTTGATGTTTTGCTGGGGAGAAAAAGAAGTTTCAGAAATAATTTCTGAAGGTTTTTACTATACCCAGAGGTGTAACTAGAACCTTTAGGGCCCTGGTGCAAGAAGCCATGAAGGTCCCCCCTGACCCCCGGCTGGGGCGCCTCCCACTGATGCTTGTGCGAGGGGGAAGCAGGAACTGGATAGGAGAGTTGGTGGGGATGGCATATAGAGAAACCAATCCTCTCCATTGCTGTGGGAGGGATTTGTTCCACTATATGTTGCCCTCGACGCCCTTTCTGCCCAGGTGTAGTGTGGCAATGCATGGGCCCCCTGGAACATGAGGCTGGGTTGCAATTGCGACTCCTGCTACCTCTGTTGTTATGGCCAGGGCAGTGGCAGTGGTGATGGGATGAGTAGCAGTGGAGGTGGTGGTGGGGAGATGGGATGAGTGGAAGCGGTGGTGGTGGTGGGGGGAGGGGTGATGGGATCAGTGGCATTGGTAGTGGTAGGGGAATGGGATGAGTGTCAGTGGTGGTGGTGGGATCAGTGTCAGCGGCAGTGGTGGGATCAGGGGCAGCAGTGGTGATGGTGGGAGGATGGCATCAGTGGCAGTGGTGGTAATGGGGAGATGGGATCAGTGCCAGAGGTGGTGATAGGGGGATGGGATCAGTGGCAACGGTGGTGGTGGGGGGATGGGTCAGTGGCAACAGTGGGAGGGCAGAGCCCCCCACCCCCAGGGTCCCCTCCAAGGCCTCCCGATCCTCAGCCCCGGCACTCCATCTTCCACTTGACAACCTCCTAAATTAGTTAGCTAGTACGTTAGTTGTTTTCCTTTTCTGCAGGTTCATCTATGGATGTTGTGTTGTTACCAAAAGGTGTCTGACATTTACCACTATTGGACATTTTCTCTAAGGAAATGTTTTTTTTTTTACAGAGCGAGGGCCTTCTTTTTGTATACTATTATATAAACAAAATGTTAAAAATATTTTGCTAGCTGCAGGGAGCTGTAGTTAGGATATTGTTTATATTGAATTATTGTTATTGTGTATATTCAAAATATAAATGCTATATTTTTGATACTTCATATTTATTTGTACATATCTAGTGTCCAAATTGTGCCCTTTTCTCTTCCATTTTTATTATGAGTAGCCCTTGCTCCTAGGACCAGGAGCCCTTTTCTGGCCCTTGAGAACAGGGCCTCTTTTTCAGGGGAGTACTGTATATGTAGCACCCTCTAGTGTACAGTTTAGTTAGGAACATTTAGCTGACTCACAGTAGCTTAAGTGAGTCTGAGTAAGTGTTGTGGGTTCAGATGTAAGTCATGCTGGAGGGCTCTATAGGTCTGTGTGGAAGTTGGAAAATGTGTGTTGCCTGGCTGAGCAGGAATAGGGGGACCCAAAATCCAATGGCCCTCTAGTGGATAGTGCTATATAAGCATTCAAAGCTGACCTGTTTTGTGCAATTGTTGCAGAAGAGATTTCTTTAAGTTGCCTATCATTAGGATGAGGGAACCCAGGCAAAGTTTGGTTCACAGGAGGTTCGGCAAACCCATCCGCAAGTCCATGAACCCAGCCAACCCCTGATGAAATCTATTGAAACTTTTATCCAAGGGACAAAGATGTCACATGCTGAATAGAGGGTTTGGGGCAAAGTCCCATTTCAAACTGGTGTGTAGGAGATGGCATATCGCCTCCTAAATGCCTGCTAACCTCTCAGGCCTCCTCTGCTGACAGCGTAATCCACCACTGATTGTGAATCAGCAGATGGGCCAAAGTGAAAGAGGCCATAATCTGTCCACTCACAGGCAGTTGCAGTAGACAGAAGTCAGTTATGCAGGCTAGCTGTGCTGTCTGGCAGTGGTGTGAAAATATAAGTACTGGATGGACAGCAATACAGATACTTTGGCAGGTAAATCAACTTTTGTGTTGGAAATATGCGTATTTTGTCTGTGTATTTAGATGATTGTTTTTAATAGTTCCATAAATACAGAATGTCTCATATTGGTAAAGCAGTTATTCCAGTTTAGTTATCTGTCCAAATTCCACCTCCTGATTCATTTTGTGGAATGTCGATGATCCAGGAAACCTAGTCCAAATGTTCTGTTAGATATATAATGTGGTACAAGAAATACTCATTTTGCTGTTTCCAAAATTGAAGTTTCAACATGGTCATATTCAGAATACAATCACATCTTGACTATAGCGAGGATGAAAATAATGTAAACCCCAAAACACACCAAAACTGGCAATGTTTATTGATTATTCCCAGGATCTTTTTTTTTTTTTTTTTAATGAAGATATTCAAAATAACTTGAATCTTTAGATATTTATTATTAATGCTTTTTTTTTGTAAGCTTCCTGTATTGAATTCACCAGTATTTGAGATGAATGGGTTTTATTTATTTATTTATTTTTTTTTTTTCATGGCAATTTGTTGTAGGTATGTTAATTTTTTTTTTTAAATTTTCATTTTATTTTTATTTTTTTTGCCTTTATTATAATGTCATTTGTTGTTGTTTTTATTATTCCTGTATCACTGTTAACACTAGATGGCAGTGTTTGCATTAGCTTGCTAAACTGTTGTAGAGTGTGTGGCTACATGATCTAATAGGTAGAAAAGGGCAGAACATTGGCTTAGTGGTTAACACTACTGCCTTGCAGAACTCAGATATTTGATTTAAATCCCATCCAGAATGCAATCTGCATTGAGTTTGCATGTTCTCCATGTGCTTGCATTGCTTTCCTCCCTCATTCCAAAGACATGCTAAGGTTAAAGCTGAAGTATTTTTTTGACTTATGCAGTGTTACAATAAATCTACACTAATGAAGCGTATTAAAATAAAATGGTATGTACAGCTTTGACTTTCACTCACCCTTGTACAGTGCTGTCAGCTCTGAGTTTTACAGTTCCGGCTGGATTACTCGCAGTCCAGCTCCTCCATTCATTAAACACCTTGCACTCTTCTTAATAAATGCAAGGTGCACGATGATTGCAGGAGGGGAGATGGTGATGTTTATCCACCCCTCCTCTACAGAGTGCTTTGCATTCATTGAAGAGACACTAATGCCTCGTATAGGTAGGTGTGTACCGCGCTCAGGAAAAATTAAATAAATATTAACTGAAATAATGGTGAACTTAAATGCAGCTGTTCAAAATGGTAATGACCAAATCTGTTAAAGTGCAGTGCAAATACAGCGCAAAGATAAGTGAAAAAACTAATGACAATGTTTAAAATTTCTAGAATGCAGCTGTTCATAAATAGTGGTAACCCAAAATTCACAAATGCAAGAAAATTATATATCACAGCGCAAACAATAGTGAATCATGTATAATAATTAGGTGATTACGTTCTACTCAAAAACTCATAAAGTGCACCGTGCAATTATGTGCAAAAAATGGGGCTGGAGTGTAGAAACCATGTAAACATATACTATATAAATAAAGTGCCAGTCCAGATGTAATAGTTCTTTAAGATCTCAGTAGATGATAAGATATACACAGTCCCAAAAAATGTCTCACGAAAGTGCTGGAGTGCCAGGAAGAAAGTGCACAAAACATGCAATCTTTTGTGGTGCAGTGAGCAAGTGCCGGGCCTCCCCCTTTGGGTGTTCACTTACCGGACAATGGTGACCCCTATGCTGTATAGCAATAGAGATCGACAGGGCTTATGTCCTAGTAAGGAACCGGCTATCACAACTCCTCCAAGGCGAATGTATCTCCACAGATGTAAATGCCCCGATACATGTATTGGAGAAAAGGATGCTCACATAGTGTAAATCCGATACAAGGTTTTTATTGTGCAAATAATAGAAATAAACTCACATTTCGTTGCTAAGTTAAAGGCATATATGATAAAATTCTCGTCCTTCCTGGTAGCTGGTGCCGCTAGAACGCCCCGTGGTTTCGGCGTGCGTTCCACCGCACCGGAAGTGACGTACGTCTGTGAAAACGCCCGGAAGAGGAGGGCGAAACGCGTCGACGCACTTCCGGTCTACGTCCTAGCGATACGTCACTTCCGGTGCGGTGGAACGCACGCCGAAACCACGGGGCGTTCTAGCGGCACCAGCTACCAGGAAGGACGAGAATTTTATCATATATGCCTTTAACTTAGCAACGAAATGTGAGTTTATTTCTATTATTTGCACAATAAAAACCTTGTATCGGATTTACACTATGTGAGCATCCTTTTCTCCAATACATGTATCGGGGCATTTACATCTGTGGAGATACATTCGCCTTGGAGGAGTTGTGATAGCCGGTTCCTTACTAGGACATAAGCCCTGTCGATCTCTATTGCTATACAGCATAGGGGTCACCATTGTCCGGTAAGTGAACACCCAAAGGGGGAGGCCCGGCACTTGCTCACTGCACCACAAAAGATTGCATGTTTTGTGCACTTTCTTCCTGGCACTCCAGCACTTTCGTGAGACATTTTTTGGGACTGTGTATATCTTATCATCTACTGAGATCTTAAAGAACTATTACATCTGGACTGGCACTTTATTTATATAGTATATGTTTACATGGTTTCTACACTCCAGCCCCATTTTTTGCACATAATTGCATGGTGCACTTTATGAGTTTTTGAGTAGAACGTAATCACCTAATTATTATACATGATTCACTATTGTTTGCGCTGTGATATATAATTTTCTTGCATTTGTGAATTTTGGGTTACCACTATTTATGAACAGCTGCATTCTAGAAATTTTAAACATTGTCATTAGTTTTTTCACTTATCTTTGCGCTGTATTTGCACTGCACTAATGCCTCGTACACACGCAACGATTGTTGGCCGTGAATTTTCGGCCAACGTCCGATCGGCCGATTGTCGGCTTGTTAGTATGATGCTTCCGACAACCGACTCTGACTTTTCGGCCGAACAAAATCTGGTGTGCAGGCTATAAAATTTTTGTTGGCCGTCAACAGAAAGGCCGATTTTCCGTCAGTCAGTACAGATTTCGGCAGACAAAAATCTGATGAGCAAGACTGGGCATGCTCAGAGAAGAAAAAACACACAGAAAGTAAACCATCACATTACATCACTTCTGAAGTTGGTTTTTGTTGGCCGAGAAAATTCGTGTGCAGCACATTTCAACTCAACCAACACAACAACACTGGACAAAAGACGGCCGATCGGTCGGCCGATCGGTCGGCCGATAATCGTTGCGTGTGTACGAGGCTTAACTGAATTGAGCAGCTACAGAGTGTGAGTGACCCACTGTGATCTGTGTACTCCAGCCGCCACTGTAACTATCAGCACTGGATGTTTGACTCTGACTATTGTGTACAGGGGTGAGTGGAAGTCAGAGCGACACATAATACTGCAGCTTAGACACATGGGACACTCTTCATTTGTGTGGGTTTATTTTAACAATGCACATATCAAAATAAAGTTTTTGGCTGGAGTTAGGCTTTTATTCAACCATGTCTAAATTGGTCCTAGTATGTGTGTGAATGAGGACATATGACATAGAAACCTTAAATTTTAAGGTCTTTGAGGTTAGGGACCAATGTAAATGAATAGAATTTGAAGTGTTGTGTAAATTTACAACGCTATAGATCTTTAATAAATAAGACAAAGAAAAAATATTAAAATCCAAGCTTTTAGAACGCTAGCTGGGTTCTTTGGACATACTGGAAGATAAAAGCTGCAGTGGGAAAATACAACATACCTTCCCAGGGTGGCCATAGGCATTATACCGTATACAAATAAAAGCCATGCCACTCCTTATTTTACACAGTGGTGATTGACAGCAGCTTTTGCTGTTTATGTATCCCTCGATCTCACTATGCCTGTGTGTGCAACGCACCCAGCAGCTGCACATAGAGCCTTAGTATAGGACGAGAGCGCATACAAACCGGAGACCCATGTGGGGAACCCAAAGGTCTGGGACACAGTGGGCACGCATAGAATGGGGAGTGTCTGCATGGCCTAATGTCACTTTAACTTTCTGGCTTTAGTGTTACTTATTCTGCATTATTCTGTATATGTTTCTCTGGGGTGAGCAAAATTTGTGCTCCAAACATGGGTACATATAGTGTGAATAAATAGGGTCATGATTTACAGCAGGGGTGCTCAACTTTTTGAAGAGTGAGGACTGCTTAAGTAATTTGGTAACCAGTCATGGGCCTCAATGAACTATGTACTTTTACCGCCCGCCAAATCACAAATGTAAACGAGCCCTTACTGTCCTGAGCCCCCTATAAGGCTGCTTTCATGCTGATGTGCTGTGGTTTACCTGCACCGCAGGTGCAACACAGTGCACCAATAGCTCTCCTGCAGCTTAGCTGTACTGAGCCTTAGACTTCTATTACATCTTGTGGGTGTGGTGCACTTTCTGAAAGTACAGCAAAACTCCTGCAGTCAGAAGTTTTAGTGTGTTTTTAAAAAGCGCACCAAACCTGCAAGGTTATAATAGAAGTCTATGGCTCAGTGCAGCCAGCCTGTAGAAAAGCCGAAGGTGCACTGTGCTACACCAGCAAATCAGTGTGAAGCAGTCTAATAGCCATTGTAAAACTATTGCTCATATATGCCCAAACTCTGCAAAACTCTGATATTATGCTCATTGCTGTAATTGCTGTGATGCCCAAAGTGTGATTTTCATAAACTTACCTTCTTTTACTTTCTGCATCTACAGGAATCACCGGCTGTAGAAAATGTTGCTGTCCCAGGCGGAGTGCATTTGGTATTACTCTTCCTGGGACTATAGAGGCTTATGCAGCCCTACTCCCTCCACAGCCGCTTGCTTCCTCTACCGCTGGCTCCCTCCACAACACTGCTGCTCTGGGATGGCAGGTCAGCAACCCGCGTGCTGGGCTTGCTGACCCACTATCCCAAAGCAGGTCACGAGCCACATCAGAGGGCTCTGTGGGCCACTGGTTGGCACCCCTGATTTACAGTAATACTTATGCAGACCTGATTGTCGAAAATGGTGCAGGGGTGTGTGCACTCTGTAGGCAAGCATGGGAAAATATAAACAAGAAAAAAACACCCGCACGTAAATGAACAAACAAAAATAATACTGATACTTGCAACTGCTCTCTGGTATTTCCGAAAAAAGGGTTAATTGATAAAAAATGTATCTCAGGCAGCCCTTGCTATGACATAAAAAAACGACTAATAAGTGCCTAGAAAGATTATGAGTGACATACTGTGAATGCCATTATATAAACACATAAGTGACAAATATTGTTAGTGACAGAGTGCTATTTGTGCCTTGTTCCCAGGGTTTCCTCTGTAGTCAGTGTTCCACCATGTGCTGTAATATATATACACACTGCACTCACCAGATGTCAGTGACTCCCTTACTGGACAGCATGGAGGGTTAAGAAGGCTTGTAGGTCTTTAGGGGGACCTGTCCCGCAATTCCTGATTTTTCCTGGTTGCTCTCACAGATCTTTACTCCTCCTCATTATGGTCCGATGTTTCTCCCAATTGTTAATAGACAGGCAGAAAAATATAAACGGAGAGACAGCCTCCCATAGTGTAAAATCCAAAGTCTGTTCATTAAAATGCCATTTAAAAAGCACCACTATAATGATGACCCAATATAAATTTGATATCATTGTACTCATTTTTTTTCACATTTTTTTATTTTTGCAAAAAAAAAAATGTTTTCATTTTTTACATTTATTTATTTTATCTTCAAATTACTATTATTATTTTTATAAGTAATCACACAATTTTTTACACTTGTACTTCATTAGGTTTTTTAGTCATTATGATTTATTATTGCAATTTATAGAACTTTTTACACCAAGGACATTCAGCACTACATAAGATTTAAGTAGTGACGTCAATATATAAAATGTCCAGAAGATGTCTCCATTGAGGCACTATTCGTAATATACTAAAAGTAACGTGTTTGTTACCCTAAAAAAAATAAAAATTGATCCTGCCCCTTTTAAGCATGTTATACAGCACAGTGCTTGCGCTGTGTCATTTGCCCCCCCCTCCCCCCCCATCACCTGAAATACCTGGTTGGTTCTGCCCTCCCCTCTGTAAACTGACCACAATTTATCATGGCTGCTGAACCCTGACACCATGGTCCGTTTACGTGCCTCCGTCATCCGCTCTCTCCTCTGTCCTCTTCCCCCTCCTCTCTCTGCTGCCTGTCAACTCGTGGCAGTGCCCCCCCCCCCCCCGCTGCTATCATTTATCATTTTCTGGTAATCCCCTATGTTAGATAAGGCAATACCTCCAGTGTCTGTGCTTTTATTTTAAAAAATGCCCCTGTATACCTTATTTCCAAACGCCGCCCGGCGCTTACGTGACCAGGCCGCCTCTACTCTCCTCTCTTCCTCCCAACTGACGTCAGCGGGATTCTCAGTCCCTTCCACTGTACCTGTCAGATCAGGAGAGGGAACAGCGAGCAGTCACATAAGCGCCAAGCAGCGCTCTTAAAAAAAAGGTATATGGGGCATTGTTTAAAATAAAGCACAGACACTGGGGACATTGCATTATTTAACACAGGGGATTGCCAGAATATGATAAACTGGGTTTACAACCACTTTTATGCCACTTATAGATAAGGGGTTATTGAGATTGTAGGAGGACAAAGTAGAGTGAAACGTCCAGACTGTCTCTTCTATGGCAGAATAGTTGATTGGAAGAGGAGGGGTGAGTAATGTTTCCCTGAGTCTATAAAGTGGTTGGCACACAAGGGAACTTCCTGCTTTTGAACACGTCGCCTATTGATGACGAAATGCGTTAAGTTGGTGTTCCCGTGTGTCACTTCCGACCCAGCGAGTGGAATGCACACCAGGTTCTAGGCAGTTTCTATTTTCTGCAAAATACAGTGGGCCATTTTTTATATTGTTTTTTTTTTTTTTTATTGTATCATAATTTCAGTGATGCTTTTTTTAAATGGCATTTTAATGAATAAACGTACTGTATCTAAGGATTTTACACTATGAAAGGCCGTCTCTCTGTTTAAATATTTCTGCCTGTCTATTAACATTTGGGAGAAACATCGGACCACAATAAGGAGTAGTAAGGATCTGTGAGAGCAACAAGGAAATATCAGGAATTGCGGGACAGGTCCCCCTAAAGACCTACAAGCCATCTTGACTCTCCTTACTGTACAGCAGGGGTGTCAAACTCCATTTAATCATGGGCCGCATCAGCATTATTATTGCCCTCAAAAGGGCCGGTTGTATCTGTAAGACTAGATGTCCAGAGCATCCCCTACTCTTACATAAGATGTCAAGAGCCTCCCCACCATCAGAAATTGAGTCCCCCACCCTCCCTTACATCACAGTGCACCCCCTTATCTTGTGTTGCTGCTGGGAAGAAGCTGTAGGCATTGCTGAAAAGCAAAAAGTACAGGGTCTGGAGGAGGGCCAGAAGAGGGCTGGAGCTCTCCTGCAGCTGCAGTAGAGGTGCAAGGGCCACATGAAATGGCCTTGAGGGCCGGATTCGGCCCGCGGGCCTTGTGTTTGACACCTGTGCTGTACAGTAAGGGAGTCGACGACATCTGGTGAGTGCGGTGTGTATATATTGCAGCACGTGGTGGAACATTCACTTCAGGGGAAACCCTGGGAACAAGGAATGAAAAGCCCTCAAGATTGCATTAAAGACTTTTTTTGTCACTAACAATATTTGGCACTTATGTATATGTTTATATTAATGGCGTTATAGCATGTCACCCATAATCTTTCTAGGCCCTTTTTAGTAGTTTTTTTATGTCATAGCAAGCGCTGCCTGAGATTATTTAATAGCCTGGGAAAACATTTTTAATTTCTGTTGAATTTGCTTCGAGTTATTTAACCAAACCAAATCACTGAGCATGTTAAATGTCATTGCAATGTGGATATGAGTAAGTAAATTGAATTACCTTTCTGCATTTGTATCTGCAAATTCTTTAAATATGCCACATTGCTGTACATTCAAGTATCTGCTGTATTACCAAGCCTGAGTGCCCGATCTACTGATCATCAGTTGTGTTATATTTATGCATTACATGAGTTCCAGTAAAATGTTTTATTGTATTTAGGTATGTGAGTGTGTCTATCCAGTTCGCTATCATGGAATGATCTGAGGCAATGATATTATGGGAAGTATGTGTGTTGGCAGCACAGGGTGAAGTGTGACACACATAACAATAGTCACACACCAAGAGAAGTTGATACACCTTTCTCCTGGGTGCTAAGCAGACTGGATTGGATTGTAATGGACTTCCCACAGTCAGCCTAAAAGTAAATGGCATACCGATATTTTGGTCATCGGATATCAGTATCGGCCGATTTTTTGCCGATATTTTCGGACATGAAAAAAAAAAATGTTTTTTTATTTTTTTTTCCAAAGGTACTGTTGTGGAGGGATCTGGGGGTCTAAAAGACCCCAAACCCCTCTTCGGCACTGAAAAGCATTCAAAACGCCAAGTTTGGCTGTTTTGAATGCTGTCAGTTTTTTTAATTTGGCTTCGAGTACCAGGAAGTGATTTCATGACATCACTTCCGGGTTTTTTACGTGGAGACCCGATCAGAGCCGAATGCGGCTTTGATCGGGTCTTCGGCGGCGGTGGAGGTAGGATGCCCTGGTCTCCCGGTGGGACGGGAGAGCTGGGCGAGCCACGCCCGGCTTCTCAGCCACATCGGTTGTCATTACAAGTCAGCCGACCGTCGGCTATGGACACCGGTACCAGGGTGATGCCTCTAGCTGCAGGCATCACTCTGGTACAAGCACTTTCCCTAAATATCGGCATTATCGGTAAATCAAAAGGCCGATTCCGATATATCGGGGAAAGTGCATATCGGCCCCCGATATATCGGTGTTGTCGATAATCGGTCGATCCCTAGAATGCACCCCACACCCTTCCCCCCAATCATAGTGCCTTTGAGCATTGGGGGTATAGCCCTGAAGGCTTCTGGCTTCTCAGCTCTGAAGAACAAAATGATGTCCTCTGAAGTACTTTGTAACTTTCCAAGCAAGTAAGTAACTACAGCTTGTAGCTTTTCATTTTGAACACAGTTGCCTCTAGTTATGTTCACCAGGTAGATGTTTTTTTTTTAAACTTGATTAACAATTATTTAGAACACACATCCATTAAGGTCTGCCTTAATATTTGTCAACACCCATAGCAAATGTGCCTCTTTGAAGTCAATTTTAATACATTTGGGTTGCTTAAAATAAAATATTGCAAAAATAATCATTATAATAAAACCAGGCCACCAGTTACTGTTACCAATTAAAATCTATGCATTTAGCATGGCATCTGCATGGTACTAAAAAAGCCAACCAAGTCCACCCAAATTAAAAAAAAAAAAAATACTTTTTTTGGGTAGGTTGGTCCATTAAAAAAAAAAAAACTTATATGCCCTGGAAAGTTTAGGCGGCATAAGTAGTACCCAGGGGAAAAATTAATTTGAGGACATAGTGACTGCATAACTAATAAAGGAATTTGTAATATTTGTTTTAGTTGAAACAAAATAAATGTTTTGTCCTTCCTCCGCAGCACATGTCCTCTTCTCTTTTATTTTCTCCCATGATAACACGTTCCATTGGTAGAGCTATGTGAGACTCTTGTTTCTTATAGTGCACTCAAGGATTAAAAAGGTCTGTCTGCTTTAAGGCCTCCCCCACAACCACCCCACACTCCTGTTTGTGAAATGTAGCTTTTGGGAAGGCGGGGGAAGCGGATACCCGATTTTGACAGGTGTGAGCAATAAAGCGTTTGGAAACGGAAGTTCTCCCCCACCTCCCTCCTGCAGTCTTCTGGGACTTGAGACAGGTCCCAGAAGACTGCAATACCATTCACAGTTCCCAGCGCCGCTCACGCATGCGCAGTGAGCGTCTGTCTGTGAAGTCGCAAGCTGTCAAAGCCAGGTGCCCATAGTAAAGATGCCGGCGCTGGGGAGAGAGGACACAAGGTGAAAATGGCTGGGTCAAGCACATCGCTTAATCATGGTACAAGTGAGTGGCTGTTTATTTAAGGTCAGCATCTACAGTTTGTGTAGCTGCTGACCTTACATTTTTACATTGAAAACTGGAGCTCCTCTTTAACATAGATAGGTTGGGTTTTTTGATCTACAGGTAGATTGCTCTGATACCACTGTTGCTCGTGATTAGGGAATGAGCCAAATATACTTGAGTTCGGTTTGAGGCAGGTTCAGCGAACATTACAAAAGTTCGGGTGCATAATCCGAACCCCACTGAAGTCAATGGGAGCCAAATGTTAAAAAACAGTAATGACCATTTTCTAGGCTAATAGGCAAGAGATTGTCAACACATGTCATAGGCTACTTGGGAATATGTTTAAAAAATTCTCTTACATTTAAGGCATTCCATGAATGATAACTGTCCCAATTGCTTTTGCTCTCAACCGAATTGTCAAGACATCAAACGATTAGCACCAAAACTGATCACATGTGCAGCACCATGGCAAATGCAGATCTTACAGAAGCAAAGATTTCAGCTTCCTTGACTTTGAAGGATAGGAGGGTTTAGTTCTGCTTTAAAGGTGAATAATAAAAATGCAAGATTAATTTAAATAACATTCCTGGGGGTGCCCTGACTCTACCTGTAAAGTGGCACATCTTTGCATTGTATACAACCTACTGCATCTAAATTGAAATTTGCAAAGAAAAAAGTATGTTTAAATTACCAACAAATGGCAACCCCTAGCTGCTATGTTCTGCTTTTAAACAAAAGGGCCAGGGATTCCGTTCATCTATACCAGACTCTTATCTTAGATGAGGGTCTTATATACAGTAGATGGTAATAGGGTATCCCTACACATGCATGGAGTTCACCCCAAGGTAAGAGGTCTGACCAGTTGTTATGGAGGTCAGAAATATAGCAATGTAGGAATTGCTCCAAGGCTTGGTTGGCTTGTTCTCCAGCCCCATTGGACTGTGGTTGATACGCCGAGGAGAAGGAATGCTGAATTCCCAACTATGCACAAAAGGCTCGCCAAAACCTGGACACAAACTGGCTACCCCTGTCCAAACTGATAATCTTAGGTAGCCCATGTAACCAAAAGTTTTTCAGAAGGAGAATGGATCTGAGCAGCAAGAATTCTGTCACCCAAAAGTGAACTGAGTGAACTGAGACCTTGTGTTGATTATAGGGGTCTCAATTCACCACTCTTCTTTTTTACAAAGAAGAAGCGAGCAGCGGCAGGAGAAGAGGACTTGCAGATGAACCCCCCAGAAAGTAAATCAGTAACATAGTCCTCCATGGCTTTATCTTCTGAGACAGAAAAAGGGTAGACCCGACCACAAGGGGCATGGCACCAGGTTGAAGGTCAATTGGGTAATCATACGACGCTTGACCTTTGTCAAAGACATCGCTAAATTTGTGGTGCTCCTCTGGCAAGAAGGAGAGTGAGGAGGTGCACAAGACCTTAACCACTTTCTGAAAACATGTCTTACTGCATTGTGGCAACCAGGAAAGAACCTCAGCACAATGCCAATCAAAAGAGGTGTTGCGCCTTTGTAACCAGGGATAGCCCACCGGCTAATGAGGTGAGCAAATTACTTGAAATTGCATTATCTCATGGTGCAGGTCCTCTACAGCCATGGTCAACTGAGCAGTTTCATGAGTCACATGGGCATGCTGTAAAGGTCTCCCATCAATAGCCTCAATGGCAAGTGAAGTGCCACGAAGCTGCAGCGGAATCGAGTGCTTAGACACAAAGGCACTATCTATGTACAGGCCTGCAGCCCCAGAATCGTTTAGAGCCTGTGTATCGATGGACAACTCAGACCAAGAAAGGGTAACCGGAACTAGAGGCTTATCCTTCAGGATAACTTGGGATGCAAAAACACCATCTAAGGTCTGCCCCCTACATTACATCAGGCGTTTCCCGGACGGGTATGGCAAAACTTCAATACGTGATCTGCCTTGCCACAAAAAAGGCACAATCTCTCCCTCTTCCTAAAGGCCTTCTCCTCCACAGAGAGACGTGTGAAGCCCAACTGCATGGGTGCTACTTCACTGGCGGACTAGGTACCAGAAGGTATGGGTCGGAATGCAAAGCTCAGAGCTAAACGTACAGGCGGCTTCCATAAGCGCTCCTTAAAAGAAGGTCTCTCTTGGAGTCTGGAGTTAATGAGAATGGCAAACATTATTACCTACTCCAGATCCATAGGTATGTCTCAGGCTGCTATCTCATCTTTAATGTTATCTGAGAGACCATGAAAAAAAGCAGCCACGAGGGCATCATTGTTTCAAGCAACCTCTACTGCCAGGGTACGGAATTCAATGGCGTAATCTGCAACAGTTCTCATACTCTGTTTGATGGACATGGGGCTCTTTGCAGCAGAAGTGAAGTGAGAACGTCAAATACCCTTTTAAAGGAAGCCACAAACTAAGGGTAACTCAGGACAATGGGTTTTTGCATCTCCCATTGAGGGTTTTCCCAGGCCAAGGTTCTTTCAGAAAGCAAAGAAATAATGAAGCCTACTTTGCTTCTGTCTGTGGGGAATGCTTGGGGCAGCATCTGAACTGGATTGCCCCCAAAATGCTGGGGAAGCGGGGTGGAACCAGACATACCACTTACAGAGGTAACATTCAAGGCAAGTGTCTGCACAGAGACTGGAGCAGCAGCAGGGACAGCCTGCAACACTGGTTGTACTGAAACAGCCACAGTGGGAGGATCCAGGTGAGCAGTACGCATCAGGAGCGTCTGTAACACTATGGCAAACTGATCCATTGGTCCTGCTCATCTCATCTGGAAAAAAATATTACCACTAGGTGGATTGCCTGCATCTTCTGAATTCATGGCCTTCGCCTACTGACAGGAACCATGAATCAGACTGAGACAGAAAGTGCAGTAAATATCACACCTTTAATGTAATGGTAAGAAATGATACAGAACAGTAAACATAGTCAAAACATATGCCAGGAGTTGGAATCCAAACGGGAAGTCAGAGGAGCCAGTGATCATAAAACCAGAAGTGTAGTCAGAGGCAGAGGAACAGGATCAGGAACCATAAGAGACGTCAGCCAGACAAAGTCTTTCACAGGAACACAGCAGAGAAACTCCAGATATGTTGACAAGGGGAAGGCAGGAAAGGAATGAACAAGACGTCTTAAATAGTCAGAAGGAGCTGGCTGTAGGCAGGACTGACAAGCAGATAATGATAACCAGGTGAGCCACTGAGGAAACAATGAGTGCTGAAAATTACCTGACAGTTGAGCAGCCTGAGCACAGGGAAGAGCCCAGCCCTGATACCTTGTCAGTTATCTTCCCCCAAAACGGGTCTGGTGTTTATGAGGAAGCCCCTTTAACAATAATGTGGGCCCGTAAATATACAGTATAGGGTATATAGTACATAGAAAAATAAATAAACACACAGAGACTTTTTGACAAGCCCTTTAAAAAAAAAAAAAAACCTATCATCTTTCACATTGGCCAGCGATGCAGATTCATATCAAGCACATTGAATGTTCACTCCAATTGCTTACTTGTTCTGAATAATGTCTACCGGGGCTCACCCTGCCACTAAATGTAAACCAAGGCCCAGGGTCTCATGGGAGACATAATTGAGAAAATTTGGATATGACCATATTTGGTCAGTACTGTCCTGTCACAGAGACCGAACCAGCAGCTCACCCTACTGGTAAGAATAAAAACAATATAAAGACCAACTACAACTTTGCCCAAAGCTTATGTTCTGTTTAGCAAGGGGTACTTCTGAGTTAAATCGCCATATTGTTTCTTATATATGTAGCCACCCAGCAGGAGGAGTGACTGTCTAAGTTAGCTCTGCTGGGTGGTAAACAGCGCTAGCCTAAAAACAGTGCTGAACTCATTTGGTTTCCCATATGCTAGGTTATTGTTGCTTCTGCCTGCTACTGGGATGTGATTCTGGCAATAGAGTGAAAGAGAAAAGTAATACTGGTTTATGAACATTTATGATCCCTATGACCAACCATAAGGAGGTTTATTGCCAGTGGTGCATGTTGGAGGGAGGAAATACATATTTGTAGGTTGACCTTGTGAACTCTCTTTCACATTGTCTTGGGCCTGTATGAGAAAGTATGAAAGTACAGTATGCAGGTCCAAACCTTTAAGTTAATTTGTCTGTACTGAAGTGCTAGGAGATGGAGTTTGCAAAAGAGCTCTAGGTGTCTACATTCCTTACCCCTCTCTCCCTGTGATATGACTTGCCAATTAATATCTTTAATTGGCATTGCCTTTTGAGGGTCCCTCACATCCCTCAGGGGGACAGGGGGTGCTACATACTGTATATCTCAGAAACTACAGTTGAGAGAATTGTTTGCAGTAAATTGGGTCTCAGCCCTAACTTTTAGGTTTGTAAAAAAACTAATTCTTGCACAGCTTAACTCCCCACAAATGTATGAAGCAAATCTTCTTCAGTTCAGTTTGCAGACAAATCTTTGTGGTGTGCTCATTTCAAAGTCTATGGGAGCAAAATTTGTTATTCAACTCAGCCCATTTGTATGGCTAATAAGCAAGCTTTTGTCAAATAAGTATGTACACATTACAAAAAATAATGAACTTACAAAAAAAAAAGAACATGGCTGCTGTAAACGCACTTATTTTATAGAAATTATGTTGTACATTACTGCAAACAATTGGCTCTTGTGTAAGTAGATCTGTCCCCACAGGAGCTGCTGAATCTTGAGTCCCCCTTTTTCTCCATGGCCAGGCAACACGCATATCCGACTTGCACCCAGACACAAGAAATCAGTCCATGGGCTTTTTTTTGTTGTTTTATTGGGGGAAACAACTCAGATAGGGTATAGGGATTATGGGATGCCCAACTTGACTTGACTAGAAAAACAACAGATAAAGACAAACTTCCTTCTCTATGTACACAAAAATGAGGACTGTACTCCCTCTGGAATAGTTGCAGTCTCTATGGATCAGTGGCAACATTCTTTACAAACCAGGAGGTCTCAGTCCCCTTTAGTGAAATAGCACAAAGTTCCAAACTGTATGCAGAAGTATTGTGCTTCCACCCAACTCAACTGCTGCACAGGCTCCACCATATTGAGGGGCTGATCCAGCCACCCTGCCAGTGCCTTCTGCATAGGGATTGGCCAGATTCCCTCAAGTACGCATATCAGGACCAGCTACCCTCCGCCCACTAAATCCTGGAAGCTTCTCCAAGCTTCTAGAACCAGGGGGAGGTGCCAGAGACCTGCCCTGCAGAGCCCTCCAGCCTGACCTAGAGTAACCTGACAAAATTTCAGACTCACACAACTACCATGAGTCAACAAAATACATTTACCTACACTAGTTGCACACTAAAGGTGCTACATGTAACCAGGAAAAATGTTATGCACTGTATTATATATAAATTAGTCTTAATTTCCGGCAATGCACCCGAAAACGTTTTCTGTGAGATCTTCATGAATCACAAACTTCGCAAATCCCAGGCATTCACAGCAAACCCGTGGTGGTGTTGGCGAACCAAAACCTCAGAATTTATGAAAGATCCTTTAGAGGTATATGACACTGTTTGGCCTTGTACTGGCCTGGTAAATTAGAGAACTGTGGAATCTGGTATTGAATCTCCCCTTCGAATTCCATAAATGAGAGTGCACCACTGGAGTCTTTAAAAGATACCACCACTGGAGTCCACAGAGACCATGATGTGATTCCAGCAACCACAAAATAGTGTAGCTGATAAATGGCATTTACTCACATTGCTGTATCTATATTAAGATCTCTCTGAAATATGTGTATACCATTTCTGAAAGCAGATGCTGTTGTTTCCCTCCTGGTAACCATTCTCTCTTCTCTACTCTGGATGCCCTGGCAATAAGCAATGAAAGGACTCATTTGTTGCCAGAGGGAAACACAAGCAATTCATTTTTTGTCCACTTCATGCATATAACTTCATGTGTTAATGACACTGAGTCAAGGCAAAGTAACAGTGTATGTCTTCTAAAGTTATGCACACCAATCCCAGCCAAAATTATCTTTTTCATTTTGGTTAGGATAGGAATAAGTTAAAACCTCTGTCAGTTTTAAAGTAGTTCTAAAACCTTATGGTTTTTCACCTTCATGCATTCTGAAAAACTTTCTGTGCTGCAACTACCCCCCCCCCCCTCCCCCAGCCCTTCCTTATACTTACCTGAGCCCATCTGATCAAGTGATGTGCACAAGAGCAGCAGCTCTAGCCAATGTTTCCCTCCTTATTAGGCAGCTTGATAGTAATAGCCAATGGCTCCCTCTTCTGTCAATCTAATGCTGTGCTGAGTAAACAGGGGACGGGGCCGAGTAGCCCACTCTGTGTCAATAGATGCAGACAAGGCGGCTCAGGAGCGAGCATGCACAGATGTCCCCATGGAAAGAGGCTTGCTGAAGAGGAAGAGCTTGGAGTGGCGGCGGGGGACCCCCAGAAGAAGAGGATCGGGGCTGCTCTCTGGAAAACCATTGCACAGAGCAGGAAGGTATACCAGGTTTGTTTTTTTAATTACAAAAAAATGAAGCTTTAATGTCCCTTTAATTACTGTGGCCTTTTTGGGAAGATCAAGGTGCCATTGCTGACCTATTTCTGAACATTCTAGTTGCATATCTATATATTTATTATACCCACACATTCATCTCAATGCTATAAAGTCACTGACTCAAAAATACCGGTCAATGTTCTGGCATTACGATTGAACAAGGTCATTTATTCTATTATACAATCTGAGCATTCGGACTCTATGGCAAACAAATTCAGGTAAATCTCAGTAGAATTTTTGTTAATATTCAATACAAATTTATGGGAGAGGGAACTACTAACAAGGAATGGCAATGCTCGTGGGCAGTTTTATCTAAATTTGGCTATGGGACAGTCTTCATTTCCTGGGTCAATTTTTTCAATGACAGACCGATGAGTGTACCGCCTTTGTTCCCTTTGGGCAGTGGCACTCAGAAGTTCTGCCTGCTGTCCACCCTGCTATTTGCCATGACCATCGAGCCTTTAGCAGCATTAATTAAATCCAACTCAGATATCATAGGCTTTAATTATGGTATGTTACAAGAAAAAACTATGCTCTATGCGGATGATACTATGCTACTACAAGGCGACGCCTCCCGATCTCTCAGGTCAGTCATGCACACAACTATAAAATTTGGGGTATACTCCAAGCTGACTATTAAAATAGACCAAGTCAACACTGATGCTATTAGATAGTGACCCTTCTTCCACCTTAGCTCAGGAATGTCAAGTGCCTATCTTCAAGTCCTTTAAATACTAGGAAATACATACCACCCCACGCCCTACAGATTTCTGCCACCTAAATATTTTGTCTTTGCTGGGGCACTTTAGAGAAAAAACTAAAATTTGAAACAAAACAAGTCGTGGTCATCTTTAGTGTGCAAAAGTAAGCTCATAAAGATTTTTCTTATGCTGGAACTTCTCTATTTCCTCTACAATACCCCAAGGGTCACACCCCCCCCCCCCCAAAGTATTTTGTGAGGTCATTCTATCTTTAGGACTTTATTGTGGCCCCAAGGGTGAAATTGCAGAGACCTAAAAATGAGGGAAGCCTGGTCATGCCTAAGCAGTGGCTGTACTATATGACCGCTCAACTGCAGCATCATAGTATGAATAAACCCCTAGCAGTCAGATGCCCACTCAACAGAATTGACTGTTTCCTTCTTACTCTATGTCATTGGGGTGGAGGACATTCCCAAAAGACTGGAAGCACTTGCTTTCAGTAAATCTAATAGATTCCTCCCCACCTATGGCCTTATGCAAAAGTTTGGAATAAGACTAAACAAATCCAGCAGGTATAAGGATTCATGCACTATAGCCCTATTTGGTGCAATGCCACCTACCCTGAATTAGCTAAACTACTACATGGTACTAGGTCACGAAAGTATGGAGTCACCCACTTACAAAATATTTTTAAGGTAATTTCCCTTAGCACTTTTGTTGATCTCCAGGGCACATATCGCTTTCCTTACTCTGTCTTTTTAATGTTTTCAATTACAACATGCAGTGAGAGAGAAGGAAACCATACTGAGTGTCACCAGTCCCCAACCCTGATATAGTAAGTGTAGGGCACAATGCTGAGAGGGAGGGGCTATGATGCCCTGAAATCACAGTCTTTCCATAATCTTTCTTTCCATAGACGATGGACATCATTCAACCAGGAAGACCGGTGTTATCTTGTGGCTAAAAAGAGGTAGTCCAGGAGACAGCTTTGAAATGATAATTAGTAATGCACCCCAAGGTTTTTTTATTTTTTTCTAAACACCTGGGGGGAAATTTAAAAGATAATAGTAGAGCTGGGCTTTAAACTGTTAAAGCAAGAAGGCTAGCATGACACCCACACAACTAGGATTTTCAGGTGTTGAAGTCAGAAGTCAACATGTTTCTCCCATTACAGATTTTCTTTAGGGATATGTGTGTGAGCCAGATTACTAACAGAAATCTGTCTATAGAGCCCCCCTGAGCAGACAGGATGACTTAATAAGGGGGCATGGCCTTTCCAGAATCCTGTACTGGAGTCTGACCCAGTCACACTGAGTGACTAGATAATCCTTCTAAGATGCTTTATTTGTGACATGATAATTCCATTCCTGGTCTCTCTGTCCTGACAGTGGACTTCAGTGCCGAAAAAGACCAGTTTATCTAATTCACCTTATACAGTCAGAAAAGGACTTTCTGTTTTCCTTACATGATTCACTGTTTTATACATTAATGGTACTGGCCAACATTTAGTAACACTAACTCAAGTGCAGCACAATACATTAGATTTTTCCTCTAAATGTACTTGGTAAATATTGAATGCTATTGTGAAGGGGTAGTAATATATGAAACATAAATTACAAAAGTGCGCTAAACAAAATGATGAGAACACAAATGAACGCACTTTTGTAATTTATGTTTCATATATTACTACCCCTTCACAATTAATTTTTCTTGCAGTGCTGCTTTCACCTTTTTTATCCTGCCACTAGGTTCGCGCACCTATTTTCCTCACTTACAAAAATATTGAATGCTACCCAAGAATGATTTCAATTATACTCAGGTTCCTCATATTGCGTTAAGACCACGTTTTCAACAAAATATATTTGCATTTTAAAGGTACCAAACAAAATAACCATTTTTTTTCCTGCAAAACAATTACTTTTTTAGTGCTTCCCCAGCAGGAGCTGCTAGGTATGATTGGTTCTCTGTTCTGCCATGACTCCTTAACAACTTGCCTAAGGGGCACTTTTACCTTCCCAGGCCAATTTTCAGCTTTTAGCAATATCACATTTTGAGATACAATTGTGTGGTTATGAAGCACTGTACCCATATTAATTTTTATCTTTTTTTTCACACAAAAAACAGCTTTCTTTTGGTGGTATTTATTCACCACTGAGTTTTTATTTTTTGCTTGCACTGATAGGCAGCACTGATGGGCACTGATGAGGAGGCACTGATGAAGCTGCACTGATATGCGGGACTGACTGGCACTGATAGGCGGAAATGATGGGCATGAATAGGCACCACTGAAGGACACTGATTGGCAGCACTGATGGGCACTGATAGGCAGCACTGATGGGTACTTATTGGCATCACTGATGGGAATTGATAGGCAGCCTTGATGGACACTGTTTGGGCTGCACTGATCATCAGGACACACATTTTTCACACTAGCCAGTTACCGGCTCTCTCCTCTCCTCACGCTATGCCAACGCGAGGAAAGGAATGCTAATAACCAGGAAGTGTGTTTACATAGTGATCAGTTGTGATTGAACACAGGTGATCACGTGTTAAAGATTGTCTCTTTACCCCGAACTATGATCAGCTGTGTCCAAAGAAAACAGCAATCCCAGAGCGCGCCACGGGGTGGGGGGGGGGGCGTGCGGTTCTGGAAGGACATCAATAGACACCCTCCCAGAACTGGACGACCACATTGTAGCTGTCATTTGGTCATAGCGTGGTCGGCAAGTGGTTAAACCGCTTGGTCCACACTGACACACCAGTAAGGCTGGTCAAACCTGTGTAACTTAAGCATTCGTATGTTACCACTCTATAATAGTTCACAGAAAATAGGCCACAGGCAACTGATAATAGGTAGAGTAAGTATTTTATTAGCAAAGTAGAATAAACACAATACACATACCACTAGACAGGTCAATAAATGGGTTAGGTTAACTGACAGGAATATTAGCCTCACCTACGGCCATTGACTTACACTGTAAGATGGCTAAGCCCCATTAAACTAGTATACACAGCATTAGTAAGAACCACATTGACTGAGAAAGCATGAATGACATGAAAACAGTATCACTGTAACTCTTGGCAATGACTATTCAAAAAGTGTGCACTGTGCACACACAGCCCTTTAGTGGGAGGGTTTATGCGTTCCTAACAAAGGGGTACCCCGAGAAGTGACTGCAAAGTACCTGGAACCTATGTGTCAGTGTTGGGCAACTTTTGTCTGGGCCCTTCTGTAGGTGGTACACATGTAGCTGCCCTTTTAGGACTGTACAAAAGAGATGGCTGATGGGCTGCTAAGTAAGGGGCAATCTCAGTTGGCATTGTGGGCAACAAGGGGTTAAACTCAGTAGTTTTGCTCACTACTCCCGGTATGCAACAGATCAGATCCAGTACACTTGGCAATCAGTTGTCCCAAAAGCCTCAGTCCTCACCAGCTGTAGGCACATTTGGCAACAAGTCTCCCAGCTCTGGTCCCAGGACACAACACACCTGGATGGCTAAGTCTCTCAGTCCTCATGCAGATATGCACTTGACATGTGCAATTAGTTTCGGTTCAAAAATACATTCGGACAAATTCTTTGTTATTTGGAGATTCGGATGTATCTGAAACTCCAAATTACAATAGTAATGAATTTCATTGAAATTCATTTTGTTTTGTTTTGTTTATTCATTTTCTAACTAATTCCACATTTTTGAAAAAATTAAAATTTAGACCGAAAAAATGATCAACCAATCTGAATTCTGTGTGAAGAATAGCTGGTTGTTAAGGAGCCACATCCTTGACAACTGATGATTCATCAGCTGTCAACAGATTTCCTGTTGGTGGCTGAATGTAAACAACAGAATTGCCAGCATTTTAAAAATCTGAAAAAAAAAAGAATAGTGTGGGATCCACCCCGGTATGGATTTTAAGGGGAATCCCACGCAATCATTTAAAAAAAAAAATGGTGTGGGGTCTCTCCAAAATCCATACCAGACCCTTATTCGAGCATGCAGCCCTGGAAAGGGGGGGAGAGCGAGTGCCCCCCCTTCGAACCATACCAGGTCACATGCCCTTAACATTTCGCCCCCAGATCCTGTTCCCCACATGTGAATGAGAAAAGGGGACATAGTACCACTACTCTTTCACCTAAAAAAAAGGCAAAGTTAATAAAAACACTACAGTTTTTGACAGGTCCTTTATTTAAAAAGCATAAAAACCATGACCAGAATAAAAAAAAAAAAAAATTCCAACCGCCGAGCACGACTGTTCCCTTCCAGGGACACAGCCGTCTGACTGGTGAACATGGGGCAGAGGTTAATCAGTGACGCAACCAGGTGACCCTGCCCCCATGTCTGCCTCTAATTGGGCCAATATCATTCCCGAATAAAAGATAAACATGGGGCGATGTCACTGTGAACCCCCCCCCCCATAATGACACATACCCAATTCTAAGTAGATATGGGGTGAAAGGTCACTCGGTTTCGTCTTTGGGCAACACCCGCCCCTATGTTTACCTGTCATTCGGCTCTGTCCCTGGATGAGAACTGTAATGTTCGGCGGATGGCGTCTTTTTTTTTTTTTTTTTTTTTTTTTTACATTAAGGTAATTTTTTAACGTTTTTATATTTTTTTTTAATAAAAGACTTGTCAAAAGCTATTGTGTTTTATTAACTTTTACTTTTTTTGGTGAATGATTAGGGATACTATGTGCCCTTGCCCCATACTCATTCACATAGGGGGGCTGGGATCTGGGGGCTCCTGTGTTTAAGGAGGCTTCCATATTTCGAAGAGTCAACCTCGCACCCCTCACAACCAATGGGCCAGGTTTGTGGGTAAGAGGCCCTTGTCCCCATCCACTGAAATGAATCAACAAAATCAAATTAGTAACATAACGAATCTATCCAAAATGAAACAAAACAATTTGTTTCTGTTCTGCACATGTCTAATGTGCTCTAAATTCTGCACAGCTCCAGCCCAGCACTCAGGAACTCAGGCCTCATACTGTCCTCCATGGCTCTGGCCCAGCTCTTTTTCTCTTGCATTGCAGGACTCCCCAGACCTCTAATAATTTGCCCAAGAAAAAGTCTGTATCTCTCCTCATCCTGACATAGGGCAGCCTGTGTATTAAAGTTCTGCATCCATTCACTTGTATTGTACAGTGTCCCTTTAAGATTACATTTCCTTTAATCCTGTCTGCATAGCAAGCCCTCTCCCCACCTCTGATTGGTTGGTTAAGGTCCACTGCAACCAAATTTTATGGGGATCGGACTGTGGTCAGTGGGAAAATAAAATGTCCTGGTGTCAGGACCCCATCATTGGTATTATCAGGAATAATAGTGCCCCATTGTTGGTATCAGCAGAAGATATAGTACCCCATCTTTAGTGTCAGTGGGAGTAAAATTCCCTGACCATTGGTGTCAGTGGGAGGAATAATGCCCTGTAATTGGTGTCAATAGGAGGAATAGTGCCCCATCATTGGTGTCAGTGGGAGGATAATGCCCTGTCATTTGTATAAGGGGAATAAGAAGTGCTCCAATGTTGGTGTCAGCAGGAGATATAGTGCCCCATCTTTAGTGTCAGTGGGAGGAATAGTGCCCCATCTTAAGTGTCAGTGGGAGGAATATTGCACCACCATTGGTACCAGTGGAAGGAATAGTGCCCCACCATTGGTGTCAGTAGGATGATTATGCCCCGTCATTGGTATAAGGGGAATTAATAGTGCCCCATCATTGGTATAAGTGGGAGGAATAGTGCCCCATCATTGATGTCATTGGGAGGAATAGTACCCTATCATTGGTGTCAATGGGAAGAAGAGTGCCCCATTGTCAGTGGCAGGAACTATGCCTCACTGTTGCTGATGGTGGGGGGATTAATGCCCCAAAGGCTGGATGAAAGCAAGCAAAGGGTCACATTTAGCCCTTGGCCTACAGTTTGGAGACCACTGCCTTACACTATTAAACAATTGTTCCAAAAGGTTATTTGGGTCCTTCTACTTGTAATTTCACTACCGTATATATTTGCAACATATATAACCATGAATCTCAATACACTATATATTCCCTGTTAATGGTGAGATGCTGTTCCATTTTTAACACATTACACAGATCTTTAAACTAAACTAAAACTGTCTGTTAAACTTGTTAAAAATAAAATCCCATCTCACTATTAACTAGGAGTATAATGTGTATTGAGATTTATGGTTATATGTGTTGTAACAATCAGGTGTTGACATTACAAGTAGGTGGACCCAATTACCCTTTAGGGACAATGGTTTAATGAGGATTGGCATCACATTAGAAGCTGGGTTTAAATGCAGTCTGACAAACCCCATAAAACCCTTAAGAACTGAAATGTTACCTTACTAAATACTATTATGTAGATAATAATAAAAGCTGTTGATTTGGTGAAAAAAAATTGGTTTTATCACCTTTTAAGTTTGACTATATTTTATTGAGATTGTCTTGTGAATAAGGATGTGTTACCTAACTGGTCCATATTGTAGAATATGGAATAAAAACTAGTCTGGGACACACTCCTGGGTACTTGTTTTAGCATCAACAAAACGGGAAGCTGTTAATTATGCACACAGTGCATATATATATATATATATATATATATATATACATACAGTCAAGTCCATAAATATTGGGACATCGACACAATTCTAATCTTTTTGGCTCTATACACCACCACAATGGATTTGAAATGAAACAAACAAGATGTGCTTTAACTGCAGACTTTCAGCTTTAATTTGAGGGTATTTTCATCCAAATCAGGTAAAAGGTGTAGGCATTTCAACAGTTTGTATATGTGCCTCCCACTTTTTAAGGGACCAAAAGTAATGGGACAATTGGCTGCTCAGATGTTCTATGGCCAGGTGTGTGTTATTCCCTCATTATCCCATTTCCAAGAAGCAGATAAAAGGTTCAGAGTTCATTTCAAGTGTTCTATTTGCATTTGGAATCTGTTGCTGTCAACTCTCAATATGAGATCCAAAAAGCTGTCACCATCAGTGAAGCAAGCCATCATTAGGCAGAAAAAAACAAAACAAACCCATCCGAGAGATAGCAAAAACATTAGGTGTGGCCAAATAAACTGTTTGGAACATCCTTAAAAAGAAAGAATGCATCGGTGAGCTCAGCAACACCAAAAGACCCTGAAGACCATGGAAAACAACTGTGTTGGATGACCGAAGAATTCTTTCCCTGGTGAAGAAAACACCCTTCACAACAGTTGGCCAGATCAAGAACACTCTCCAGGAGGTGGGTGTATGTGTGTCAAAGTCAACAATCAAGAGAAGACTTCACCAGAGTGAATACAGAGGGTTCACCACAAGATGTAAACCATTGGTGAGCCTCAAAAACAGGAAGGCCAGATTAGAGTTTGCCAAACAACATCTAAAAAAGCCTTCACAGTTCTGGAACAACATCCTATGGACAGATGAGACCAAGATCAACTTGTAACAGAGTGATGGGAAAAGAAGAGTATGGAGAAGGAAAGGAACTGCTCATGATCCAAAGCATGTCACCTCATCAGTGAAGCATGGTGGTGGTAGTGTCATGGCGTGGGCATGTATAGCTGCCAAAGGAACTGGTTCTCTTGTATTCATTAATGATGTGACTGCTGACAAAAGCAGCAGGATGAATTCTGAAGTGTTTCGGGCAATATTATCTGCTCATATTCAGCCAAATGCTTCAGAACTCATTGGACGGCGCTTCCCAGTGCAGATGAACAATGACCCCAAGAATACTGCGAAAGCAACCAAAACGTTTTTTAAAGGAAAGAAGTGGAATGTTATGCAATGGCCAAGTCAATCACCTGACCTGAATCCGATTGAGCATGCATTTCACTTGCTGAAGACAAAACTGAATAGAAAATGCCCCAAGAACAAGCAGGAACTGAAGACAGTTGCAGTATCACCAGGGATGAAACCCAGCGTCTGCTGATGTCTGTGCATTCCAGACTTCAGGCTGCAATTGACTGCAAAGGATTTGAAACCAAGTATTAAAAAGTGAAAGTTTGATTTATGATTGTTAATCTGTCCCATTACTTTTGGTCCCTTAAAAAGTGGCAGGCACATATACAAACTGTTGTAATTCCTACACCGTTCACCTGATTTGGATGTAAATACCCTCAAATTAAAGCTGAAAGTCTGCAGTTAAAGCACATCTTGTTTGTTTCATTTCAAATACATAGTGGTTTTGTAGTATAGAGCCAAAAAGATTAGAATTGTGTCGATGTCCCAATATTTATGGACCTGACTGTGTATATATATATATATATATATATATATATATATATATATCACATTCATGAAAAGGACTTCTATGCAACTATGAGTCATTTAAAGTGAGAGTGCAATGTGCATTTGTAGCTGGGTATCTGTCTGGTAAAGGTTTAGGTTTCATTCACAAGGCCTCAGGGCCTAGGCCTCTGCACATTTGGCATGGCCACTTTTTTATTTTCTATTTATTTTTCTCCCACTGTTTGTCACTTTTCACTTTTGTGTGTGTTTTCACAGATTGTAGGGTGTGAGTCCTCGGGCTCACCCTGAAGTCTAGGGGGAGGATGTGTGGCCCTCAGGTTCCTTCCTCCCCTGCCTCTGGGGGTCTCTCTTCGGGAGAGCCCCTTGACCTAGTATTCGGGGCCGGCTTCGGCTACCCTGAAGAACGGGGTCTGCCAGGCCTTCTCGCTAGGCAGACCATGGAAACCTTAATCCCTGCCAGGAGCCCTGCACCCCGGGGGATCAGGGTAGGAGTCCTACCCCTTCGGGGGTAGACTAAAGCACACCCTTAAGTGCACTTTTCAGTGTGTGTTCACATGCACATTTTTTGTTCACTTACGGGTTTTTTCGTTGTAGGTTTTTGCACCACAAAGAAAAAAAAAAAGAAAAAAAAAGGTGCTCCTGTATTTAGCATTTCTAAAGGCAGGGGAAGTAATCTGGGAAGTATAAACAAACTAAAAAGGATCCTAAACCTTCATCTGCTGGCTTGATGGAAAAAGACATAATATCGATATGGAGTATTTTATATTCACCAAATCTTTATACAGAAGAAAATATGTACAAAAGCACTATTAAAACGTTTTATGTGTATCAAACATAGTTTTAACAAAGGGGGACCCGCCATTCTCTAGTTAATTTTAAAATAATCAACAAATTGTTATTCATTGGTTTACAAAACGAAACAAAGTAGTTGCATAACTTCGTTGGAGAAGATGGTAGTGGTAAAAGAGAAGGTAGAAGGTGTGATTTGACAACAGGGAAAAAGTTTTTTATTTATAAGTTATATTTTTGTCATCATCCTAAAAATACAATGACAATATGCAATATTGAAATAACTTCTGAATACCTGTACAGTCACGTACGAAGCTTTGATTGGTGACGTTGTGTTGTTGCAGGGTATTACACAACTGATACTATTTCAGTTCTAGGAATCAGGAGCTTTAATTTTCCCCTTCTGGTAAGCTCAACAAATGGCTGACCCTTGTCCCTTTAAGAAAGTAAACTAACTTTGTCGTGGTTGTCTCTGATTGGCTCAAGGTATTAAGACAGATTAGGGTTTAGTGTACAGCAGCCATGGATTTTCCTCGAATTCTAGGTTAGTATGTTAGCATGTTACTGAGTCATTAGGCCAGACTCTGCGAATCACATACACACATAATACATTTAGAGACAAAATAAGATAAGCCAATGTACAGGAATTTGATACAAAACTGTTACATACTACATCATACACAGATTACCAATAGTATTTGACTTGTTTATGTTCCTTTTTTTTTTTTTTTAGTTAAACAGAAATCATAATTGTGTCAAACCATTATTGAACCGCTACCCTTTTGAATTAATATTTTTCCGATATGATGTATCATCACCGCATGTATATTGTATTGTTTTTAACTCACACTGTATGCTATTTAATATAATATTCTCTTTATATTTGAATAAATTTATACCATTAATTTTTTATAAATGTTGCACATACTCTTATTACTACTTTGATGGTCCTTTGCCTAAAAAGTCCCGCATCTAGGGGAACCTTCTCTTCCTTTTCAATACCTATTACCTATTTTAGCAAATGAACATGTAGCGGAGGGCAGAAATAATTATTATATTGTGTTGTTTTGTTGGAATCAACAGTGCATAAAGTAGTCAGCTTGTCTGCTTAATTAATCTCCAGCATGGTGCCCTATAGCTGGAGAAGCCTGATGTGCCGGCACCGGGTGCTGTGTACAAGGCTTTAGCTGAATTCAAAGTACAATTTAATTTCCTTAAGCTGGCAGAAAGTGTCGGTGTTTTTCTGAGCTTTCCTCAGTGATGGACACAGGAGAACTTTTGTCAGCCTGTTCCACTGGAAGGAGACTAGAAGATGCTTATAACTGATGAGTCTGATAGTTCAGTATGGACGGTGTGCTACTTTCTAGATCCTGGGACTGCTGCAACGTATAGTTCTGTATTGCCTTTGCTGCTTTCCAGACACTGGAACCCCCTTTTTCCTTCTTTGTAGATCCTTTTCTGCGGGAGCCTCTTGCTGACAGAACCTGTGGGGATCCTGGACTGCTGTGTGCCCAGAGCATTCCTCTGTTTGCCCTGTCTACTCTCTCTGCTGGGTACCCAGAGTCCTCCTCAGATTGCCCTGTCTGCTCTGCCTGCTGTGTGCCCAGAGCCCTCCTCAGATTTCCCTGTCTGCTCTCTCTGCTGTGTGCCCAGAGCCCTCATCGGATGGTCCTGTCTGCTCTGTCTTCTGTATGCCCAGAGCCCCCATCAGAATGCCCTGCTTGCTTTTTCTGCAGTGTGCCCAGAGCCCTTCTCAGATTGCCCTGCCCGGATCCCCTGATGCCGAGACCACCACATCCACTACTCAGAACAGTTGGACTTCTGCAGCCTGAGTCTTTGAACCCTTTAGCCCCTTATTTTACCGTTCTGAGGAGCAGTCCCCGGCTGTGTCTTATTGTTGCCTTGTGAACTGTTTACCTTTTGCTGGGCTAGACCTCCACTCCATGGACTGTTATCCCTTGCTACTGCCCTAAAGATCATCGCCCTTTCTGTGCCATATAACTTCCCCTGAAGTGTTTATCTGCACTGTGCCCACTGCTACCCCGTGGGTTGTATATCCATGCCGTGCCCATTGCTACCCCGAGAACTGTTTATCCGTGCTGTGCCATACTACCACTCTGTGTACCTACTTTCCCCTTGTCCTGCCTAATTGTGGCCCCTGTGGACTGTTTCCTGTTGTGCTAGGCCAAATTTCCTCTCCATGGATGCCTAACTCTTGGTTTGCCATACTACCACACTGAGGACCTCTTTCCTCCTTGCCAGGCCTGCCTGTGGCCCTGTGGACCATTCCCCTGAATTGTGCCTTTCTACTGCTCAAAGGATCACCTCCCCTTGTTGTGCCTTATTGTTACCTTTATGAACTGTTCACCCGTGGTGCCCCACTGTTACTCCAAGAACTGCTTATCTGTCGCGTGCTCATTGCTACCCTGTTGACTGATGAATTGTGCGGTGGCTCAACACCACCCCTCTTTTGCCCCCAAGTCTCCCAATAAACGCCCCTTCGTCGTGTTCCTTGTGATTTGCCTGTGTGCTCTCCCTCTGCGCTCCTAGTTCATCACAAAACAATTAACATGTTGTAATTATTTTTAAAAAAAGAACACAATAGGAATAAAAAGAATACACAATATTGTTTTAAAACAAGCAGTTGTTAAAATCAATACATGACTGTAATAATAGAGAATCAAATACAATGTCCAGCACCTGACAACCTGAAAAAATGGTGTGACATATCCATCTTCTCCACCACCTTTTACTAACTGACAGCATAGCACTTTGTTGTATGTAAACAAACACGTTGATAATATCATGGAAGAAGACCAAAAATGTTCCCTTTCCGGAACAGGCAAACTTGAGCATATTAGCAACAATGTTGGTGAAGCATTTAGGTGGGCAATATGAGCAGACATTGCAGTTCTTGTTTGAATAAATACTGATTAGGGATTACATTGGGGTTCATGTCAGACATGAGTTCAAGGTGAACTCAGGCCATTCGCAGTTGGCAGATCCGGCAACCTACTGCAGCAATTTGCCCAGCAGAATACATTCTTAAGATGATGCACTGGCAGGGTCTTTGATCTTCAGCTTACTGGCTTAGAAGGGCCAGTCATGGGGGCTTTGTTGTGTGCCAACCCACTCATCATAACAGGGGAGGTTACAGATCAGCCATAGGATCAGTGTATTAGAAAATTTTGTGGGTAAAGGAAAGGGAGAGCTGTCAAACCGCATAGGGAAAGATTTTGGGTCAGTTTGGAAATTGTACTTTAACTCTGATCTTTTTATTTATTTATTTATTTTTAATTGTAGGCTTAATTTAACGTTTTGGTTGATTTATGGTCAGTAGTCACTTTTTTTTTTTTCTTGGTGCAAGATTTCCTTGGCTTTTGCTTCAGGGGGCAGTCTTTTCGGAGTTCTGTTTTTTTGGGGTTATATTGTGTTTCATTTTTTGCTGGTAGGGCGTTTCATTTAGTTTTTTTTTTTAATTTAATTTTTTTTTTTTGCTTTTTTTTGTAAAAGTGGGCTTTTGTTTCAGGAGGCATGATTTTATTAAATTTTTTTATTTTGAGGGATATATTGATGTTTACTGCTTTTTTTACAGCAAAGTTTTCTTTTAAAAAAAAAAAGTAGCCTTCTATGCCCGGGATGGTATTTTAGTTTTTTTCGTTGGTTTTGGGGGTTTCTTGATTTTTATGTTATGTTGATGGGGAATTTTTAGGTTTGACATGCTCAAGAGGCAGCATAATTGTTTTGCCAATCTTTTGCGGTAGTTGCCTTTTTTGCAGGATACTGCTGCACCTTTTGAAAGAAAAGAAAATATCACAAAACGAAGAGCAAAACCAGTGTGTACCAAAATCACCTCACACTTACTAACTCTAATGTGTTGCAATTTAGGTAAACACTGGTTAGACATACAGTATTATCCCTGATAAAAACTGCCCTGCTGATGGTCAGGTTTACACAGTTGTATTCTGTGCATTCTCTTAATTCTTGTAGTAAAACTGCTACTGGTGCTTTTTGTCTCCAGTAACTTTGAGTCCTAGTTTTGTTCTTTGAAATTTCCTTTGATGGTCAACTTTGCACTGCTGTGGTATTTTAATTGTTGTAGTAAAATCACCACCTGTACTCTTTGTCTCTAGCAAATTTGGCCCTAAAATCGCTATAAATTATTTATTTAAACTTTATGCATTTGCAAAAGGCTTTTCCACTACAATACACAAAAGATAAAAGCATAAACTCTTCAAAAACCAACAGGGGCTCGCAAGAGCACACCCAATCAGTATTTTTCAAGTACTGGTTAACTATGCAGACCATAGGAGTCTACAGAATGACCAAAAAACCAAGGTTCACTGTATCCAAATATCTCTGCTTCCATAGGTGAGGTACAAAATGTATATGTAAAAGACTGGTAAGATACCATACGATCAGTCTGGAAATGTGGGGTATGGTTTATAAATTTCACAATGTATGAATTTGAATGTTTAATATTTTGAACAATGGGAACAAGGAAAAATGTCAAAACAGACGTGCAGGGAGTCAAAAACCCTACATAAAAAAACAAAAGCTTCAATAGCTAGGTTAGGTAGAAAGGGGTGACAAACAAATAGGGGGGGGGATAAGGTAAAGAAGGGGAGAGGTGTAGATTGGTCTGGAAGCGGAACCGAGGGGTGGGAGGGGTGAGGAAGCTCTGCGTTCCCCCACTCCATCTTCTCCCCCTACCAGGAGACCGGCCAGGGCATAGTGCTGCTGATGGTTGGTAAAGCCAGCACTACAATACCAAAAGTGTTCAAATGAGCCTAAAATTGTTATTTAAAATTGTCCTGCTGTTGGCCAATTTTACATTGCTGTGTCATTTGCAGTAACTTGATTCTTGTTTAAAAACCCCAGCCTGTGATTTTTGTCACTATTAAATTTGAAGTCTAATCTTTCTCAATAAAATGGTCCTGCTGCTGTTCAATTTTACACTGCTCCATCACCTGTGACCTCCTTAATTCTTTTTTTATACTATTTACAGTACTGTGCAAAAGTTTTAGGTAGATGTAACAAAAAATGTTGCAAATTAAGAATGCTTTCAGAAATAGAAGTTTTAATAGTTTTTTTTTTTTATCAATGAACAAAATGGAAATTAACTAAAGAGAAATCCATATATATAAAAAAAAACCTGCAAGACAAAGGCATAATGAGCTAGTATGCATCGCATACTAGCTCATTATGAAATACTTACCTTAGAACAAAGCCCCGACACGGACCCCCGGACACTGGGAGCGGATATGATCCCTTGGCGTCTCTTCCGGGTTCGGCGGCTCCGGCGTTGTGAGTGGCCGGAGCCGCGAGGACGTGCGCGCAGGGTTTTAACTTTCCGGCAACTTCCTGGCAAGGAACTCTGAAGGTCCGCCGGACCTTCAGAGCGCATGCACCGCTAGCATCAGCGGCTGCATGCAGTGCAAATATCTCCTAAACCGTGCAGGTTTAGGAGATATTAATTGTACCTACAGGTAAGCCTTATTATAGGCTTACATGTAGGTAAAAGTCACACAAATCGGTATACTACCACTTTAATGATGTTCAGATCAATTAATGAAGCCATCACTTCCAGGGCTATATGTTCTTCTTTACACAGAAGATAGTTCTTAATGACATTTGCTGTATGTTTGGAGTCATTGTCCTGCAGCAGAATACATTTTGAACCAATCACATGCCTCCCTGCTGATATGGCATGATGGATAGGTATCTGCCTGTATTTCTCAGCATTGAGGACACCATTGATCCTGACAAATCTCCAACTCCATTTTTAGAAATGCAGCCCCAAATGTGCAAGGAACCTTCACCCTGCTTCACGGTTGCCTGCAGCCACTAGATTTTGTACTGCTCTCCAGCCCTTTGGCGAACAAACTGCCTCTTGCCACAGTCAAGTATTTCAAATTTTGACTTATCAGTCCAGAACACCTGCTGCCATTTTTGTGCACCTGAGTTCCTATATTTTCATGCATAATTGAGTCACTTAGCCTTGTTTCCACATCGGAGGTATGGCTTTTTGGCCCCAGTTCCGCCATGAAGACTACTTCTGGCCAGGTTTCTCTGGACAGTAGATGGGTATATCTAGTTCCCATTCATTTCCACCAGTTCTGTGCTGATGGCACTGCTGGACATCTTCCAATGTCAAAGGGAGGTAAGAATGCTATGTCTTTTACCTGCTGCATTAAATTTCCTTGCCTGACCACTGAGTCTATGGTCCTCAGCATTTTCTGATTAATCAATACTGGGAAATGCAGTCAGATACATATCAATCATGCCATACCCTCAGGGAGGCAGGACAATAACCCCAATGTCATTAAGAACTATCTGCAGTGTAAAGAAGAACAAGAGTCCTGGAAGTGATGGCTTGGCCCACACAGAGCCTTGATCTCAAAATCATTGAGCCTGTCTGAGATAACATGAAGAGACAGAAGAATTTGATGCAGCCTACATCTACAGATGTGGTTAGTGGTTAGTTCTCCAAGATGTTTGGAACAACCTACCTGCTGAGTTCATTCAAAAACTGTGTGCACAAGCACTGTGTGTACCTTGAAGAATAGATGCTGGTTTGAAGCCAAAAGATAGTCACACCAAATATTGATTGGGTTTGGATTTCTCTCCTGTTCATTTACTTTCCATTTTATTGATAAAATAAAATAATTAACACTTCTATTTCTGAAAGTATTTTTAATTTAAAATTTTTCAGACCTGCTTAAAACATTTGCACGGTGCTGTATATACATCACTAGAGGAGTCTAGGGAGTTTCTATAAGATTCCCTTTAAAAATAGGAGGCCACAGATTAATCTACTGTGTATACAGTACATTTTATCCACACTCTTTTTCAGGCATACAGCCTGGGTGGCCATGGACCCATCCCCTTTCTGTACCTTACCAGGCCACCAACATTTAAACCTTTGATAGTACCTTATAAGGATAAGGGCACAAAAAGTTCCTTCCCTTTAAAAACACCCTTATCCAAATGTTGAGGAACAAGGGTCCCTTCCCACCTCTAAAGTGCCAGAAAAGAGTTTGGGGTAGTATAAGCGGCTATACAAACCTTGGGACGGCGCCAATCATAACTTAGGATGCAACCTAACAAATAACTGCAGCCCCTTTACATATTTAAAAAACACAAATCAATTCAACTAAAAATGAAAGTAGGCGCTGTTACACAATATTAATAATCATCAATGGTCCTCACCATACCTGTGAGCATGCAAAAAAATAATATAAAAAATACTCAAAAAAAAAAAAATACTCCACACAATTATATACAATGAACTAAAAATACCACATACCTAACAAAAAAATTGTTTTCCTATAAACACACATGTGCCAATGGTTGTGTGTGCCAAAATAATATCTCAATTGTGTATAAATGTGAATACTAAGCATATAAAATATATTGTAACACAAATATCTATATCAGTGAAAACCAATTAATATTGTGAGTAGTAGTAGTCCAGTATATAAGTTTTTGTTTTGGTAATATAAGGGAGAATTAGACCCGGTTCACACTACTCCGACCTGGGACGCGACTTGTGCGACCTTAAGTCACCCCAAGTCGCTTGTCATTACAAATTCAATGTAAATGAATGAGAGCCATCTTAATATGCACTACGGAAGTCGCTCCGACTTCAGAAAAGGTTCCTGTACTACTTCAAGGAGACCTCTATCCGACTTGTGCACATAGACTTCAATGGGAGTCACCTCTAAGTCGTATCCTTATCTATTTTCAAGCGACTGTGATCAGACTTTCTAGGAAGAAGAAAAAGATTACCCAGGTATTCCCCACAGACGAAGTCGCCTATCGTTTAAGTCTCTTCAAAAGTCTCTTCAAAGTCAGGCTAAAGTCGCGCTAAAAAGTCGCTCCTTCATGGGGTGACTTTCTGGTCGCGGTAGTGTGAACCGGCTCTTATAGTAGAATCTGAAAGCCCACTTTGTAATAAGGGGGGCCCCCATATATCCACCTTCACCCAGACTAATAAGGACAGGAGTATGTTAGCATACTTTCCAACTTTTGAACTTCAGAACAAGGGACACTTACGGAAGGAACTAGCAACGCGCCAGGGCAAAATGTGTGTGTGGGCAAGCTCTTTACAGTGGAAAGGGGCTTAATTGGTATGGTTCAACGTGACCCGGGCTTCCTTGTACCTATAAAATATGCTTTGATTGCTTAAAGAAGATCTTCATTAAAATAAGTCAGGGACTGCATAGCAATCAGCAACTGTTGAGACAATGAAGACTTTGGTGAGAAGTATATAATGTACAGTATTGTGTGCAGGGGTTTGTAAAGCACAGGGGTTAGGGAGTGCCTGCAGTCAGTGTTGGGTTAAGGATACATAACGCAGACTGCAGGGGTCCAGGGTGTGTTCAAAGATCAGGAGTATGTAATGCAAAGAGTGCTGAAGTCAGTGTCGGGTTTAGGAGTATATGACACACAGAGAGCAGGGTCCAGGAGTACATAAAGCACAGAATGCAGGGGACAGGAGTTTGTAATGCATAGTAAGAGTCAGGAGTACAAAACAAAAAGAGTGCAGGAGTCAGGGGAGTGTAACGCACAGTGTAGGGGTAAGGAGAGGTCAAATCCCCCCCCACACCCCATCTTGCAAGCAATACTCTCCTCCACATTACCCTTTCCAAAAAAATCACACTCCCTCCCCTCCAAAAAATAAATCTAAGACTAATTTGCATGTTCACCATCCCCCAGTACAAATGCTTTCTCCTCCTTCCAGAACAAATCCTCCCACGCAAATCCCCCTCCTAACACAAAGTTCCACCTCACAGCACAAATCCTTCTCCCCTAGTACCCCTCTCAGAAGAAATCCTCTTCCACTCCCCAAATCCTTTATTCCAGAAACCCCCCCCCCCCATTCTAGTACAAATCCTCTCCCACCCAATTCCACCTCTAACTTAACACCCCAAACATAAGTGTGTTTGTCTGCACTGGATCGCATGGTACAGTAATACCATGTGATCCAGTTGCTGTGCATCTTTAAAAGTAGTGCATGCACTACTTTTGGTGCAGTCTGACGCAATTGCAGCTCATTCAAATGAATAGGCTGAATCGCACTGCACCTGTATCTCATGTGAATCACACAAGAGCGCACATCGTGTTTCTGTGCGATTCATGGTGTGAACCAGCCCTGAGTCCTGGCGTCCTGTTCCAGAACAAATACTAGCACATGGCACCACTAACTTGCCTGACAGGGGGGGACTAGCTTGGGCACCAGGGTCATTGCCCCGCATCTCTTGTGGAGTGCCCTGGGTCCCAGGCACCACAATCACCCCCTCTTCCAGCATCTCTTTTTGGGGGAGAGGATATGTGATTTCATATCAAAACCTCCTTCTAGCACAAGTCCTCCCCTCCTTTAGTGCCCCCTAGCACAGACAGTGAAAGCATAGAATGTTTCTCAAAGAAGGAGTAGGGGGCAGTTCCTCATTGGGAACTTTTTCACAGTTGTTTCACAGAAGACCCAAAGCTAATAACCTCTGCAATTCCAGAAGTTCAGAGACAGGAAGAGTACAGGGCATCCCTGGATTGAAGATTTCTACAGGATCCAGTTGCCTGCAGAATGTGGGACATATGTCATTGCAAGTAAGCTAAATCTATTTTTATAGCTAAACTTCAGCTTTAAATAAACACACACACACCATAAAAAAAGTAATTTTTATTGAAAAAAAAAACACAAATGTCAAAAATAAAATTTTTAATAATGTTACCCGATGTCATCACCTCAACCTTCGCCACAATGTCCAGTGATAAAATACACACACTCAGAGCTTCCAGTCATGTAAATACAGGTCATTCACAATGACCTGACACCCATTGATGTTTTCTCACCTCACTCTTGTTGCTAAATCTAAATGATAGATCCTCAGTGCTGCGGTTATGTTAACACAGCATTAAAGTGGAGTTCCACCCTAATTTTATACTTACCTCCATCTTCTCGTTCCGGGTCACCTGAAAAACAAATGGATAATCGCAATTTATTTTTTGTTTTTTACTTACCTTGTAGAGAAAATATACTTACCTTACTTCCTTCTTCCTCCCCTCGGCGGCCGCGGCGATTCGTCACTTCCTGGCTTTTGCAATGATTCCTGGGAGCTGAACGTCATCGCTCCCAGGAATCATTGCGCCTGCACCGGCCCCGACGTCAGTTCCGGCACGCGCGCGTCATTCCCTTCTAAACAGCTTCTGGGCATGCCCAGAAGCTGTGGAGGGATGACGCGCGTGAACCGGAAGTGACGTCGGGGCCGGTGCAGTGCATCGTGGGACCGAAGAAGAAGGAAGAGGACGCCGAAGAGGATCGCGCTGGCTTCAAGCTGCCCACACCTGAGATGGCAGCGCTGGAGATTACTTTTTCAAGGTAAGTATTTCTCCTAAAAGGTAAGTGCAACCCGGGACAGATCAGAGGCTAGCCATTGTGGAATGTACTAGCCCTGACTGTCCCGGGGGTATTTTTTTTTTTTTTAAATGTGCACTGGGTGGAACTCCGCTTTAAGGATCCTCAGTGATGTCTTTGACCAAATTTGGTTAAAGTTTCAAGTTACTACTGTCCAGACTGTTCCATAACACCGTTCTGTAAAACCACATGCAGCTTTAAGGCACCCCTCCGATAATGCAAGAAATGTTTAAAAGATTTGTGCATTTTTAGTGTTACTCTCTAAAACACAGAAAAAAAAGACCCTTTTCCTGCTGTACGATGACAAAAAGCTTGCCTATCACACTTAAAAATGGCCCAAAAAAAGAATTCGCCTCCCATAGACTTCAATGGGTTTCAGTGCTAAGTTTGTGTAATTAAAAAGGTATGGTTTACCAGCCCCCCGACCCCCCCCCCCCCAAGATACCAGACCCTTATCCGAGCATGCAGCCTGGGTAGCCATGAGCCTTCAACTTGGGGTGGTACCTTGCCAGGATGGACTTATATTTTTGCACTGATACACTATCTTGGTAGTCTGTTCTCTGTTGTAAAACATGCTGTGCTTTTAATGCTTTGTACTTTGTACAATCGTTTCAAAAAAGTTATATGTTTTATGTGTAATTATCATCAAAGATTGCATCATGAAGAGCTCAGAGCATCACTGATAAAAAGCTTCACTAGGTGGCCTGTTAAAAGAGGTTATATAGCAGGTCTTTTTGGGACACTGACAAGTTGGATAGCAGGGCATCTTTTCAGTGCACAGCTTTCCACAATTGCACATTTTCATTGTATGGATTTCTGCTGGATAATAAATTACACTTCATAAAACTTTATTACATCTGTTTTTATATTTAATTAAAAAAAAAGTTTACTATATTGATATTTCAGATTTCTTAGGGTTAAGGATGTTTTGATTAGGAAGAGAAAAAATAAGTTTTTTCAAAATATTCAAAAACAGACATGAATCCTGATTCACTGCTTAAGAGTTGTATGCAAGATTTTCGACATGTGCAGAACAGAAAATTTTGTTTTGTTTCGGATAGATTCACTATGTTACTAATTTAGTTTCATTGAATTGTTCTGGAATTCATATAGTTTCATTTTGGTTTTATTAAATTTTGTTTGGTTTATTAATTTTCAAATGAATTCCAAATTTTCAAAATGATACGAATTCGGATCAGTCGGAAAATGATCAACTGATTCAAATTCTGTGTGAAGAATACCTTGTTGATAAGTAGCAGACCTGGAAGCCGGCCGCCGCGTCGTTAACAACCGATGTAAACAAGAATGCAATAGAAAATTTTGACTAAAAACAGCGTGGGGTCCCCCCTCCCTGAATCCATACCAGGCCAATATTTAAAAAAAACAAAAAAACTATCTCAGTCGATGAAGTTACAAGAAGCTTAGCCATTTAAGACATTTCAAATGGAGGAGAAGGCAGACAGCGGGAGCTTTCAATGAGACCGGAGGTTTTTTCCTTTTTTCAGGTACCACGGTGCGGCAGGCATCATGATTGTCAATAGATCTATGCATCAGGGGACATTGTTTTTGAATTTTGATTTTTAATAAAGGACTTGTCAAAACTTAGTGTTATGTCTTTACTCATTTTTTATTTTTTTTTTTGGTGAATGGGTAGGGGTACTATGTACCCCATACTCATTCACATGGGGGGGGCAGGATCTTAAAGGGGGCTTCCAGATTCCCATAAGCCCCCGGCCACAGATTTTAAGAACCACCGCCCAGGATTGTGGAGAGAGGCCCTTGTACCTTTAACACTGGCCTACTGGGCTGCATGCTCAGATAAGGGTCTGGTATGGATTTTAGGGCAGGGCCCATGCCGTTTTTCTTTTTTTTCTTTTATATTTTGGTGTGGGTTTCCCCTTAAAATGTATACCAGACCAGACATAAAAAGCCTGGTATGAATTGAGGGAACCCCACACAGTTTTATTTCTGAATTTTCTATTACCGGCATTCTTTTGTTTACATTTAGCTCTCAGCGCGGAAGCCCACTGACAGCTGAAAAATCATCAGTTGCTAAGGATGCGGCGGCCGGCTTCCTGGCTCACTCCTTAACAGCCAGCTATGCTTCACACAGAATTGGAATTGGTCTATCATTTTTCAACCGATCCAAATTGTTCCATAAATGTGGAATTTGTTAGAAAATGAATAAAGGAAACTAATTTCAATGAAATTCATTACTATTTCATTTGGAGATTCAGATATATCTGAATCTCTGAATAACCCCAATTTTTTCTGAATTTATTTTCAGACCGGAATTTACTTCACATGTCTAAAGACTATTTTTTATAGAATAGGTGCAGGTACTCACATCTCCCCTGCCAACCACATTGATCTCTCCCCTTTGCTTATGGGAGGGAAGCATAGTCACACAGCAGTGCAGGGCTCATGAGTGTGCATCGAACAAGAGGCAGGGCTAAGAAGTGCATATTGCACAGGGCTCCGAAGTGCGTACTGAAAAGGAAACGGGGCTAAGGAGGAGTGTATTGCTCAGGGTGCAGGCTTAAGGATTGTGTATCACACAGGGTGCAGGCATAAGGACTCGGAGCACGTATTCATCAGGAACAGGGCTAAGGGCTCAGGAGTGTGTATTGCACATGTAACAGGGCTAAAAAGTGCATTTTGCACAGGATGCAGGGCTAAGGGGTGTGTATTGCACAGGCATGGGTCTTAGGGTTGCATATCACACAGGGCACAAGGATAAAGAGAGCACGATGCACAGGGCACAGGGCAAGGAAGTGTATATCACACATGGTGCAGGGCTAAGGAATGTGTATTGCTCGAGGCTTAAGAGTACATATCACCCATCGTGCTGGGCTAAGGAGTGCATATTGCAAAGGGTGCAAGGCTAAGGAGTGTGTATTGCAGAAGGAGCAGAACTAAGTAATGTGTATACCACAGGGCACTGGACTAAGGAGTGCATATCGTACAGGGCATAGGGCTCGGGAGTTCATATTGCGCAGTGAGTACTGAACAGGCATGCGTATTGACCAGGATGCAGGACTAAGGAGTCTCAGGGGAGAGAAGAAAAGATGCATGCAGCATGCTGCACCAAATGGTGGGTGTGGAGGTTGAGGAATGCAGAATGAGTGCAGGGCTCAGGATTGCGCAACGCACAGGGCACAAGGCTTAGGAGTGCGAATTGTGCAGTGCCCAGCAGTGCATGCCACACAGGTAACAGGGCTGTGTATTGCACAGGGTAGACAAGTGTATACTGCACGGGGTGCATTTCTAAGGAGTATGTGTCAGACAGGGAGCAGGACTAAGTAGTGCGTATCTCACATAGCACACAGGGATAGGAAGCGCGTATTGCACGGGGCTAATGAGTGCGTATTGCACAGGGGCAGGGCCAAGGGCTAAGTAGTGCGTAGCAAAGCTAATGAAAGCATATTGCTCAGGTAACAGGGCTCAGGAGTGCATATTGTGCAGTGCTCAGATGTGTGCATTGTACACGATGCACAGCTAAAGAGTACATATCGCACATTGCTAAGTAGTTCATTTCGCAGAGAGCTAAGGAGTGCGTATTGCACAGGGCACAGAGCTAAGGAATGCATATTGCCCGGGCTAGTGTACAACTAACAGTTACCTTCTCTCCCAAACCTCTCCCCCAGTACAGAGCTCTCCCTTTATACCCCACCCCAGTACAGAGCTCAAACCTTCCCTCAGTACAGAACCCTCCCCCACCCCGTCTTTCTAGCACAAGGTAGCACACTGTAGAAGACCAGCTAGTACTCACCTGACAATGGAACGGCTGACCTCTTCTTCTGTGTCATGTAGATGGTACAGGAAAGGTTTTGTGTAAGCTGCTCAAAGAGGCACACCGTCACTTGCAGAAAACTGAGCTCAGGGCCAGTGCCAGAGGTGGCAAAGTACCACTGGGTTTGTATTTAAAGCATCCTTTAATAGCAAAAAAAAGTTGAACAACATTTGAATAGCAGGCGTACCTTTTAGCAACCCATAACCTCAGGAATCCTGAATCCCTGGACCCTTTGATATGCAGTTACCAACTTTTGCCTTACAATTCAGGGCTGCCCCACTTCCCCCTATTCCTATTTACTGTCTCTTTACAAAACAAAATACAGCAAAATACATATGAGGTCATACTGCTGTGTCAAGGTATTGCTGCGAAGTGTGCTCCCCAACTCTCTGCTATGTATTTTGGGGGATCCCCTGAAGGTAATATATAAAGTAAAATCAGTGCACCACACTAAACAAATAAAAGTAAATGAAAGCAGCTGGACCCTAAGGGCCAAAATATCAAATCCCAAACTGAATAATATTAAAATCACAGTGCAGCGCTTAAATATTCTAATGAAACAAATAAAATGAATGAAATTGCAAGCATAAGTAAAAGTCCCAATGTGATAAAGGTGTTCATGCAGACATCAAAATACACAAGAGGTGCTCCACAGTGCGATTCCTCCACCAGCCACACTAGCTCCTTACCTCCAGATATGACCCCTGGGTTAACAGACGGGTGAAACAAGCTTATCCTGGGAAAGGGATGCAAGGATGTTCATAGTAGGGACGTTCTCATTCAGAAACCTGGATTCCTCAGTCATACACGTAATTCGTCAATGTAGGATGTATACTAATAAAATGCAGCACGTAGTGTGTAACGTACTAAAAGGAGCAATTTATTGTAAACAAATATAAAATGACCGGTATCGGCACTATACACCAGTGCGCGGTATAACAGCTTACATACAATGTGTGTAGACTCCGAGATGGATGGCTGCGGGTGACGTCATAGACTCCTCCTCCCTCCGTACGCGCTACGTCCCCAAAGGCGGGACTTCATCAGCGAAGGAAGCAACCCAATATAAGAGGTTGTGTACTAGAGGGAGCGCTGCCCACAATTGTGACGCAGTGATAGACACTACGAGCTCAGGAGATACTGCCCACAGTTGTCAATGATAGACGCTACGTGCTAAAGAAAGCACAATCCACAACTGTTAGGACAATGATGGATGCTACAAGCTCCCCTGAAGGTGTCTGTGTCTTTTTCTAAGAATCTAGCAATGAGATGTCTTTTGCTGGCAATTTAAACAGTATATATTTTTTTTTCATTGTAAAGGTCACATTGGTTTGAGTCTGATACAGATTTAAAGGGGAACCTCATGAAAATTGCATGGGGGTCCCCCTAAAATCCATATAAGTCCCTTTTCCGAGCATGCAAGAAACCCTTCCAGGTCCCCCTGGAAAAGCACCTTGTCCCCATGTTGAGGACAAGGGCCTCTTCCCCACAGCCATAGGTCGATGGTTGTGGGGGCCTTCTTTAACAGTAAGCCATCCAGATACTGCCCTCCCCCAAGTTAGTTTGCGCTACTCTTTTATAGAAAAAAAAAATGTTGTAACCTAAAAAAAAGGCACCCAAATGTTTGCCAAGTAGTTTAATAAAAATAAAAAAAATTGAAATCACCCAAAATTGCCTTGTTGTAAACCTATCATCAGTCACATCATCCGGTGATGCAGATCCACGTCAATCATGATGCCTGACAACCAACAACTTGCTGAAAGAAAAAAAAATGCCACCTCCATATTAGGTCAGTGACATAACTGGACTTCAGTCATGGGACATGGTAATTAACGTGGAACTTCACCTATGGACAATGTTATTGACATTGATCGACTTTTTATAAAATTTTCTTTTTTTTTTAATAAAGGACTTGTACAGTCTGGGTGTCGTTAGTTCTAGGCTATAATTTGTTTATTTGCAAATGAATAGGGGTGGGCAGCATCTGGGTGCCCTCTTATTAAGATTCTGATAAGCCTCCCAGCCCACAGACCCCCATCACCAAAGGGCGAGTGTTGTGGGGAGGAGGCCCTGATTAACACTTATCAACATGGAAACACGGTGCTTTGCCAGGGAGGTACCCCCCTATGTTGAGGTCATGTGGTGCAGCCAGGCATGCTCAAATTAAGGATCTGGCATTTGTTTTTGGGGGGGATTACCATGCTTTTTTGTGTGCCCCTAAAATCAATATCAGACCAAGGGTCTGGTATAGATTTTCTGGAGGACCTCACACATTTTTGTTTTCATGGGGTACCCTCCTAAAATCCATACCAGTCTCAAAGGACCTGGTAGGAAAAATGATGGAACCCTACAGCATTTATTTTTTACTAAACTATCCCTGCCCCTTTGCTTACATGGCCAGGGATTCCTGGCCATATAAGTGAATGGAGCTGGTGATGTCACTGATTGTTAAGGCACCTGTAGGTGTCCTCAACAATCATTGACAGCAGCAAGCTATATTCGTGTATATAATGCCACTATTTTAAATGTAGTCCAGCTCCCACTGAATGGGTAAATGTTTGGGCATTCACTCTAATGCACTCGAATGCTGAATCAAATCTTGAGCTCACCCTTAACTGAAAACAACTTTAAACTATTCTATGTGATAATTTTTTGGTTGAGGTGGACATTTAATACCCATATTGAGTGAAAAACAGTGGAGGATTATCTTCCTATACATGTCAATAAGAATGCAAAAGCGGCTTGAAGCAGTCTGATGTATCTTAGAAGGAGGCCAACAGCAGGTCAAATGCACCTGTCAATGAACTGTGAATGATCACTGCAGCATCTGAAAAAAATCTCAAATGCAAGATTTATCAGCCTAAAAAGTTGGTGTGTTAATTCTCAGAAAAGCTAGTCTAAAATGATGGGTTATAGGCGCTTTAGGTCATATGATACAAAGTTACCATATTTTCATTTTTTTTATAAAATATACTGTATATATTCTTATCATTCACATTATTCTGAAAAGGCTCCTGCAAAGCATGTGGTGACTCTACATGTCAGGACTGAGTGAACATATGAGTGTTTGGGTATCAGTTACATGTCTGTTTTCTCTGGCAGCACTTAAGCTTGAGAATCTTTTGGGCTCATATCCAAGTAGGTGTAAGGTCAGAACACAGAGACGTGTGCCAGTATAACAAAAACTCAGTGAACCCTGTCTCATCCTGTGGTTATGTGGACAAATCATTTGCAATAACAAGTAAAAGATCTGAAACATTTGGCAAAAATCTTTTGATTATGTGGCCTAGGCTTTATCTCGGTTCTGACAATTATTCCTAGAAATCCAGTAATCCACTTTAACCAATGCAAATTTTCTTCAAGAAGGCAGCATTTTTTTGAAACCCCTAATCTGTGATATTTCCATTAAAGTATACACAATGACCAAGTTATGCATATACAATCTTATATATTGCACCTGACAATATATAACTGGATCTAATGTTGCTTTTCTACCTTTTTGCTTTTGGTGTAGTCTTTCCATCAGCTTCAGTCCAGCCACTGGAGTACGTTTCAGGGTTTTTGTAGCTCACTTTTATTTAAAAGTAATGTTCTTTACAGCAGGATTCCCACTCAGGTTCATCTTTCTGGTTGCTGGGTTCCCTCAGCTCTTCAGGGGAGCCAGGCTCAGCTCTTCAGGGGAGCCAGGCTCTGCCTTGTCAGAGCACGGGAAACTCTCCAGAGCCGTCTCATATGACGATATAGCATTGCGTTTGGTATCCTCCTCCCAAGTGGAGCCTTCCTTCCACAACAACTTGAGATTTTGTGGTCTGTCCTTCTTGGTAGTCAATAAGAAAGGCTTTACATGACCCACATTTTGCCCAGATTTAGATCCTCAAGCCAGTTTGGTAACATTCAGGACACAGAGGCATTAGCATATAACACAGGCCATAGTGACATTTGTTCCCATGTTCATAGAACATTTTCTGATTCAGGCTATACCATCGCCTTGTTTGTTTAACCATCTCCTCTAACAGAAAAGAATGGGTTTGTGTGAGTTCCTGTAGGGTGTCTTGGGCCTGCGATCGTTTGTGGGACGCTTCCAATTTTTTGATTCGGTTTAGCAAGGAGCCAATCTGTTTCTAACCCATAAAGTTCTAAAGAAAGCCAAAGGTAAAGCCTTGTGTAGAGAGAGGTCAACCTTACTAGGGGAGGCCCCGCCACATGTCCTCCAAAAAGAAGAAGGTTTTGGACCTACAAGATTTATCGCACAGTATGGAGCACAGTGGAATAAAATAAGGGAGGTCTTAACCCAATATTGGCATATTTTACATCAATGTCCCTCACTGTCTAAAATAGTAGGGGATTTTTTCTCCATATGGTGGCGCGACGGGCTCCAAACCTATCGGATATGCTTACCTAGTCAGTAAACACGCATTCTCCAGATAGTACATGGTTAGCTTAATTTCCAAGGACTTCAGGAATGGTCCCTTGTGGCCATTGCCAAATATGTACATTTGTTAAGTGGACTGGGGTTTTTACTGACGCAGGTAAGTCGCATGTTTACACCAATAAAAGCTTGATTAACTGTGCTATCACACGAGTTATCTATATTCAATGCCCATGTAATAAATTCTACATAGGCAAAACTGAGCATCAATTACGTATCCGTATTGGGGAGCACTTAAGGGATATTAAGAAGAAAGAACCGGATAGCCCCCTAGCACAACATTTCCTTCATTTTCATAATCAAGCCAGTGTTACTGGCTTGAAGGTTAAAGGTGTATTCTCTTTGAAAATAAGTAACAGACGGGGTGATTTTGATAAAATCCTTCTTAAAAAAGAAACATTTTCGATCTATGAATTAAATACCCTTGTACCAAATGTGTTGAATAAAGAACTCAACTTACATGTGTTTCTAGATTAATAATTGAATTATCCTATTTTTATCTATTTTCTCATATTGTTTATTCTTATGTTAAATGGTGTTCAAACTTGGAGCAACTTATTCCTTCCTGTTGCTATTGTTCAACTTATGGTCTTGGTTTGCATGCCCATATGGGTGGTTGCTTGCATATGTCAATTCGCCAAAAGTGTATGGTGATGAATTTTTGAGACTGTATTTTCATCCTCTGACATTTTATGCAAATGATCTATGTCCCCTTTAAATATTCCTGAGAAGCGAGTTCGGAAGGTGTAGCCCGTTCTAGCTAGGGGGCCCTACATCCGGATGAAGCTGGGTTTCTGGTGAAACGTGTTGACGTCATGTAGGTGCGCGCCAACTCCACTGTTCACACGCTACACATTATACAAGCTATTCACATGGGCGGCTGTTATGTAATCCTGCTTGGAAGCGTATGGATGTTCGCAGTGGCGCTACGCAGTAAGCAACCATCAGCCACTGACAATGGAGTGGATACCCCTGTGAGTGGTTTTTGGAGGGATTTGAAATTATCTGTTACCAGGCTTGGTGTTGCAAGTGGCTTTAGACAAAGGTAAAGCCTTGGCTTTACTATCAGTCGTGGAGAGAGTGGAGGTAAGCGCCATTGAGGATTTTATGTACTGGCCTTCAATCCTCCACTCTATGCCTGCACATATTTGCCAGTAGCCGTACCAGGTGTAACAGCTAGCTTGTCTGCACGCACTGCATATCCTACCAACAGCTCATATTTATTGACTTGCCTAGTGCAAATTTATGAGCCTGTCATTGGCCTTTTGCTATCTGGATTTATTCAGACTAACCATCTGTGGATTCCAGGCAAGTGCTTGTGTCACTATTTGCTACATGACACCACAATGATCGATGTGTCTATGGCGCCTGGCGTACCAATTTGCACAAACAGACAGCATTGTCTTTTTATTGGTGATGGTAGATGGTTTTGGGTTTTTTGTATTTGGAATTTTCTATTTTTGAATTGTTTTATCAATAAATTTGTTATCAATGCATCATTCTGAGATTTCATTGATTTCTTGTTACCAATCCCCGGTGGTTCATAGACATTGTCCTAAGGGCAATGCTGTGACCACTGCCCTTTTTGTGGTATATGTTTATTGTCCATTGAGCCCCATCCAATCAACCTTTTGGTGAGGATAACTTATTTTGATTATAAGGTTCCCTACCCAAAATTGTTCGCCAATCTGTTTCTGCCTCTCCTTCTTTAACTGAATAGAGAGCTCTATGAAATCCCCTCTTTTTACGCATTTATATGTTTCCCATAAAGTGACTGGGCTAATCTCTTGAGCGGGATTCTCTTGAAAAATGTATTAGGGTTGGAGGTGAAGCGTCATACTATTTCTGGGTCTTTCAAAAAAGAGGCTTTGAGCCTCCAAATCTTTGACTTTATTATAGAATCTAGAAAGGATAGGGCTAGGGAAATTGGATGGTGGTCTGAGAAGATCATAGTGGCATTAGATAGGTAGGGGAGATCTCTTTGGGACAAGAAAAAATAGTCCAATCTCGAGTATCTGTTGTAAGGGCTAGAAAAGAATGTAAAATCTTTCTGTCATGAAGCGTCAAGTTATGTAATTGCGAGTTAATTTGACGTATGGCTCTATAGGGCAGCGCTGATGTACCAGAGGACGTATCTATTAATGGATTCAAAGGGACATTGAAGTCACTTCCCAGAATCAAGATGCCTGTCTGGAATGAAGGTAAGAGATCTCCTATCTTACGAAAGAAAGATACTTGGTGTTCCTTCGGGCAGTAGATTGCTAGCTAAGGTGAAAAGTTTAAAGGGAAAAGTGCCCTTAAGGAAAAGATAGCGTCCTTCTGGATCAATGTCTGTAAACTGAAAAGGAGAGGTTTTAGATATGAGGATTGAGACCCCCTTCTTTTTCGATTGCGGATTGATTGCATGATGGGCAATTGGCTGGTGGCTGTGGGGGTTTGCAGGTGGGGGGCTTATCGGAATCCGACCCTCACCCTATGTGAATAAGTATGGGGTACATAGTACCCCCACCCATTCACCAAAAAAATTAGTAAAGGCACAACACAAGTTTTTGACAAGTCCTTTAATAAAAAATAAAAAAATATATATAAAATGTCCCCTGGTGTAGATCCAGTGTCAATCACCCTGCCCGCTGCCATCGCGAACCCGAAACAAAGAAAGAAAAAAAAAAAAAATCCAGCCCCAATGATGGCTCCTGCTGTCTAAATACCCCTGGGACAGTCAGGGCTAGTACAATCCACAATGGATAGCCTCTGTACTGTCCCGGGTCGCACTTACCGGGTTGCAAGAAGAAATACCTTTAAAATTTCTTCTCCAGCGTTGCCTTCTCGGATGTGGGCAGCTGAAGCCAGCACAATCCTCTTCTGCGTCCTCTTCCGTGTCCTCTTCTCCCAGAATGCGCCTGCACTGCTCGTCACTTCCGGTGCGGCGCCCCATTCCTCCACAGCTTCTGAGCATGCCCAGAAGCTGTTTAGCAGGGAATGCGGCTCCACACCGGAAGTGACGAGCGGGGCAGGTGCCGTTGCATTGATTCCTGGGAGCGATGACGTTCAGCTCCCAGGAATCATTGCAAACCGGAAGTGACAGCGCAGGCCGCGGCCGCCGAGGGAGGAAGTGGAAGAAAGGTGAGTATATTTTTCTACAATAACAAGGTAAGTAAAAAAAAAATCGTAACTATCCATTTCCTTTTCAGATGACGAAAAGCAAGCAGATGGCCACAAAATCGATTTATGTCGATTTTGTGGCCGGAACTCTGCTTTAAATAGCTAAGGGGCGGGGCTACCCAGTGACATCACCCAGAGGCACCGTCCACTTGTGATGTTATTGACCAAGCAATGACTGGGTCGTCAATAATGATGGATCTACACCGGGGGGGGGGGGGGACATTTTTTTATTTTTTAATAAAGGACTTGTCAAAAACTTGTGTTGGATCTTTACTTACTTTTTTACACTTTTTTGCTGAATGGGTAATAAATACCCCATACTCATTCACATGGGAGGCCCAGGATCTGGGGGCCCACTTGTTAAAGAGGGCTTCCAGATTCTGATAAGCCCCCCCACCTGTAGACACCCCACAATCACCCCACATTGTGGGGGGGGGAGAACCCGCGCAGTTTTTGGCATATGGGTTCCCCTTAAAATCCATACCAGACCCCCTGCAACCACCGGCCATCAACATGGGGACAAGGTGCTTTGGTGGGGGGGGGGGGCAGAGCCTGCCCCAAAGCACCCTCACATGTTTACTAGAGAAAATACAGTAGAACGCTTGTCCAGTATTTCCTCTGGATGAAGATGAGAAAAGAGAAGAGATGACAAGTATAACCTCTCTTACTGCCCTAGTTCAAACACTTTTGGGTTTGAGAACAGGGAATGTAGGAATGAAGGAGTCAAATGACTAGTTCCAACAGCCAAAAGGGAACTAAAGGATATTGTCACCCTTCTTTGCTGAATTTTTCTTTTTTTTTTAATTTACACATAACTTTGCGAATGTTAGGGAGGAGTGTTGCAAAGATTGTAAAAGACCTGGGGCACCCTTGGTCACATCCAATAGAAGACACCGGATATGACTACATTACATTGAAAAGTAAATGTGACTTAAAAGGGCAAGATTAAATGGACCTGAGACTACTCTTTGTATATAATACTGCACACATATGCTTAAATACTTGTACCAATCATATATATGATAATCACTGTGCCAAAAGCAAGACTCTTTTACACACACATATCACTGAGGACAAATGATTATAAATTAAGCTCATAAATTACATATGCTTTTTTGCACACCGACTCTAGAAAGAGAGTTTACACTTTGTCTGAGCTCACAGTGAAGAAGAACGTTATTAAGATAGTTGAATCTACACAGCAACAGAAAAAGTTTAGAGAAATAACATTTGTTTAGAAGTATGTAATTTATAGCACAGCTTACAGAATAGAGCCATAAGGAATATGTAATGTACAACATAGTGTAGCCAGCCTGTCCTAAACTGGACCCACCATCTAAATTTAGTGCTGGGTGGTAGCAAGCCCAGACTGATTATAGTCTACTTGCTCATTTGGTTTTCCCCTAAACTCAGTGAAGCTGTTGTTTAATATATACGATTCCACAGTAAGTTTTAAATATTTATGTTTCCTCTAGTCAACCAGTAGGAGTTGCATTAGCACTGTTGTATGCTGGGGGAAGAATATACATATTTAGGGAAGGCCAGGTGAGCTCTCTCTTACCCCCAGGCTGAGGCCTGGGGAGGGTGTGTGAGGAACAGCTGAGTTATTAGGCCAAAGTGTGTTCATGTGCTTGGAGCAGAAGGAGCCTGCCTATCCAGTGTGTTTAGCTGCTTGAAACCTTGTGCCCAGGGAGCCTCTGTCATGGTCTTACCTTCTTGCTGTTCTCCTTCGTTTGACATGTGCTGGCGGCCATCTTGGTTTCTGGGTTTCTTGTAGCCTCCCATCCTGCGGCTCCTCCTTCCCACTGGGAGGAGCTGGATGCCTAGCTCATATATATAGGAGGTCTGTGGCTTCAGTTCCCTGCTTGGTCCTCCTGTGTTCACATGCCACTAAGACTGCTGCTACTTCTGGTTCCTGTTCCTGGCTTCGTCTGACTACCCTGTTGGTTCCTGATCCTGGCTTCGTCTGACTACCCTGTTGGTTCCTGATCCTGGCTTCGTCTGACTACCCTGCTGGTTCCTGACCCCTGGCTTCGCAAAGACTCTGCATCGGTTTCGCCATCCGTTTGGACTTTTGCTTTATAGCTTGTTTTTCAATAAAGCTGTCTTATTTTCACTTATCTGTTGTTGTACGTCTGGTTCATGGTTCCGTGACATTAGGACCAAGCCATGAATTCTGACGGTACAGGGCCATCCTCGCTACCCACGCTGGTTGCCAGACTTGATCAGCAGGATCACCTGTTGGGTCAGTTCGCCGTGGCGTTGCAAACCCTGCTTGAACGCACGGTTCATTTCGCTCCCGTTGCCGATGGGTCGGTTGTCGCTCCTGGGTCCGCTCCTACTGCCGCTCCGGTTGTTGCGCCAGAGTCTACCCCGACACCTGTTGTTGCGCCCGCGGTGTTTCGGGGTATGTCCGGTTCTGCCCCCCTTCCACAGCGCTTTGGGGGAGAGCCAACTCAGTGCCGAGGTTTCCTTAACCAGGTGGGCATTTATTTCGAGTTGCTGCCACATGCCTTTCCTACTGAGAGATCAAAGGTGGGCTTCTTAATCTCGCTGCTCTCGGACAAGGCCTTGGCCTGGGCCAGCCCTTTATGGGAGAACAACAATCCGGTGGTTGCCGAGTTTTCCGGTTTTGTTGCTTCTCTTCGGAAGGTATTCGATGTGCCGGCTCGTGCTGCCTCTGCTGCGAAGCTCCTTATGTCCATCAGACAGGGTTCACGATCCGTAGCTGAATACGCCATTGAGTTTCGTACCCTGGCAGCAGAGGTGGGCTGGAATAATGAGGCTCTGGTCGCTGCTTTCTCTCATGGTCTCTCGGATGCCTTGAAGGATGAGGTTGCAGCTAAGGACCTACCAGTGGAGCTCGAGTCTCTTATTTCTTTCCTGATTTTGATTGACACCAGACTCAGGGAGAGACCTTCCTTTAAGGAGAGTCTGCGGAGGCCTCCTAACAGATTGGCGCCTACCTTTGTTGTCCCACCCGTGCCTCCCTCTCCTCCCACGCCTCCTGGGGATGACTTGTCTGGGGGTGAACCCATGCAGCTGGGGTTTGCTCGCCTGTCCGAGGGGGAGAGGGTACTCCGGAGACGCGAGGGCCGATGCATGTACTGTGGTCTCGGTGGGCATTTTCGGTTGGCATGTCCGAACCGTCCAGGGAAACGCTCGCACCTGAGATCCTGTCGGGGGCAGATCTTGGGTGGAGTCTCCTCGTCCCCGGTTTCCCGTGTTGACAAACCACTGATCACTGTTGTCCTTTCCTGGGTCGGGGGCTCGGTGACGACCCAGGCGTTGGTGGACTCTGGTGCTGGTGGTTTGTTCATTGATAGTGTGTTCGCTGCCGCCAATTCCATTCCTCTGCAGGCTCGAGGTTCTCCTCTGGCTCTTGAGGCGATAGACGGCAGACCCCTTCTGCCGCCACACGTGACTCATGAGACCCTTCCAGTGGGGTTAGCCATTGGTGCCGTCCACAGAGAGTCGGTCTGCTTCCAGGTTATTTCGTCTCCACACTACTCGGTGGTCTTGGGGTACCCCTGGCTCCAGAAGCATAATCCGATTTTCGATTGGAGATCGGCCGAGATCCTCTCGTGGTCACCGCAGTGTGGGACTAGTTGCATCCATGGGCCTGTCAAGTTGCTGTGTACTTCCTCGGACTCTCTGTTGCCCCCTGAATACGAGGAGTACCGGGATGTATTCGATAAGGTGCGCGCGGTTGCCCTACCTCCGCACCGCCCATACGATTGTGCCATCGAGTTACAATCTGGTGCCGTTCCTCCTCGTGGCAAAGTCTATCCACTGTCGGTAGCGGAGAATGAGGCCATGGAGGAGTACGTGAGGGAGGCGCTTTCACGTGGACACATTCGCAAATCCTCGTCCCCGGCAGGGGCTGGATTTTTGTTTGTGAAAAAGAAGGGCGGTGATTTGAGGCCTTGCATCGATTACAGGGGTCTCAATCGCATCACGATCAAGAACGCTTACCCGATACCCTTGATTTCCGAGCTGTTCGATCGCCTTAAAGGGGCCACGGTCTTTACCAAACTCGACCTGAGGGCGGCATATAACCTCGTAAGGATCAAGGCGGGCGATGAGTGGAAGACCGCGTTTAACACCAGGACCGGTCATTATGAATCCTTGGTTATGCCCTTTGGGCTGTGCAATGCGCCCGCAGTCTTTCAGGAATTCATCAACGATGTTTTCCGTGACCTGTTGCAGCAGTGTGTGGTGGTCTACCTGGATGACATCTTGGTATATTCTGAGTCCATGGAGACCCACATTCTGGATGTCAAACGAGTGTTGCAACGGTTACGAGAGAACAAGCTGTTCGGTAAGCTTGAGAAATGCGAATTTCACCGATCCCAGGTAACCTTCTTAGGTTACATCATTTCCGCTGAGGGGTTCTCCATGGATCCTGAGAAGGTTTCGGCTGTCTTACAGTGGCCCCAGCCCAGTGGTCTTCGCTCCCTGCAGCGCTTTTTGGGCTTCGCCAATTATTATCGGAAGTTCATCAGGGACTTTTCCATGCTAGCCAAGCCTCTCACGGATCTGACCAGGAAGGGCAGTAATTCCCAGGTCTGGCCGCCCGAGGCCATCCGAGCTTTTGAGGCTCTAAAGTCCGCCTTTGTGTCGGCTCCGATTCTGTCGCATCCCAACCCTGGGTTGCCCTTTGTACTCGAGGTGGACGCGTCTGAGACGGGAGTAGGCGCCCTTCTGTCTCAGCGTAGAACACCAGAGGGTCCTCTGCTTCCTTGTGGGTTTTACTCCTGGAAACTGTCTTCCGCGGAGTGCAACTACCAGATTGGTGACAGGGAGTTATTGGCCATCGTGCAGGCTCTTAAAGAATGGAGGCACTTGCTCGAGGGTTCGGTGGTTCCGGTCCTCATCCTGACGGACCACAAGAATCTGACCTACCTCTCTGAGGCCAAGAGATTGACACCACGTCAGGCCAGATGGGCTCTGTTCTTGTCACGTTTTAATTGCGTGGTCTCCTACCTACCCGGTTCCAAGAACATCAGGGCTGATGCCTTATCACGGCAGTACTCCGACCTGTCCAGGGAGGAGTCGATTCCGACTTCGGTCATACCTCCGAATCAGATCCTGGCTGCCATTCGCACCAGCCTGACCTCTCCCCTGGGTGAGCAGATTTTGGCGGCTCAATCTGGTGCTCCCTCTGGGAGACCCAACGGCAGATGTTTTGTGCCTGAGGAGTTGCGCACTAGGTTGTTGCGAACCTACCATAACTCCAAGACCGCGGGGCATCCTGGAAAGAATCAGCTGTCCTGGGCTGTTTCACGTCTGTTCTGGTGGCCTTCCCTACGTTCCGACATCGCCGCATATGTAGCGGCATGCTCCGTTTGTGCCCAGAGTAAGTCCCCTCGGCACCTTCCGTTGGGCCTTCTGCAACCCTTAGCCACCGGGGAGCGCCCATGGTCACACCTAGGGATGGATTTCATTGTGGACCTCCCTGCATCCCGAGGCCATACGGTCATTCTCATGATTGTGGATCGGTTTTCCAAAATGTGTCACTGTGTTCCTCTCAAGAAGTTACCCTCTGCACAGGAGTTGGCCACGATTTTTGCCAGGGAGGTCTTCCGGTTGCACGGTTTGCCCAAGGAGATTGTGTCGGATCGGGGGAGTCAGTTTGTGTCCAGGTTCTGGCGCGCCTTTTGCTCCCAGTTGGGGATTCATCTCTCCTTCTCCTCGGCCTACCACCCTCAGTCCAATGGGGCCACAGAACGATCCAATCAGGCCTTGGAGCAATTCCTTCGTTGCTATGTCTCCGATCACCAAGACAATTGGGTTGACCTCCTGCCTTGGGCTGAGTTTGCCAGGAACACGGCGGTGAACTCTTCCTCTGGGACTTCTCCCTTCATGGCCAACTATGGGTTCCAACCTGCCGTGTTACCGGAGGTATTCTCTCCCCAGGATATTCCGGCTGTGGAGGATCACCTTTCCGTCCTACGTGCTTCTTGGGTACAGATCCAGAAGTCCCTTGAGGTCTCTGCGCAGCGCCAGAGACTCCAGGCTGATCGCAGACGAGCGCCTGCTCCTTCCTACCAGGCCGGAGACCGTGTATGGTTGTCCACCCGCAACCTCAACCTTCGAGTGCCCACTCCCAAGCTGGCGCCTCGCTTTGTTGGTCCCTTCCGAGTGCTTCGCAGGGTAAACCCGGTAGCCTATGCCCTTGCGCTTCCTCCTGGCATGCGGATCTCCAACGTGTTTCATGTCTCCCTGTTGAAGCCTCTGGTGTGTAATCGTTTCACTTCCTCGGTTCCTCGGCCTCGTCCGGTCCGAGTGGGCAATCGTGAGGAGTATGAGGTGAGCAATATCCTGGACTCACGCCTGGTCCGCGGTCGGGTGCAGTTTTTGGTTCATTGGCGTGGTTATGGTCCAGAGGAGCGTTCCTGGGTTCCCTCCGCAGATGTCCATGCTCCTGCCTTGCTCCGAGCCTTCCACGCACGCTTCCCTCAGAAACCGTTCTTTACTCCGCGGAGGAGGGGCCCTTGAGGGGGAGGTACTGTCATGGTCTTACCTTCTTGCTGTTCTCCTTCGTTTGACATGTGCTGGCAGCCATCTTGGTTTCTGGGTTTCTTGTAGCCTCCCATCCTGCGGCTCCTCCTTCCCACTGGGAGGAGCTGGATACCTAGCTCATATATATAGGAGGTCTGTGGCTTCAGTTCCCTGCTTGGTCCTCCTGTGTTCACATGCCACTAAGACTGCTGCTACTTCTGGTTCCTGTTCCTGGCTTCGTCTGACTACCCTGTTGGTTCCTGATCCTGGCTTCGTCTGACTACCCTGTTGGTTCCTGATCCTGGCTTCGTCTGACTACCCTGCTGGTTCCTGACCCCTGGCTTCGCAAAGACTCTGCATCGGTTTCGCCATCCGTTTGGACTTTTGCTTTATAGCTTGTTTTTCAATAAAGCTGTCTTATTTTCACTTATCTGTTGTTGTACGTCTGGTTCATGGTTCCGTGACAGCCTCTTAGGGCACAGGATAGGAACAGATGATGTCTGAGATGAAGTACCGGAGGTCACTCTGCCACTTGAGGTTCTGGAGGAGGAACTTGTGGGGAGCCTGGGAAAGCAGCATTGAGATGGGACTATCAAGGCTGCTTCTGCTACTGGAAAAGATATGGGTGCTAATGAAGAAAGCTGCATCTAAAAAGGTACAGGTGATGGATTCAGCTTAAAAGCCCTTTTCTGTACTGGAGTCTATAGTTAAGCTATTGATTCTGCAGGTCAGTAATGGGTGTTCTGAACTCTCTATCCCTCTCTCCCTGGAGTTCAAGTGTGTGTTAATAAACTTCTTTTGTAGACAATCTTATGTGTATGGGTGGTTCCTGCGCTATCTGAGGTAGTGTATGTTTCCTTCTTATTGCTGCACCACGATACTGGTACCAGGAACCAGTTGATACAGAATTAAAACAATGTGGGTTTGTGGCGCGCTTCAGAAGTGAAATGTTAAAATATTAGATGATGTGATAGATATTTAAATTATTAAACTCAATAAAGTGCTATTTTTTTAAAATGACATATTCTTTTGGCTGGGGTATATTTCCACTTCAAATATAAACGTGATGACGTAGATAAATAAATGTATAAACAATCTGTGTTCCCTCTATACCGTGTTAAACATATTTAAAAGTGCTGAGTGCTTTCAATCTTCAAAAAATATTAAAGACAACCAATAAATACGTATTCCAATTGAACAATGTGCAAATAGTTGCTCCAAAAAATATAAAGTGCTTTGTGCTTTCACTCTTAAATCAATATAAATAAAATTAATAAGGTGCAGTGTTCATTAGTGTCCATTAAATATCATCCACAATATGGTGTAATTCAACTCAATCTCTTCAACTTTAAAAACCAAAACGTGCTTCTGTGCAGATAAAAGTGCTGTGACTTGCTGCCTCCACCAGGTGTCACATCTAGGTGCTCTAAACTCTCACCTTGATAAGGTGTAAAATACGCCTGCGTATATAGGTTAGCCTTCGGGGTGATAATTAGGGGCTTTCACTCTTTCCAATATCCTATTCCTGCTTCCGGGTAATCCTGTTCTGTCCGTTATAAGGTGCTTATACTTTGTGGGGTCTTCACCTCCTATCTCGACCTCCGGCTCGATAAACATAAAAGGCCATCATGGTGCAGTATTTAAAATCGGTTTATTCATAAAATGATCAATTGCACTTACAATTAGCAGGTAGCTACAGCGCATAAAACTGTTAAAATCAGCGTCGGGAGAACTTCGCTCCGATCTCTAACGTCACTTCCGGTGTTTGGCGGCTCCTCCTACGCGTTACGTCACATCACGTGACTTCCTGAGGAAGTCACGTGATGTGACTTCCATCACCTGAGGTTCACCATCACTGATCTATAGTATGCAGGGGGCAGGAATATGTAACCTATAACATAGCTTTTAGAGTGCATGGGTCAGGAGTATGTAATTTACAGCATAAGACACAGAGTCCAGCAGTTAGGACCATGTAATGTAAAACGAAGCACAGTGTCCAGCAGAATGTAATGTACAGTGCAGGATACAGCAGAGTGCAGTTGTAAAAACAATATCATGTACTTCACCTAAATTAGTGGTCAGTGGGAGAGAAAAAAATACCTTTTTAGATTAATGGTTGATAGGAGAAAAAATGTCCCAGCATTGGTGGTCAGTGAGAGGAAGAAAGACCGTCTTATTGCTGTCAGTGGGAGATAAACTGCTTCTTACATTGGTGTCAGTAAAAGGAAGAATGCTAAAGAACTGGTGTCAGTGGGTACTTTTCTCAGTGGTGAGCTCTTCCTTGGGTGGAAGAAACCCAGCTGGAGAAATCAAAGTAGAGTCGAGGGAAGATGGCCAAGGAACAGAGGTCAGGCAGGGATTTAGCTTAAAGATCATGGATATGCTGCTAAAGACTAAATAAGAAGCACTGGGCCTTGGCAAGTCTTAGCTGGTTTCCGCCACTGTCAGCAGTTAGCATGCATGCACCCATGCTCACATGCCGTGAAGCACACACATATACCCATATGTGTATGTGCAGAACAATACAAAAAATTCACCAGTCCACTCTCCAGCTAGCCAGCACAAAATACCTCCACAGAGATACGTGATGACAGTGTACATACTGGCAGGAGAAGGTCAACCTGAACAGAGTTAATGACACATCAGTGTGCTGCTGCCCCACATTGTCCTGTCTGGAAATGTTTTTTTAATTATTTTACAAAAGGTTTATTGGTAGTTTCCACATAATAAAGTGACAATAAGTAACTCAACAGAGTAGAAAATGTGCAATAGAAGAGATTGCATAAGCATAATAGAATGCTGAAGAACTGATTAACATTTGTCATGGTTAGGCATATATAATCAGCAGTGCATTCACATCAAAATTATCAGAAAAGTATACAAGAAAAAAGAATGACAAATTCCTTAAAGTTTGGCAACCATATACTGATGGACTGAGCATGTGAGCCCATCTGCTCCATTACGTCCTTCTGTTTCATCAAAAACTTCCAATATAATGACCTCCTGGGACCCCCCCCCCCTCCTCCGTCTACTTTTCCTTTTCTTGCCTCCTTTTTCACTTCCCACTATTCCTTTTTTCCCCTATACCTTTCTTGCCCTTCCGTCCTATTACCTTTACCTCGAGATATTCCTTTCTGCCAGTTTTCAATCTGTTTTACCACCACTGTACTAGCACTTTTGATCACATTTAACCAATAGTGGGATTTTTCAATGAGACCTTCATCAGTTTCCTTATATGTGATATTCTGTATGGGAGAGGTGTATTTTTGAATTCTTTCTTTATGACATCACATAACAAGCAGCTGATACATACTCAGGTACATAATGACAAGTATGTTACATCCATTTGAGAGGGGAAGGAGAAAAGAAAAAAAAAGAGAACAGTTAGACAGGAAGAAAATTGAGTGATAAAACAGAAGAAACTGAGAAAACAGGAGATGTTATTTCTTGGATTGTTGGGGGGGGGGGGCTTTTTTGCCCAGCTGGGATGCAGAGTAACCAAGGTTCGAGACAGGGAGGTTGAGTGCTGGGCCAAACCCATTAGTTTAAAGTAGTGCCAATGTCTCCATGACGGCCCGAATTTCGCTTCTGTGTTATGAAGGGTAGAAGTGAGGTCCTCCATAGGTAGGATATCATTTATTTTAGTGTACTATAGCAGTGGTCCTCAACCCTGGCCTACAGGGCCCACTAACAGGCCAGGTTTGCAAGATAACTGAAATACATCCCAGGTGATATCATTTGCTGCTCAGTGATTGCAGTACTCTAGTCTGCATCTCCCCAAGGTAATCTGGCCTGTTAGTGGGCCCTGAGGACCGGAGTTGAGGACCACTGTACTATAGGGATCTGGTAGGTGGTTTTGGCTGTTTCCATAGGGTGGGGATGCAAGCCTTTGCTGTATTTAGTATGTGAATATTAAGAGTGGCATTATACTCCGTGATAGGTCTCTCTGTGAGGTGGAGAAGAAAAGCCATAGTTTTCTGACACAGATCTACCAAGGTAATCTGTTTAATTGGATCTGTTACTGCCCTCCAGAATGGTTGGAATTGTAAACAATACCAGAAAATGTGGGACATTTTGCCTGTCACTTTGCCACAGAGCCAGCATGAGTCAGGGATTTGGTGATTAATTTTGTGTGGTAGGTAGGGCACTGCATACAATATAATACATATCTTATAATGAGCTCTTGATATATTGGTTAGCAATCAAACATTTATGTGCAAAGTGTAGCATCTTCTCCTTTTGTTGGGTGGTCAAATGATGTCCCAAGTTCGTTTTCCACATTTGGAGGAAACTGTAGGTATGTTTTGAACAGAGTTCTTGAGCAAACTGTGTTGCTGCAGGGGAGGATGACGATTTGTCTATGCTGTCTGGTAGCAGTGTTTTGACCACAAACCTGGCCACAGACATTCACAAATCCTTTGGCAGGTAAACAGCTCCCATGTATTAATTTTACTGGGAAATTTAGCTGCTTGTCTGCAGTTCTGCCTAAATTCAGGCATTTTTCAACATGATACTTACAGGGAAAAAAGTAACTGGCAAGGTTGCCAGCGGGCCTTAATTGGCAGGGATATCCCTTATGTTCATTAAAGGTGCACTCCAGTCAAAAACAAAGTTGAAACCTTGAGATACACACTTGGAACACAGCTTACCTGATAAGTAGTTCTGTTTTACATATACACCTTGTAGTGCACCAGTTCACTCCACTCTCTTTTCTCTGAAACATGTCGATCCCGGAACCCACTTGTTAGTGATGCTGGAACATTCTCCTTGCTGCTTCTCATATGAAAAGCTTAAAGTAAAAAATGCCAATACTCTCAGCTTCTTACAGCTACCAGTGAAGGCCTCTTGATCCCCTTGGGAAAGAGAGTCTTAACTGATGGGGCATGACTAGGACATGGGTAGAGGAAGGAGGGATTAAGTGGTCGCAGAGGATTGGTTAAGGGGGATTGGGCTGGGGCCTGAGCTCAAAAGTTCTGGACTAGAGAATTCTGGGTCTTTTGAACACACGTGGATGCAAGAGCTGCCCACCCTCCCGCCCCTTTATAGATGGTCTGTCACAGCTTTAGCGGCGTTTTTTTGACCTTGCCAGTACTTTAAAGTTGCTGTAATGGGATTTGCCCTTGATTTGAAAGTTGAATTGGTTTGTCTGTCCAGCACTTATGGTAAGGACAACCCCCCTTGGAATTTGACTACTTACTGTTAAAGCATTCTCACAGTACAACTGTGACCGGCACTGGTTACCGTGTTATGTGTTGGAAGTTACATAAAGATGTGGCCTTGCCCTTTTCTAGCCTAATGGTTATAAAGTGTGGTTTCTTATATTGGGGGGGGGGGGGCAAGGTTGATTAGTATGTTGATAGTGGTCTTTCCTGAGCATATGCACTTTAGCAGTCATGTATTTGAAAATGTATATGTGATTAGTGAAGCAGTAATCCAAGAGAAAGAAAGTAACAAAGTATAGGTTTCAGCAAGCACACTTAGTCCCGGTTCACATTAGTGCGATGCGAGAACGCTGCGAATATGCAGCGTGATCCCGCAGCGCATATAGCTGTGCGATCTGCAAGTTCACACAGAATCAGATCGCACTAGTGTGAACCACTATGCGATCTGATTCTGCTGCGGATGAAAAAATGCCTCATGTACGTGTTTATTGCGGATGCATTGCAAATTCAGCCATGCAAAGTGTATGGCTGAAATTCGAAACCGCACATGAGATCGCATGTAATTTAGGAGCAGTGCGCTCCGAATTACATGCGATCTCCCTGCAATCGCACAAATGTGAACCGGCACTTACTGTTTTGATTCTTTTCTCTATGGAGATATCTGTGCATATTCTACTGCGGATTACACACACTTCTGAGTAAGGGGCCATTTACACCAATCGTGTTGCGGTAACCCCAATACACCGCCAAAATGAATGTGCACTGCATTGCATTCCATAATGGCTGAGCTGTCTAATAAAGTGCTCCAAAACACATGCCCACCCATTAAACTGAGTGCCCTGCAGCGCACTACGTTTGGGTGTAAATGGGCCGTATAACAAATTTAAAGAAAAAAATTTACTTTGTTTAATGGATAGCTTTAGTAGTACAATGAATTTTTTCGCTTGTTGCATTGAATTAATATAACATGTAATGTTGTCTCATTCCCCTATTTTTTTCAGCCTGTACTCACTGAATAAACATAAAAAATTATATGTGAGAAATACGTGTACCTATCCTTTTATTTTAATTATGTTCTGCAAAAAATAAAAAGAGAAGTACAGCCAAAGCTTTTTAGGTCCTATTTCTCTTGTGGGTCTCAGGAGCGCACTTACTTTTGCTATCCAGAATCACAGAGTCAGCTTATAGCAAAAAGTAGCCCACTGTTGGCTGACATGGCTAAACTGTTCCAGGCTCTAGAAGGATCCCAATTATATTGTTATGATCAACCGACCTGCCTGACTGACAGCTGGCTCCACCTCTAAGCGCATATCTGAGACCTAGAACCAGCTGTGCCTGCCCACTCTCCAGCCCTGTGCTCCAGTGAGCGCTGGAAGGTGCAGAGCAGAAAGCAGTGACTGACAGTCACTGCTCTCCACTCTGAGCAGACCAAGAACTGAGCAATCAGCAGTCATATGATTGCTCGGTTCTCAATTGTAGACCTGACCTGGGACAGCTGTAGCATCACACCAACGCTGCAGCATAGAGATGAGTATGTGTATTCATTTTTCTAGAACCCCAAACTTCTCTTTTAACCACTTGACCTCTGGAAGATTTTACCCCCTTCATGACCAGAGCATTTTTTACTATTCAGTACTGTGATACTTTAACTGGCAATTGCTCAGCCATGCAACACTGTACGCAAATTTAATTTTTATCGTTTTTTTTTTTTCCCCACAAATAGAGCTTTCTTTTGGTGGTATTTGATCACCACTGTTTTTTTTTTTTTTTTGCAATATAAATTAAAAAAGACTGACATTTTTGAAAAAATAACAATATTTTCTACTTTCTATTATAAAAGAAATCCGATTAAAAAAAAAAAATATCACATTTCTTCATAAATTTAGGCCAAAATGCTACATGCCTTTGGTTAAAAAAACGAAATCTCAATAAGTGCACAGATGCAAAAATAGAATATCATCAAAAAGTTAATTTATTTCAGTAATTCAATTCAAAAAGTAAAACTCATATATTTTATATAGATTCATTACACATGGAGTGATATTTTTCCAGCATTTCTTGATTTTAATTTTGATGGCGTACAGCTAGTGAAAACCCAAAATTCAGTATTTCAGAAAATTTGAATATTGTGAAAAAGTTTAATATTGTAGACTCATAAGTCACAAAAGGTCATTGCAAAAGAAGCTGGCTGTTCACAGGGTGCTGTATCCAAGCATATTAATGGGAAGTTGAGTGGAAGGAAAAAGTGTGTTAACCGCCTTAGCGGTAATCCCGAGCGTGACTCGGGGTTGATTTTTCATTGCAGGAGCGGTAACCCCGAGTCACGCTCGGGGTGGATTGCAGAGAGCGCAGCGGTGTTCTCTTACCTTCTCCTGGCGATCCAGCGATGATCTCTCATTGCTGCGACCGCCAGCCGAGAGTCCCGCCGCTCCTCCGTCCCTCCGTCGGTACGATCACTTCCTAGTTCCGTTCCCTGCAGCAGCAATGCTGCATGGGAGCGGAACTAGGGAGGGAAATTCAAAAAAAAAAAAAAAAAAACGTTACACAAAACACACTTTATATTATATTATATATATATATATATATATATATATATATATATATGTATATATATATATATATATATATATATGCATATGCATATATATATATATATATATATATATATATATATATATATATATATATATATATATATATACACACACACACATATCTATATATAATATATAATGCATGAATTATAATCTAATCAATAATATAATTTTATTATATATATTATATATTAAATAATAAAATAATATTATTGATTCGATTATAATTCGTTTATAATTATTTAATATAATGCGTTTGTGTTTCAAATTTATCACATCTGGGATGTCTACTAGAGTCTTGTTTTGGTCAGGTTTAAGTCAGTAATTACTAAGAATTGTAGGCCTATAATACATAACGCCAAATTTCCATGAAAAGAATTGTACCGCTTTTGGTATGTAATTCCAGACATAATCATACCGCCAGGGAGGTTAAGGGCCATACACATGACCTCATATTATATGGTTTTGGTAAATCTAAAGGAAAAAGTCTTCAGAAAATCTTATAGTGTGTATGGCCCATTTGAAAAAGGTGCACAAGCAACAGGGAAACCGCAGCCTTGAGAGGATTGTGAAGTAAAGGCCATTCAAGAATTTGGAGGAGATTCACAAGGAGTGGACTACAGCTGATGTTAGTGCTTCAAGAGCCACCACACACAGAGGTATCCAGCACATGGGCTACAACTGTTGCATTCCTTGTGTCAAGCCACTCCTGAACCAGAGACAACGTCAGAAGCGTCTTACCTGGGCTAGGGAGTATAAGGACTGGACTGTTGCTCAGTGGTCCAAAGTTCTCTTTTTGGATAAAAGTAAATTTTGCATTTCATTTTGAAATCTAGGTCCCAGAGTCTGGAAGAGGAGTGGAGAGGCACAGAATCCATGTTGGTCCAGTGTGAAGTTTCCAGTCAGTGATGATTTGGGGAGCCATGTCATCTGCTGGTGTTGGTCCACTGTGTTTTATAAAGTTAGCGCGGCCCTCTACCAGGAAATTCTAGTGTACTTTATGTTTCCCTCTGCTGACCAGCTTTATGGAGATGCTGATTTCATTTTCCAGCAGTACCAATACCTGGTTTAAAGATCATGGTATCACTGTGCTTGATTGGCCAGCAAACTTGCCGGACTTAAACCCCATAGAAAATCTGTGGGGTATTGTCAAGAGGAAGATAGGAGACACCAGACCCAACAATGCAGACAGGCCAAAGAAGGCCACTATCAAAGGAACCTGGGCTTCCATAACACCTCAGCAGTAACACAGGCTGATCGCCTCCATGCCACGCCGCATTGATGCAGTAATTCATGCAAAAGAAACCCCAACCAAGTATTGAGTACATACTATACTGTACATGGACATACTTTTCAGTAAGCCAACAATTCTAAACAATTAAAACTTTTTTTTAAATTGATCTTATGTAATATTCTAATTTTCTGAGATACTGAATTTTTGGGTTTTCACTAGCTGTGAGCCGTAATCATCAAAATAAAAGAAAGAAATGCTTGAAATATATCACATTGCTGTTGTGAAATGTGACTTTGGACAGGGTTTTATGCCTATGAAGTTAGGTGCACTTTGATACCTCTGCCATGCATGGATCTCATGGACAGCCATCCTGGGAAGAGGGAAATCATATTTATTTTCCTGTGGTACAATGACAGTGACCTTATAATAGATGTCACCTAGTGGGCACCAGTCCTAAACCAAAGAAACAGAGAACCTGCTGTGGTGCTGCTGGTAAATGATAAACATGAGACTCTTTAAAGTTTAAACAAACATAAAAACAGGCATAAGTTGGAATAAGTTGGAGAGATAGCATTTTACAAACAGACAAGATGTTACTGGAAAAAACCATAATCAATCCATAAAAAAGAAGCCTGATGATTCATTATCAACAAACAGAGTCTCAGAAAATCATGTTTTGACCCAACATCTGGTCATTGAGTAGTCCTTGTTGAGTAAGATTGCCATGCCATATGGCAGCACCAGCAGAGTTCTAAAGAGATTGTGACAATGAACAGCTTTTTAGAATGTACTGATCTGTTGCATTTATTTAAAATTTAGTTTGTAGCACTAGGGGAGAACTAGGAACTTTTGGCCAGGGGAGGGGGGGGGGGGGGCAATCACCACCGACTAGCCTTTCATGATAGTGACAGATTTCTATGAGCAAAATAAAGTGTATAAAGCAAAGTGTGCCATGGTGCTGCATAGATTGGTGAGAATAATAGGTGTGCACAGCCTATTGCATTAGGGTGTGCACCCCAAATCTCAAATACACATGACTTTTTCTGCAGACTCAGCTGCACGGAGCAGTGAATGAACAGGATTGAGCTCTGTGCTGAGCGGCTTCCTGTTCATTCACAAACGGAAGCATACTAAACAGTTTACTATGCTCCAGTTATAAATGAATACAGTGAGCGAGTGCGTTCACTATGTTCGTTTAGAAAAGGAAGGGGTCGGTATATTAAAGATTTACTTGCCCCTTCCCCCACTCTCCATTCTGAAACCTCTCCTTCCACAGCCAGGGGGAAGAGGATGGAAGCCAGCAGCAGTGCAGGAAGGTGCAACACGGAAGGAAGCCTAGATAATATGGGGAATCAGCACCGCATGCAGTGATTAGGGTGTGCCCAGGCACACCCCCATGTGCACGCCTATGGTGGGAATGGTGAAAGCTTGTTTCCAAAGGACATGGTTTATTGTAATGCACCTTTTCACATGTTCCACCATCAGTTTACTTTGTGGCTGTTGGCATTCAATCAGATGACATCTCAGAGCTGCAAAGGAATTTTTTTCTGGAAGACATTCCCCCCCACACACTATGATCACATGGGAAGCAGGTAGTTGTAGTAATGCCCATCACGTGTCACCTTCTACCTTGATTCAGGGACACCAGCCCAATATAGCTTATTGATGCTCTCCCCAGCCCATTCCTCCCTTGTGGAGAAGGACTTACATACTGTACACTATATTGTCAACAGTATTGGGACACTTGCCTTTACATGAACTTTAATGGCATCCCAGTCTTAGTCTGTAGGATTCAAGGGTTCAATATTGAGTTGGCCCACCCTTTGCAGCTATAACAGCTTTAAATCTTCTGGGAAGGCTGTCCACAAAGTTTAGGAGAGTGTCTATGGCAAAGTTTGACCATTCTTTCAGAAGCAAATTTATGAGGTCAGGCACTGATGTTGGACGAGAAGCCCTGGATCGCAGTCTTTGCTCTAATTGATCTCAAAGGTGTTCTATCAGATTAAGGTCAGGACTCTGTGCAGGCCAGTCAAGTTCCTCCACCCCAAACTTGCTCATTCATGTCTTTATGGACTTTGCTTTGTGCACTTGTCCAAATCATTTGGTAGGGGGGATTATGGGTTGTTTTTCCAGGAGTTGGGCTTGGCCCCTTAGTTCCAATGAAGGGAACTCTTAAGGCGTCAGCATATCAAAACATTTTGGACAATTTCATGCCCCCATTTTTGTGGGAACAGTTTGGAGATGTCCCCTTCCAGTTCCAACATGACTGTGCACCAGTGCACAAAGCAAGGCCTAAAAAGACATTGATGAGAGAGTTTGGGGTGGAGGAACTTGACTTGCCTCACCGCAACCCAATAAAACACCTTTGGGATGAATTAGAATGGAGACTGCGAGACAGGCCTTCAGATCCAATATCAGTGCCTAACCTTACAAATGCGCTTCTGGAAGAATGGTCAAACATTCCCATAGTCACACTCCTAAACCTTGTGGACAGCCTTCCTAGAAGAGTTGAAGCTGTTATAAGGGTGGGCCAACTCAATATTGAACCATACAGACTAAAGCTGGCCATACACTAGTCGAAAAATCGTTCAAACTCATTTTCGAAAAAAATGAAAAATCGGCCATGAGAGCAGACGATCGTTCCATCATGTAATGACGGATCATAGTAATAGGAAACATAAGGGTAACATAAGGACACTGAATTTCAAAAGAGCCAATTTCCCAAAACTGCGCTCTCTGCTAGAAAATATCAAATGGGATAGAACCCTGGCAACAAAGAACACGGAGGAAAAATGGGAGTGCTTCAAGAGCATACTAAACAAAGGGATTGACCAGTGCATTCCAAAGGGAAATAAATTTTAAAGAGCAAAACTAAACCCTGGGTGGCTAAACTCCAACATAAAAATGTATATTAGTGCTAAAGAAAAGGCCTTCAAAAAATACAAGACTGAGGGGTCATTGGCAGCATTCAAGCATTACAAGAGTGTAATAAGAAATGTAAAGACTAAATCAGGGCGGCTAAAATAGAACACGAGAGACATATAGCGGAAGAGAGTAAAAAGAACCCCAAGAAATTCTTTAAGTATATAAATAGTAAGAAAGCGAGGCCAGAACACATTGGCCCCATAAAAGACGACAAGGGAGATTTGGCCACAGAGGACAGGGAAAAGGCGGTAGTGTTAAATAATTTCTTCTCTTCAGTCTTCACAAAAGAATTGGGGGGCTACACTAACCCAGCTTGTAAGGCAAACTAAACAACACACCTCAGGAAGTACCGCCATGGCTAACAGAAGATAGACTTAGAACTAAACTAGAGAAACTTAACATAAATAAATCACCGGGACCGGATGGCTTGCACCTGAGGGTTCTTAAAGAGCTCAGCCAGGTGATTGCCAGACCATTATTCATGATTTTTAAGGATAGTTTACAGACGGGTATGGTGCCAGCTGATTGGAAAAAAACCAACGTGGTACCAATATTTAAAAAAGGGCCGAGATATATCCCGGGTAACTATAGGCCGGTCAGCCTTACATCAGTAGTCTGCAAGATTTTGGAGGGGATGTTAAGGGACCACATACAAGACTTTAGTAATGAAAATGGTATTATTAGTAGTAATCAGCATGGATTCATGAAAAATCGTTCTTGCCAAACCTTCTATGATGAGGTAAGCTGCCATCTAGATAAAGGTAAGCCTGTGGATGTGGTGTATCTGGACTTTGCAAAGGCCTTTGACACCGTTCCCCACAAACGCTTACTGTTCAAACTAAGGAAGGTAGGTATGGACCATAAGGTGAGTACCTGGATAGAGAACTGGCTCCAGGGGAGAGTGAAAAGGGTGGTGCTTAATGGGGAGTACTCGGATTGAGCGGTTGTGGAAAGTGGGGTCCCCCAAAGTTCTGTCCTGGGGCCAATCCTGTTTAATTTATTCATAAATGATCTAGAGGAGGGGATATCTAGTACAATCTCAGTATTTGTAGATGATACTAAACTAAGCATGCCAATATCTTCTATGCAGGATGTGGAAACCTTACAAGGGGACCTGAACAAAATAATGGGGTGGGCAACTACATGGCAGATGAGGTTTAACCACTTTACCACCGGAGGATTTTGCTGTCTTCCGTCCAGGCCACTTTTTGCGATTCGGCGCTGTGCGACTTCAACTGACAATTGCGCGGTCGTGCGACGCCGTACCCAAACAAAATTTACGTCCTTTTTTTCCCACAAACAGAGCTTTCTTTTGGTGGTATTTGATCACCTGTGCGATTTTTACTTTTTGCGCTATAAACAAAAAAAGAGCGTTTATTTTGAAAAAATAACAATATTTTTAACATTTTTTTATATGAAATTCCCCCCAAAAAAGATGTAAAAACCAATTTTTTAAAAAATTTTTGGCCAATTTGTTTTCTGCTACCTATGTTTGGTAAAAAAAATCACAATAAGCGTATTTTGATTGGTTTGCGCAAAAGTTATTGCGTTTACTAACAAAGGGAAAGATTTCTGTCATTTTTGGTGTTTTTTTTTTAACGCATAATGGCGGCGATCTGCGATTTTTTTTGTGGGACTGCGACATTGCGGCGGACAGATCGGACCCTTGACTGACATTTTTGACACTTTTGGGGTTACCAGTGACATTACTGCAGTAATCAGTGCTATATATATGCACTGTTACTGTAAAAATGACACTGGCAGGGAAGGGGTTAATTTTATTGGAGAGGGAGGGGTTAATGTATGCCTGGTGCTTACTGATGTGTAGGGGGGGGAGGTGACTGAGTGAGTCATGGACAGATCGGATGTCCAGCTATGCTGAACAGTCCGATCTGTCACTCCCTGTCACTATGGAGATCCGCCCGCTGTGTTTACACACAGCGGGCGGATCTCCACACTAGATCCCCGGCGATCGGGGCAGAGCAGCGGCGATCGCCGCTGCTCCTCCCCTGGCCCGACTCCCGCTGTGAATGAAAACAGCGGGAGCGAGCCTCCGGCGGCGCGCAAGCGCCGCCCAGAAGGGGGAGTGTCTGACGACGTTAATACTACGTGGTTAATGTTGAAAAATGTAGTGCACTTGGGTGCCAGAAACCAGAAAGCAAGCTACTCACTAGGGGGGGGGGGGGGGGAACCTCTGGGTGAATATAAGATGGAAAAGGACCTGGGGGTACTGGTAGACAACAGGCTTGGCAGTGGCATGCAATGCCAAGCCACTGCAAGCAAAGCCAACAGAATGCTGGGATGTATAAAAAAGGGGATTCACTCCAGAAATAAAGAGATTATTCTCCCTCTCTACAAGACTCTGGTCCGGCCACATCTGGAGTATGCTGTCCAGTTCTGGGCACCGGTCCTCAGGAAGGATGTGCTGGAACTGGAAAGAATCCAGAGAAGGGCAACAAAAATAATTAGGGATATGGAGGACATCAGCTATGAGGAAAGACTACAAGCACTGAACTTATTCTCTCTGGAGAAGAGACGCTTGAAGGGGGATATGATATCAATGTACAAATACTGTACTGGCGACCCTAGCATAAGGAATAAACTATTCAGAGAAAGGAGATACAATAAGACACGTGGCCACTCACTAAAACTAGAGGAAAGGCGGTTTAACCTTAAAGTACGTGGGGGTTCTTTACTGTCAGAGCAGTAAGGATGTGGAATTCTTTTCCGCAAACAGTCGTATCAGCAGGGAGCATCGATAGTTTAAAAAAACTATTAGATGGGCACCCTAAAGACCACAACATACAGGGGTATACAATGTACGGTTAACAGCAAACACACACACACACATCATAGGTTGAACTGGATAGACTGATGTCTTTTTTCAACCTCACTAACTATGTAGCTATGTAACTATCACTGAATTTCGAACGATAAATCGTTCAATGGACGTTTTTCGTTCAGTTTGTCACATATGCCTAGTGCAAACAGTTCGGCCGAGAAACACATTAACCTTTCAATTTATCAATCGTTCGGCAGAATTTTCCAAACTGTTCCTTCGATTTTTTGGCTCTGAAAAGCTAAAAACGATTTTGTAATTGTGGCCATTAACTGGACGAAAAATGAACGATCGGACCAAATGACAGATTTTCAAATGATTTTCCGTCTAGTGTATGGCCAGCATTAGACTAGGATGTCATTAAAGTTCATGTGCATGTAAAGGCAGGCGCCCCAATACATTTGTCAATATAGTGGACACGCATATTGGAAGATTTGTGCAGTAAATGGTATCTGGTTGTCTAGAGCAAAAATAGACACTACAACAGTGGTATACCAAAGACTTTATCAATTAAAAATAATACCATGACATAAAAAAAAAAAAGGAATACTCTTATCGGATTCCAGCATTTGCATAAAGATAATGCTACTACAGACTGAAGATGCAACTTCTCATCATTCTACAAATGCCTGAGGAAGGAATCTAACAAAACATGAAAGCTTACATTTTCAATAATTAAAAAAAAATGCTGAGTATCACTTAAACTCCAGACTTTTTATATTTACCACTTGATCTCTGGAATATTTACCCCCCCCCCCTTCATGAGCAGGCCATTTTTTTCTTTTTGGCAGTGTGTTACTTTACCTGACAATTGTGCGGTCATGCAATGCTGTACACAAACAAAATTTATATATTTTTTTTCCACGAACAGAGCTTTCTCTTGGTGGTAATTGATGAGGTATTTGATGAGCAATGGGTTTTTATTTTTTGCGCTATAAATGAAAAAACACAGAAAATTAAAAAAAAAGATGTTTTACTTTCTGCTGTAAAACAAATCCAGTAAAAAAATAAAAAGTCTAATTTCTTCATAAATTAAGGGCAGTATGGTGTGCTACATTTTTGGTAAAATCTCAATAAGCATATATTGATTGGTTTACACAAACATTATAGCATCTACAAACTATGGTATAAATACTGGAATTTTTTTTTATCCTATGGCAGCGATCAGCGGGACTGTGATATTTTAAGGGGACAATCTGACACTAACTGACACTTTTGACACTTTATGGGAACCAGTGACACTGATTCAATGATCATTGCTAAAAAAAAAGCACTGTCACTGTTCTAATGACGTTGGCTGGGAAGGGGTTAAACATCTAGGGCGATCAAGGGGTCAAATGTGTGCCTAACCAGTGTTTTTGTGTGTACTATGTGGTTCTGTCACTAAGGTATGGGCTGGTTTTTATTCCCTGGTTTGGTCTTGTTTTTTACTCCCTGTATTCTCTCTTAAGAAGAGGAGATCAAGGGGGGATATGATCAACATGTACAAATACATGAGGGGTCCATATAGTGAACTTGGTGTTGAGTTATTCACTTTAGGGGGGCACTCTTTACGTCTAGAGGAAAAGAGATTTCATCTCCAAATATGGAAAGGTTTCTTCATAGTAAGAGCTGTGAAAATGTGGAATAGTATATTGCTTTTAAAAAGGACTGGATTCTTTCCTAAATGTACATAATATGATTAGATACTAACCTTTATAGGTAAAGTTAATCCAGGAAATATCAGATTGCCTCTCGGGGGATCAAGAAGGACTTTTTTCCCTGCTGTAGCAAAATTGGATCATGCTTTGCTGGGGTTTTTTGCCTTCATCTGGATCAACTGTTGGTATAGGATGGTGTTTATGGGATTGTATGATTTTTTTTCCCTCTTTATTGGTTGAACTAGATAGATTTACAGTATGTATTTTTCAACCTGACTAACTTTGTACCTATTTGCAGGGAAACAAAATGTATCACATCCCTGCTGACAGGACAGAGTTTTGCCTTGTTTTCTCCTCGCCGATCAGAAGGTGTCAGTGGTCATCCATTGGCCAGCACCCATTGATCGGCTTGTGCTATGTCCAATCACAGCACAGCTGGGTTGCCAGCAGCACGTGCATGTCCCCCCTATCTAGAAGTGCTGGATACTAGGTACGTGATCCGGAGCAGGAGAGCCACTCTGCCACCATATAACTATGTTATGCAGTCTTTAAGTGGTTAAAGTTGAAGTCACCTGACTTTAACCTCCCTGGCGGTAACCCCGAGCGTGACTCGGGGTGGATTTTTCAGTCCAGGATCGGTAACCCCGAGTCACGCTCGGGGTAGATGTGCAGAGAGCGCAGCGGTGTTCTCTTACCTTCTCCTGGCGATCCAGCGATGATCTCTAATTGCTGTGACGGCCAGCCGAGTTCCCCGCCGCTCCTCCGTCTTCTCCGTCGGTGTGATGACTTCCTAGTTCCATTCCCTGCAGCAGCAATGCTGCATGGGAGCGGGACTAGGGAGGGAAATAAAAAAAAAAACAAAAAAAAACGTTGCACAAAACACAAACACATAACACATTTTATATTATACCCCCCCCCCCCTTCATGAGCAGGACACACACACATATATATATATATACCTATATATATATATATATATATATATATATATATATATATATATATATAAAATTATATTATTGATTCGATTATAATTCATGCGTTATATATATATACACACACACACACATATATATATATAATATATAACGCATGAATTATAATCTAATCAATAATATAATTTTATTATATATATTATATATTATATAATAAAATTATATTATTGATTTGATTATAATTCATGCATTTGTGTTTCAAATTTATCACATCTGGGATGTCTACTAGAGTCTTATTTTGGTCAGGTTTAAGTCAATAATTACTAAGAATTGTAGGCCTATAATAAACAACGCCAAATTTCCATGAAAAGAATTGTACTGCTTTTGGTACAGAATTCCTGACAGAATCATACCACCAGGGAGGTTAAATAACCTATTTAAACATCTCCAATCTGGTTTTTGGCAACTCCACAAAACAGAAACCGCCTTGGTCAAAGTCACCATCTGTTACAGTAGCTTCTGATTCCGGCTCACTACCTAGTCTTATTCTACTAGATCTTAGTTCTGCCTTTGATACAGTAGACCACAATCTTTTACTCTCTCCCCTGGAAACCATATTTGGCATTTCAGAATTGGCATTGAAATGGATGAAGTCATATCTTACTGATTGCTGTCACTTCTTTCCTTTTGGTGTATTCTTGTCTTATGTTGGTCCAGTAAAGTACGACGTTTCTCAGGGCTCAATCTTAGCTCCCTTATGTTTTAGCATTTACATGTCTCCACTTGACAAACTGCTTAGAACACGTGGGCTCAATTATAACTTTAATGCTGATGACACCCAGATATACACCCACACTAAACAGAATTCTACTTTGGCAGCTTTTCTACTTTTTAACTGTATTTGTGATATAAAAACTTGGATGGCACACCATTTCCTTCAATTAAACTGTAACAAGACTGAAGTCATGCTTATTGGCACTCCCCATCAATTATGTAAGGCCAGTCCCGATAGCTTATCTATAGATGGCACTGTACTTGAGCTTCAGTCTAAAGTGAAAAATCTAGGGGTGCTATATGATGCTAGCTTAACCTTTGGTCCACATGTACAAAATGTTGTCAGAACATCTTTTTTGTTCTACTTGAGAAACATTGACCAGCTGCATCCTATGCTATCATACACTGTAGCTGAAAAGCTGATCCATACATTTGTGTTCTCCCTACTTGACTACTGCAGTTCTCTACTCGCTGGTGTACCTAAATCCAATATTAATCGACTTCAACATGTTCAAAATTCTGCAGCCAGAATCCTGACTGGGTCTGGAACAAGTGATCAAATTACCTCTATCCTGGAGTCCTTTTACTGGCTACCCGTCAGGTTTTGCATAAACTTTAAGATCCTCTTGCTCATCTATATGGCTCTTCATGGCTTGGCACCCCATTATCTCTCTTTTTTATCAACTTACTCTGCCCCCCCCTCATAAACTCTGCTCCTCTATGTGTCCCTCTACTCACCCGCGATCAATGGGTGAGAAAGCCTTCTACTATGCTCTAAAACTCTGGAGTTCGCTTCTAAAGAACACCAGAGAGTCATCTTCTCTAAACTCATTCAAATCAAATCTAAAAACTTTTTTTTCTTTAAACAAGCTTTTACATCATTGTCCATTTTTCCCTATATGTTATCATGTGCATTTTTTTTCTGTGCATTTCTTGTGTTTTCTTTGTTAAGTGCTTTGAGAAGCTACCTTTAAAAGCACTATATAAAATAAAGTTGGTTACAGTATTATTATTACATTCCTCCCTCCCATCCCCATTACTTGAAAAGAAGTAAACTCCGCGCCGTGGATATCTAACGGGTATAAAAGAAAAAGTATTGAGGCTGCAGCCTACCCTATTCTACAATCAAAGGACTGTATGCAAAGAGGGAGGGGTAAATATGGGTAATTGGCGCTGCCTAAATAAATTAATTAGTATATTGTATGAATGACAACGTGATATGCGTGAATAGCCGGTGATGGTGATAAAGATAGTCCCAATATAGAAAAAACGGGGAAGATCCGTGAAAGAGAGATCCGAAAATGAATACAATAGGATTCAGGTGACCCCGTGGTGGGCAACTGGTGAGGTGCAGGGAAATCCCTCTAGTAAATGCCCTACGAACCAAATGTACCCACCCCTCACTGGGGTAAAGGGCGGGTATTAGGGTGTAGATGGACCTCCTTCCCTTGAATCTTGACCTCCTGGATCAGGGGGATATTGAAGGCTGTCCTTGGGGGATCTACGTACTTCGCACATACCACCATCCCTATTGGAGAGGACCTTAGGATCCCATTTGTTCCTACGGTGACACCCAGGACCCCCAAGGATGGCCTTTAATATCCCCCTGATCCAGGAGGTCAAGATTCAAGGGAAGGAGGTCCATTTCCCTGCACCTCACCAGTTGCCCACCACGGGGTCACCTGAATCCTATTGTATTCATTTTCGGATCTCTCTTTCACGGATCTTCCCCTTTTTTCTATATTGGGACTATCTTTATCACCATCACCGGCTACTAGGACTAAATATATAGTTTTTAGCCACATATTATAATATTCACCATTTTTTTGCACTATATTGCATTCATTGCACATTACCCACGCTATTTTAATATTTGGTTTTATCACCTACTGGCCATATGGACTATATATTTTTAGCCAGTTTGCCATAATATTTATCGTTTTGCACATTACCGTATTTATTGTAAATTTTCTATTAGCTTTTTCTTAATACACTTATATTCCTATTTCTGTGCACTACATAGCACTATTGATATTTTGCACTTTAAATTGTTTATACTAATACCAATCCAATTGTTTTATATAACTTGATTGCACCTTATAATACCGGGATATATTATTGCTATATATTGGTCTTATCAGAGTATTCACGTTTTACACGTTTGTTTTTATCGTATCTACCTTTATTGCATATATAGACATTTGCACAGGCACTTTTATTCACGCATATCACGTTGTCATTCATACAATATACTAATTAATTTATTTAGGCAGCGCCAATTACCCATATTTACCCCTCCATCCCCATTACTTGTTATGCTGGTTAAACTCTATAATGCACACTTACCCGTCCAGTGGATCCAGCATTATCCTGCAGAGATCCATTATTCAGCTGTCTGTGTGTTTGTGTCCCACACTGCCATCTTGTTCCCCTTCTTGGGTTCAGGCAGCCTGCCCCCAGGTGACGTGGCAGCCCTGCCCCAAGCTGTTCTGTGAATGGGAATGGAAGGTTTGACAAGGGTTTCCCAGGAATTCCACTTTAACAGATGGCTTACATAGTAGAAGACTCTAATACTGCTAAAACTGGACAAAAATGTCAAAATGTCTTCCTCACATGGGGGTATTTTGTTGGTGTATATCTCGAAAAGAAATATTAAGTTCTTTTTTGTGATTTGCTTGCTGCTGTGCCCAGCTGTTTTTCTTTTATTACAACACTGGGACTGGTTATGTAACTTTATAAAAAAAAGAATCTCCCATTCTGCATTCCAAAAACAGGAGGTGGTTGCAGGAAGTAGGAAGTGAGGGGAATTCATAAGTAAAGCAGCTGCATTAAAGTTTAGTAGAATCCTTGAACTATATTAATTTGACCAGATGGAAGATTTTTTTTGTTTCTCAAAAAAAAAAAAAAAAAAAAAAGATCTTTTATCCCCTGTAGAAAATATGATCATTTTATTGCATAAGAGCTAAAATAAGCACTACTATCTCATTATATTGCTCTCATTCTGAAAAACAGAGCAAACAATAGATTATGTTGTAAAATAAACACTGGATTTTAAACCTTCCTTTAAATATTAGAGAGATCTAAGAGTTCTCAGCACAGTTTAAAAAAATGTTTAGTATTTTTTTCAGTGACTTGACATATGTGGGTAATGTGGAATGATATATTTGTCTGGAATCCTGATTTAATACCAAAAAGCTGGCCTATCTAGCACTATTCCATCTTGTCCAGTTCTGTATATGACTGATGGTTCCAGCTGGAGAACTCTAACTATGCCCTGTTCATGCTGACTGGTCATGATAAGGTGAGATAACAGGAACAAGGTACACCTTACATCATACTGATGGTGAAAGGCAGAAAAATAATGCAAAAAGGTTTCATGATGAAAGGGAAATATGAAGGGTAGATCTTTTATAAGTTCAGATAACTTTTTAGTGAATTTTCAATTAGCATATTTGGAACACAATATAACATATAACCATGGCTATAGGTGTAACTTATTAAGATGTAGAAATGGGAAAATACAAGGGACTTTTGATGCATATAATGGGGTTGATTTACTAAAGGTAAAAAGACTGTGCACTTTGCAAAGGGCAGCTACACTCTGCAAGTGCAGTTTCTCCAGAGCTTAGTAAATGAGGTAAGGCTTCCTTTGGAAAGAGTACCCCATTACGTGCAAGGAAAATGAAAATAAAAATGCATTTTTGCTTGCATATGATTGGATGATGGAAGTCGGCAGAGTTTCTGCTCATTTACCAAGCTGTGGAGCAACTGCTCTTGCAGAGTGCAACTGCACTTTGCAAAGTGTACAGTGTATTTGCCTTCAGTAAATCAACCCCAATATCTTCTGGCTAAGTCTTGCTGATCAATTTTGTTACTGCACATCATTTAGTGATTGCAAATCCTCTCTATATAGTAAGGAAGGATGTAATTACATTAAATACTTTGTACTTGGCTGAGACACAGTTTATATCTTGTGTTAGAAGCAGTGATCGACCGATATTGTTTTTTTAATGCCGATACCGATATTTTGGTCATTAATATATTGATATTTTCGGACATGTAAAAACATTTTTTTTCAGGTACTCCTAGCGGAGGGATCTGGGGGTCTAAAAGACCCCAAATCCCTCCTCAGCACTGAAAAGCATTCAAAACGCCAAGTTTGGCTGTTTTGAATGCTGTAAGTTTTTTTAATTCGGCGCCATGTATTCGGAAGTGATGTCATGACATCACTTCTAGGTATTTTACATGGACACCGGCACATACGCACTTGCGACAGGGATACCATCTTTCACGGGGACACATCTTTATGTTACACCAGGTCTTCTCTTCCGCGGCGGTGGAGTTAGGGCTCTTTCACACGGTCTGCCTCCGTAGGCGGATCCGTGTTGCTCAGCGGGGATCGATCCACGATCCCCGCTGAGCCGGGCGGGTGACAGCTCCGTCTCTGCTTGCAGAGCGGAGAAGGAGGTGTCTCAGCCCCCGCTGCCCTCTATGGGGGATCGGAGGAGAGCGGACCGCTTGTCCGCTCTCATCAGATCCGCTCCACTCCGATTACTGAACGGATTGAAAAATAGGGTTTCCATCCGTCCAGATTTCAGCACAGGATCGGATGCGGAGGGCAGCGGGTGTCAGCGGAGGTGTCTCCGCTGACACCCGCTGCCCCATAGAGCTGCATGGAGGATCCGATCAGATCCGCCTAAAAAACTGACAGGCGGATCTGATCGGACCGCCCGTGTGAAAGAGCCCTAAGGATGCCCGGGTCTCCCGTTGGGACTGGAGACCCAGGTGAGCTGTGGAAGGCTGCGGGAGGGGGGAGACGACCCCTCCCGCTTCTTGTAATGACAGCCGGGGTGATGCCTCTAGCTGCAGGCATCAACCCGGTACATGCACTTTCCCTAAATATCGGCAATATCGGTAACCTTAGGGGACGATTCCGATATATCAGGGAAAGTGCATATCAGCCCCTGATATATTGATGTGGCCGATAATCAGTCAATCTCTAGTTAGAAGTGGCCATTGTCTGAACTTCGCACCATTTAGGGCCACTTTACACCTCTGCGTAAGAGGTGTGGCACTTTTTTGATTTTTAGTTTTAGGTACCTTATAGAAGCATTTTACATTCACACCTGTAAATGATGAGTTTGGATGATAATGCAACACAGGTGCAGCATAAATATTGTTTGTTAAAGTTCATGCATAACCCAGCTTTTTAAATTTAGTTTTGGTTACCGTATTAAAAGGTTACAACTCCTGTTAAGTTTTTGGTGATGGCTGTGTCCCAGCTGGGTAGATTCACCTCATCCTTTCTATTTGCACTATGATAGAAGGTGATGAAAAATATAAATTTTACAGCAGTCACCAGAACACAGTGTAGGGATACATTTTCCAATGAGGACACTTGTCCTGGTGACAACTGTCTAAAGGAGAAATTACCCCAACATTCAAACACAGTACTTAAACATAAGCTAAGTAACTTGGTATATGCAATACAGAGTAATGAGGAATGCAAAGGCATGTAAATTGGGGAGACAAACCAACCTCTTCACAAATAAATGGCCCAACATAAAAGGGAAAATTCTACAGGCCAATACTCAGCAGTTCTCATATACCTTAAAGTGATACTAAAGTCTGAGTTTTTTTTTTTTAAATAACAAACATGTTATACTTATCTGCTCTGTGAAGTGATTTTGCACAGAGCAGCCCAGATCCACATTTCACCGGGTCCCTCTTTGGCGCTTCTAGCCCCTCCCTCCTGTCAAGTGTCCCCACAGCAAGCAGCCTGCTATGGGGGCACCTGAGCCGTAATGCTAATTCTTTTGAGGACAGGGAAGTGCACAGTTTGGACAGAGAGGAGAACTGGTTCGCAAGAGGCATGGAAGACATACTGTAATTTACATCAAAATGGAACAACCATCCCTGAACTGGACAGAGGCCTTCAATATCATCTGTCTGTCACATATAATGCTGTATAACCAATTCCACACTGGTGATTTGAAAACAATTTACAACTTTACCCATGTAAATTGAAAAACTAACACCTATGCATGCTTCTTGATACCAATAAAAAAATTATGTAACTAGAACAGGGTGATTGCACAAATTTCACACATCCCATCCTGTTCTTGGACAACCAATATGTGCACATGATAAATGAATTGAGGTGTTTTAAGGTATGGATATAAATGCTGGGGTATTTTCCTGATCCCCATTGGAACTACTGAAGTGGCTTGGTAAGCTACAAAATGTCTTCCACATTAGACAAGTCCAACAAGTTAAATGTGACTACTTACTATTAGCTATACGCTCACTTTGCAGTGATCAAATCTTTCCAAAGAGATACAAACAGGAAATAAACTAAATTTGCTTTCTACAAGGATTGTGCAAAGATTGTAGCAGGTTCTTGTGGCACATCAATTTAGAAGAAAACTGACAGATGTCACATCACCTCCCATTGCTTCTGGTCAGTCAGTTGCCTGCCTGTGTTGATAAAAAGAAGTATATGCTTTTAAGCTTGACACATGCATTACATTATGTCTGCGTAATCTCTTTTTAGATTAAGCATCAACTATATAGTGGAAAGGCCTAGCTGGCTGCCTATTAATTGGATAGATGTTAGGTAGGGCCTCACACTATATAGTAAATCTAAATAAAACTGTACCATCAGATTGTAATGTGTGGGGCCAGCTTTGGACAATATGTTGATGCTTAATAGCCATGGCCTGGACTTTAGGGTTGTTGGACCAGCTGTGGATAAGATGTAAGCAAAAAGAAATGATGGCATGTAACCACTTCCTGCCCAGCCTATTGTCAAATGACTCTGGGCGGGACAATCGTCGTTCTGGATGGACGTCATATGACACAGCCAATGACTGATCAGTGTACTCACCCGCTGCCAATACCATATGATCACTGTGATCAATCACAGAAGATCACTTGACAATTGTAAACAATGGATGGTTTCCTTTCATGCCATTCATTGTGTACAACTGTGTTGCAAGATGTGATTGGTCACAGTGATCACATGGTACAGACAGGGCCAACTACAGCCCATCTGTGCTATATGATTAGCTGTGGCCACTCACAACAAAACACACTGAATGAATCAGTTTCATCCAGTAAAAATGGTTGCTTGTACCAGTGAAATTCACTGGTATACAGTATGCAATCATATTGTGTAAAATAAAAGAAAAATATCCTGATCACTTCCCCAGAGTAGTACAGTGTTACTAAGGGAACACTGTATTGCTCTGGTCACAGTGTGTTAAAAAAAATGTAAAAAAAAAAAAGTACAAATGCATTAAAAAAATAAAGAAAATATATATAAAATATTACTTTTTTTTTTTTTTTACATACTGTCACCAGTCAGTGTCCCTGATCACCACCCCAACCATTATCTGATAATGCTTTATCTGGTGACAAAAACAATTAATTTCTTTATTTTCAAATAAATTGTGACGAAAAATTACAACTTTAAAAAACTCACAATGCCTCGCCATTTGGGGGATATTTGTACTGTCCTGGCATTTTCACGCGTCAAGAAATTAGATTGTTGTCAGTACACCATGATTGATCAATTTTCAGATACATACAGTATCTCACAAAAGTGAGTACACCCTCACATTTTTGTAAATATTTGATTATATCTTTTCATGCAACAACACTGAATAAATGAAACTTTGCTACAATGTAAAGTAATAAGTGTAACAGTATAACCGTGTAAATTTGCTGTCCCCTCAAAATAACTCAACACACAGCCATTAATGTCCAAACCGTTGACAACAAAAATTAGTTCGCTCCTCCCTCCCAAGGTAAAATGTTCAAATTGGGCGCAAAGTGTCAATATTTTGTGTGGCCACCATTATTTTCCAGCACTGCCTTAACCCTCTTGGGTATGGAGTTCACAAGAGCTTCACAGGTTGCCACTAGAGTCCTCTTCCACTCCTCCATGATGACATCACGGACCTGGTGGATGTTAGAGACCTTGCGCTCCTCCACCTTCCGTTTGAGGATGTTCCACAGATGCTCAATAGGGTTTAGGTCTGGAGACATGCTTGGCCAGTCCATCACCTTTCCCCTCAGCTTCTTTAGCAAGGCAGTGGTCGTCTTGGAGGTGTGTTTGCAGTCATTATTGTGTTGGAATACTGCCCTGCGGCCCAGTCTTCGATGGGAGGGGATCATGCTCTGCTTCAGTATGTCACAGTACATGTTGGCATTCGTGGTTCTCTGAACTGTATCCCCCCAGTGCTGGCAGCACTCATACCATGACACTCCCCAGACCATGACACTCCCACCACCATGCTTGACTGTAGGCAAGACACACTTGTCTTTGTACTCCTCACCTGGTTGCCACCACACACGCTTGACACCATCTGAACCAAATAAGTTTATCTTGGTCTTATCAGACCACAGGACATGGTTCCAGTAATCCATGTCCTTAGTAGGGATGATCGAACGGTTCGGGTCAACCATCGGTTCGACCCGAACGTTGGGTGTTCGAAATTCGGCCGAATTCCGAACTTTTTGCTGAAAAAGTTCGGAATTCGGCAACCAGAACCGACCAAAATGCAATGGGACGGAAATGGGCTTTAAAAGCTTGTGAGTGGACCAGAACCATTAGTAAAAGCCAATTGAGGGGGCAGGAGAATGCTAGGAATGTGATTGGAGTGACTAGGGGGTCCAGAGGCCAATCATTAGTGAATACGCCCCCCAGTATATAAGATAGCCCCGCCAAATTCCTAGCATTGTAATACAGGGATGTGGAAGAGAGTGGAAGCAGTTCTGTTACTTCTGCTTCAAAAGTGTCATTTAGCAATTATTAGTGTGAGGAAAGGGATATCTAGTGTAGTTAGGGTGCTATTTTCTACTTTAGTTAGATTCAAAAATCTAGTTTCTGTAGGGAAAGTGTTAAGTGCCAGGGTGACCGTAGTGTAGTGTAGGGTGAACTGACTCTGACTGCTATGGCAGGGTGACCAAACCCTTCCATGTCAGGGTGACCACTATAGAGAAAAGATCGTTTCTCTTAGGTCACTTATAGAACAGGGATATGGCTTCTCGCCTGTCACCCTGCTTTTTGCTGCAGGCGTTTATAGGGCTTTTTTGAGGACATGTTTGGAGTCCGGCATGACATCTGAACTTCTGTATAGGGGTATATATACACACACATGTATGTATATATACACCTACACATATATAGGTGTGAAAGTAGCAGAACACTATGCTTGCGCTAATGAAATAATTACCAGGCATATGGTTCCGCTCCTATAACACCTATATATGTGTATGTGTATATATATACATATAAGTGTGTGTGTATATATACCCCTATACAGAAGTTCAGATGTTTTGCCTGCCTCCAAAGACTCCAAAAAAATGCCCATTTATATAGGGGTATATATACACACACACTTATATGTATTTTACACATACACATATATAGGTGTTATAGGAGCAGAGCCATATGCCTGTTAATTATTTCATTAGTGCAAGTATAGTGTTCTGCTACTTTCACACCTATATATGTGTATGTGTATATATACATATAAGTGTGTGTGTGTATATATATACCCCTACACAGAAGTACAGATGTTATGCCTGCCTCCAATAACCCCCAAAAAATACCTAAAAAAGCGCTTGCTACAAAACCAGCAAGGTGTGAAAATAGCGGAGCCATATCCCTGTTCTATATTAATTCTAATACAAACTACCTTTTTTTCTGGTTCTGGACATGCTACAGAGCTGAAACTTCACAGGTACACCTTTTAGACCCCCCAGACACTAAATCCAAAGAAATCTCTTTTTTTTTTTTCAATAATTGGCTCTCTATCAAAAATGACAAATTTTAAGAACTTTTGTGTGATTAATAGTCCCTGGGGCATGACCCAGAACCCTAGGCACTTTTTAGGGGCATTTATTGGGTTTTAGGGCTTCAAAATTGTATTTTTTTATTCCAGAAGTTCGGGTCCCATTGATTTCAATGGGGTTCTGAAATCCGGGCCGAACTTTCTGGAAGTTCGGGTGTTCTGGTCAAACCGAACTTTTGAAAAGTTCGATCATCCCTAGTCCTTAGTTTGCTTGTCTTCAGGCTTTCTTGTGGATCATCTTTAGAAGAGGCTTCCTTCTGGGATGACAGCAATGCAAACCAATTTGATGCAGTTTGCGGCGTATGGTCTGAGCACTGACAGGCTGACCCCCCTACCCCTTCAACCTCTGCAGCAATGCTGGCAGCACTCATACGTCTATTTCCTAAAGAAAATCTCTGGATATGACTCTGAGCACGTTCACTCAACTCCTTTGGTTGACCATGATGAGGCCTGTTCTGAGTGGAACCTGTCCTGTTAAATTGCTGTATGGTCTTGACCACCATGCTGCAGCTCAGTTTCAGGGTCTTGGCAATCTTTTATAGCCTAGGCCATCTTTATGTAGAGCAACAATTCTTTTTTCAGATCATCAGAGAGTTCTTTGCCATGAGGTGCCATGTTGAACCTCCAGTGACCACTATGAGAGAGTGAGAGCGATAACACCAAATTTAACACACCTGCTCCCCATTCACACCTGAGACCTTGTAACAGTAATGAGTCACATGACACCGGGGAGGTAAAATTGCTAATAGGGCCCAATTTGGGCATTTTTACTTAGGGGTGTACTCACTTTTGTTGCTAGGGGTTATAAACATTAATGGCTGTGTGTGGAGTTATTTTGAGGGGACAGCAAATTTACACTTTAATACAAGCTGTACACTCACTACTTTACATTGTAGCAAAGTGTAATTTCTTCAGTTTTGTCACATAAAAAGATATAATAAAATATTTACAAAAATATAAGGGGTGTACCCACTTTTGTGAGATACTGTATACCATAGTTTGTGGACTGTATAACTTTCCTACAAACTAAATAATAAAAAAAATTTGGGTTTTTTCATCAAAGAAATGTAGCAGAATACAGTTGGGACTAAATTTATGAATAAAGATTATTTATTTGCAAAATTGTATTAAAGAAATAAAGAAAAACACATTTTTTTTGTTTATTTAGCAAAAAATAAAAAATCCAGTGGTGATTAAATACTACCAAAATAAAGTTATTTTTGTGTGGAAAAAATGATCAGGCGCGGGGGAAAGAGGGGGGAGCCAAACCTCTGGTTCGTTTTGCAGCGACGAACTGACCTGAAGTGGTAGCGGGTACCTGTCAAAGCCAGGTACCTGCTCTCACCCCCCCCCCCCCCAAAAGGTGCCAAATGCGGTAGCGGAGGGGGGGGGGAGAAGGCAGACAAGCGGAGCTTCCCCTTTTGGGTGAAGTTCCACTTTAAATAGTTTAATGGTAAGAAAAGCACTGATTTCAGCTGCTAATAAATCCAAATAAAAAGCCAAACTGCAGAATTACTGCTACCTAATCAGTTTATTGTCATATTTCACTAGCAGACTTGCCAAAGTAAAACTGGCATTTTAAAACAAAGTTTATTGTTTAAAATGTACTGGTTAAATGTACCTCTCCTGTTAGTACTATTGGTTTTTCTCAATATGGTTCATGGAAATTTTTTTATCTCTTGGAACATTTGAAGCAGATGCCCATGATAGCGACCAATGATTTTGGATTGCATAGGATCTCATACTTATAGTCTAAGTTATTCACCAGAATAATATGAGAAAGTCACAATCTTGTAATAAATAGTTTATAACAAGCATCATTTCTTCATTATTTTGCAGGCTGCTTCCATCCTTTACATTAAAAGATGCTTCATGTGATGACGATAATTTATTACTGGACCTTTTATTGACAATGACACATCCGTTTCTGAAAAGGTAATTCACAAAATGGCTTAAATGATCATTGTGGTTTATAATATATTGTATAGTAATATACATCTGAAATCAAAGTACTCTTGCTTGTGCAGGATCCATTACGGTACAATGCATAGTGAAAATGGAATAATGTGGAAAGTAACCCTTGGAACACAAACAATAACGGGGCTGAACACCAGTAACCAAATTGTTGTGCTAAACACAATGAGCCATTTTTTTTATAATGTGTGCCCCTACTGCTTATACCATTATGCACATCATAACTTTACTTGGTTACTTGTGTAGCATGATTTCCAGGCATTGGGCCTGATGTGGGTCTGCCACGGTTACCGGAAACGCCAGCAGCCCCTTTAAGCTGTGTGAGATTTGAGTCAAAGACCAGTCCGGCATCTTTGGTTTGTTTTGTTTATTTTATATTGGGGATGGGAGAAGGGAATTAGTGGGATACTCTTCTGGCTCAACTAGGAACAAATGGGACACTTTGAAGAAAAATGCCTTTCACTGCTGTCTTGACGCTGGCCGGATGCCGACCAACGATTGCTGGCGCTTGAAAAACACTGACTCGCTGAACTGTACTTGAACTTGATTTCTGACACTGTGGTTAGCTCAAAAGTCCCGAACACTGCTCCCTCCAGTCCTTGCTGACTGAGGTAGCCTCTGTATACTGCTTCTGCAACTCTCAACACTGTACCCGGCACACTGCACGCTGTACACTTTAACACTTCAGGGCCCAACCGGTGGTGCCCGCTCTGTACTTCAGGGTCCTCTCACTAGGCACCCCCTCTACACTTCAGGGTCCTCTCACTAGGCACCCTCTCTACACTTCAGGGTCCACACACTGGCACCCTCTTTGCTCTTCAGGGTCAACACTGGCACCCCCTTTACACTTGCTCCTGAACGGCTAGTTAGCTCCTTGATCCCTATGACCTTCACCGGAGTGGTCCCCTCTCTCTGGGCAGACCCCCAGGGGCAGTTTGCAGTAGTCACAAACTGGGAATGCTTTCCTGAAACTTGACCCCTCTAAGCTCCACCGGTCCTCGGCACACCGGATCCTCTCTGCAGCCCAGCTCAGCCCTCGGTCCCCACTGGCAAGCCGCCTGGGACACCCGATTCCTCTGACAGGAGGAGAGACAGCGTACTCTCCCTCATGGGACTCTGCTTTCCGCCAAAGATGCTGCGTCATGTGCTCCCCTCAAACTTATACTCACTCCCAGCATGCTGTGCGGCAGAATCTGCCTGAGTGTGTCATTGGCTGGGTTTCCTCCACTGCCCAATGAGAACCCTCTCATTGAGCACAGTGGGGAGACTCCCCAATCTCAACAGCCACACCTGGGAGACATGACACCCCAGCTGAAAATCATGGCCCTTCTGATAAAGCAGACAAGGCCCACTATACTTTACCTAGCACCTACCTTGTAGGGTGCTACACTTGGTTATGTGAGAATTTACCTCCTGGTAAATTAAATCTGCAGCCATGAATAAGGGCATAACAGGCTGTATAGTCAGAGGTGCCTCTAAAACTTCTTTGCATAATGTTTCTGCCTGTGGTCAAAACCTAGTACGGAACATAGGGGGTTAGTCTAAAAACCAATACGTGGTAATCCTTTTTAATTAATCAAATGAATTGCTTATTAATTTAAAAAAATATGAACATGAACTGGCTACAATGAATTACTGCAAATCATTGTGCTTCAATTGTCATCAATATCTTTATAATATTATATGGCAAAAATGTTAAAAGGTCAGTTCACCCAAAACTTTTATGGGTGGACTGTGGTGGGTTGACTTCCCAACCGGTCTCGGGGGCTCTAAAGGCCGTACACACGATAAGAAAATCGGAAATAAAAGTAGTCTGATGAACAATCTGCTAATTTTCGAATCATTAGTATAGTGCTTTCGATAGCCGATTAGGAATTTTCAGACAACAAAAACTGAATGTGCAGGCTTTAAAATTTTTACCGTACGTGAACACAACCTCCGATTTTCATTTAATTAGTACAGTTTTCATCCAAAGAGCAAAACTATGCATGCTCGGAAATGAAGGAATACATTCAAAACAATTCAACACTTGACATCACTTCTGAAGTTAAATTCTGTCGTGCAATAATTTACATATGAAAGCAACCTCTTCACTTTCGATATGAGATTAGCATGGAACAAAAAACAGACGAAAATGAGTCCGATAATCTGATCATGTGTACGAGGCTTTACAGTGGGAGGGGTTTTCTAAAACTGGAGCACTTAGAATTTGGTGCAGCTGTGTATGGTAGCCAATCAGCTTCTAACATAAGCTTGCTCAAATAAGCGTTGACAATAAAACCTGGAAGCCAACTGGTTTGTATGCATAGTTGCACCACATTTTGCATGCTCCAGTTTTAGTAAATTTCCCCCAGTGAGTCTTCTTTGCTGCCGATTATGGCTCTGTCCTTCCACCACTTTTTCTGCTGCATTTCGCAAGAATGTAATGTTTGGCATTTTATACACCAACATCTTTCTATTGGAGGTCCTGGTATTATAAGAAATTTTTAGTTGAATCAATCCACCACAATAAACCGAAAACTGCTTTATTAATTTTGAATGGATTGGCTCTTCTAAGATCTAAAGCTGTAAATGTAGGATATATGCATTTCTAAAGCACTTCATTCCTCTTTGTAGTAGCACTGGCATTCTGGCACATGATTAGATGTGCTGAAGGGCTCTGCCCGGCCTTCAGGTCCTCGCAGAGTCCTTCAGCACAACTGCTCATGTGCAGGAGATTTTCCAAGCATTTGTAAAAGTGACAAATGGTTTGGGACTTCATAATACTAATGTCTTTGTGTATGCACGGGAAACCTGCATGTGCGTAGATGTGCTGCAGGGCTCACTTGGGACCCAGAGCCCTGCTGCACAAATGTCATTCTCCCCTAAAAAAAAATACTAATAGATAAATAGATATTCAATTATAAATGAGGGAACAGGAATGTGGTAGGGCAATATGACGTATACACTAATATGCAGGTCCTCTTTAAAAGCTGTCCTAAACGCTCATATCAGTGTGAAATCCTTGCTTTGTTAACACTTAGCCTGTTTGCAGTCAGTGTAGATAAACATGCCTGCAGACCAGGACTGAGATCAATAAGAGATGCATCTGCCCCACTTACCTATTTTATTAGATGGGGTTGATTTTCCAAAAGAGTAGAAACTGATCACTTAGTAAAGTAAAGATGAGAGAGACCCGGGAGAGCTACTGCTCTCATGCACATCACTGGATCGAGATGGAATTTAGCTAAATATAAGAGGGGGCTGCGGGGAGGGGAGATGCACCCAGAAGGCTATATACCTTAATGCAGAGAACCACTTTAATTAAGCACTGTTCATTTCCCTTATCTCAAATCCAGAGGCATCTCTGGTGCCTCCCTTGTTCTCACTCCTGATTTGTCTGTTGCTTTCTAAACTTTACAGTGCAGACCACAGACAGTTCAAATGTAAACAATGCAATGTTTACACTCACTTGGACAAGTGATGACACCTTTAACCACTTCCGGACCAGAAGATTTTACTCCCTTAATGACCAGGCCGCTTTTTGCGATACGGCACTGCGTTACTTTAAATGACGATTGCGCAGCCGTGCGATGCTGTACCCAAATAAATCTGATGTCCTTTTTTTCCCCACAAATAGAGATTTATTTTGGTGGTATTTGATCACCTCTGCGGTTTTTATTTTTTGTGATATAAACAAAAAAATGTTTTTACTTTCTGCTTAAAAATTCAAAAATCTAATTTTTTCATCAATTTAGGCCAATATGTATTCTGCCACACATTTTTGGTAAAAAAAATCCAAATAAAAGTTTGCACAAAAGTCATCGCGTCTACAAACTAGGGGATAGATTTATGTCATTTTTATTTATTTATTTATTTTTTTACTAGTAATGGCGGTGATCAGCAATTTCTAGTAGGACTGCGACATTGCGGTGGACAGGTCTGAAAACTAACTGACACTTTTGACACTTTTGAGGGGACCAGTGACATCACTCCAGTAATCAGTGCTAAAAATTATTGTACTAATGACACTGGCAGGGAAGGGGTTAGCACCAGGGGCGATCAAAGGATTACATGTGTTCCTAGGGGGTGTTTTCTAACTGTGTGGGGGATGTACTCACTAAACGAACATAAAGATCTGTGTTCCTAAAAAGCAGGAACACAGGATCCCTGTGTTCATCTCTGACAGAACAGCGGTGTGCCTTGTTTACATAGCGATCGCGGGTGGCCGGCGGACATCGCTGATTGGCGGGTCTCGCGTAATAAAGCCAACCTACCGCAGTAAAAGTGCAGCGGCTGGTCAGCAAGTGGTTATACAAGACTTACCTCCCTTCCTGACCAGGTCCTTTTTTTTTTTGCGATACTGCACTCCATTATTTTAATTGACAACTGTGCAGACATGCAACGCTGTACCCAAATTAAACCGATGTCCTTTTTTCCCACAAAATAGAGTTTCTTTTGATGGTTTTCAATTTGTTGCGCTATACACAAAAAATGTTGTGTATTGACAATTTTGAAAAAAAAAAAATGTTTTTTACTTTCTGCTATTAAATATATCCAATAAAAAAATGTAAAAGAAATATCAAATTTCTTCATCAATTTAGGCCAATATGTATTCAGCTACATATTTTTGGCAAAAAAGAATCCCAATAAGCGTATCTTGGTTGGTTTGCACAAAAGTTATAAGGTCTACAAGCTATGGGATATTTTTATGGAATTTTAATTATTTATTTTTACTAGTAATGGTGGCGATTAACAACTTATAGTGGGACTGCAATATTTAGGCGGAAAAATCAGACACTAACTGACACTTTGTGGGAACATGTGACTCTAATATAGTGATCAGTGCTAAAAATATGCACTGTCACTGTACTAATGACATTGGCTGGGAAGGGGTTAACATTAGGGTATTAAAGGGGTTTACTGTGTGCCTAGCCAGTATTTTTGTACAGTCTGGAAGGTGCTTTTACTAGGAGAAGACATTGACCCTTGTTTATTTTCTGCCTCCGTACCAAATGATTGTCAGATGGCGGCGGACATCGAGTCCATGGTACCTGTAGATCAGCTCCCACTATGTATAATCACAGTGGGTGCGGGCCGGCGGTGGCGTGCATGCACACCCCCTATCCAGAAGTTTTGAATCACATACAATGTACGTGATCGGGCACAGCAGTGCCACCTTGCCGTCATATATGTAAGTTATACGGTCGGTGAGTGGTTAAAGGCACAGGGTAAAGTTGGCCATACATGGATTGAAATTCAGCCAATTCAGCAGGGACCAGCTGAATTGTGATCCATGTATGTGCTGGGTGATTGGACAGAAGTTGATCTACTGATCAACTTCTGTACAACTGCCCTGTCTAAATTTTGCTGCTCAATCAAGGCTGCCGGATATAGCCGCTTGCTCTGACCAGTGTAATCTGATGGCTGGGAAGTTCAAATGTGTGGATAGAGAAATTGGGTCAGTTTTTATTTCGTTCAACCTGCTGGTTAAAGGAATAAAATTGATTCATTTATGGGCTCCTTAAGAAAAGATACAGATTATATTTGTAAAAAATGTGTAAATTAAGTTTAGTAACCCATAGCAATCAATTAGGATTCAGGATTCAGAATTAGAATTTGTGAGTTATTTCACCTAAGAAGTAGAGAACAGCAAGACCCTCTGTTGAGTTTTTATTGTTATCTGTATCCCACATTGGCCAGGTATCAGGTATAACAGGAGGTAAAAGGAAATCTATCTAATGGGGACACAGAAAGAAAAACAATTTTTTGGCACATTGCTAAAGTTCAAATCTTCATTAAATCTTTATTAGTGTTCCCTCTGAGGAGATTTGCATTAACTTCATTTCATATTATAGGTGGCAGGCATAGCAAAACGCGACAGAAATCTCCCCAAAGGGGTCACAAATAGCATTTATAAGCCAATAGATCTAAAGGTCTAATTTCTAAAAATAAGACCTACCTATTGAGTAAATGTGTTTTTAAATGACAGCTATCATGTAACTAGATCATGATAGTGTTCTATGATGTTGTATAGTGTGAATATTTGCTGTAAAATCATAAAATACGCATTGTCTTTCTTTGTTGTTTTGTTTATTAAACAGTGTTCAGTAACAAAAATAATATTAAAATACAAATAATATAAAATACAATAATTTGTGTTGTACACGAGTAACTATGTGCTCTGTGGTTGAAAGGAGAGGAGTCCCTTGAAAAAAATAATTAGCACTTTATTCAACTTTCAACATTCAACTTTCTTATGGCGACAGTAAAACCGTTTTGTGGAATTGAGGCATTGCTTAAAATGTCCATCACAAATCCATCTTTAGTTCCAGATATTTGGCTTGGCACTTTAACATTGTAACAAGATTGCAAAAAACTGGGTAGGCTTTTAATGTCAGTTTCTTAGTTACAGCATTACATACCTCCCAAGTTTTTAAAGCTAATTGTGAAATAATGAAGCTCATAGTTTTGCCAAAACTACACCACACCAACTGTTGGCAAAGTGCCATCACTTTGGGGTTAACAGTTGCTTCCCTTAAAATAGGAGCCACTAGGATGTATAGCACAGGGTGTATAATCTTTGGTAGAATAATTGTGTTCATTGTTCAAAAGTATGCTGTATTGATAAGTAAATAGATTGAAGATCCTTGAAGAAGAGGCATTGGGTATTTTGTCAGTGTGCTGTAATGTCACAGTCAATGGCATTCTGCATACGAAATCATCATGGAAATTAGCTGCAAAAGTATCCAGTGTGTCAAGCCTCATGAAGACATATGGGGGCTGCTCAGTTATCCAGATGTTTTCTCTTCCCACGTGAGTTCAGCAAGAGCTTGTGTAAGAGACAGACCAGCTTCTCTCTGTTTTTCGTATTAGTATAGATGTGCTTGGTGTCTCTTAGCTGCATCCACAAGCCTCAACAATCATATCAGGAATGTCAGTCTTTACAATATTGTTATTTCTATCAAAGTACAGCATAGACAGTGGCCGTCTTTTGGTTGGTACACAACAAGAGCTCCCTGCTGTCTGAATATTGTTGGCCTTGATGAGATTAAAGACTGTGGTGTGGAATGAGGCAGCCATGCCAGGTGCACCAGCAACATGCATTGGGCAAAGCCCCATGCAGTAATTGATCTGGTACCCCTCAGGTTTTATTATCCAGTCATTCCACCCAATATCCTTGAACTCTACATAATAGTCTTTCCTGCAACAAAGGTTGGAGTTTTGGTCGCATTTGAGGCTTCTTTTTGCAATGTGATGGCTCCTTTCCTTTACCTTTGCTTGAGCTACTAGAAAAGGCTGATGGGAATCACTGGGATTGACCATAAATGGCATATTTTGGCATCCGTCACAGTCAATTTCTAGTTTCAGACTTTTATTCTCGTCATCAAAGAAGTCCTGAAGAATCTGCTTTAATGAAAATGTCTGCCAGCCACTCCATCTTGGCTCAAGGTATTTTTCACTGATGAGGGTGCGTGTCCCCTGTGGCTCTTGGATCATGTGCAATCTAATAGTCTGACTATCTTGACCAGTCCTGTTTGACTTAAAGAAGACCCACAGATGAGCCTGGAGAACATGCACATTTTGTTCATTGTCTCTAGCAAATTGGAATGTCAGCTTTGTACTGGATTCATTGTAATCTGTAAAGAAAGAAAGAGTAAATGGATTACTTTATGGGTTTAAGAACTGAGGACACAAAATAGCCCTGTAAAAATGCACCCCTGGCCTTCATATTTGTACTTTGGAATATCCCCTTTTAAATGTTACATAGATTATGGCAATGATTTTTTAAATTAGCACTGAAATCATTAAATAAAAACCTGTACTGAGAGAAATAACGACACTGTAAATGCTGACCACCTTCTGAAAATGCTAGATGTCTGGCTGTCTCTAAAATTCTGACCCAAAACCAATAAGTTATTAAAGTCAGATAATACCAGTTAGAAGGTATTGGACTTGATTGGTACCAAAAGAAGTACAGCCGCATGCAATTAAAATAACAATATTTATTACAAGATATAAAAAAATATTCACAAATATTAAAAACATTAATAAGACCAAATTACTGTGGTATTGATGTTTTTAATATGTTATAATATTTTTGTATATCTTTTAATAAATATTGTTTCATTTAAATAAATTTGGCCATCCTTCTTTTGGTACCAGTAAAGTCCAATATCTTCTAGCTTGGTATTATATGTTTCAGATGTATAAGATACCCCATACATAGCCCTTCTTTTTCTTTTCAAAATGTATTAAAGTCAGAGTGAAATCAAAGCATCTAAACTGCATACTTATGGCACTTTACCACTACAAGTACCGGCTTGGCTCTACTTGGCCCTGCTTGGCCCTGTTTGGTTTTCCACTGCATGGTACCGCATGGTATGGTGTTGGAGCGGTTCGGTACGATTTGGTATGGTTTGCTTTTCCACTAAAGTAGTACTAAAGTAAGTGGATGGGATAGTGGGTGGGATAACAACGATTCTCTGACCAATCAGTGGCTAGTAGTGACAAACAGTCAGCTGCATGCAAAGGATTGTGGGATATGGTACCAGTATGGTACCTCTTGGAACCACAATTGAGGTGGTACTGTTTTAGAGAGCCATACCATTCGGTTCCATGTAGTGGAAAAGCGCCGCCGTACCGTACTGAACCGTTCCTACACCGTACCATGCGGTACCAGCAGTGGAAAAGCACAAAAGCGAGCCGAACCGTTCGGGTCCATGCAGTGGAAAAGCACCATTAGTCATTAGTCATTTATTTCACTTAAGAAGAGAGTAGACAAGGGTAAGACCCTCTGTTCATTTTGTTTTTTTATCTAATGGGATCGGGTATCAGGAAGAACAGGTGGTTAAAGGAAATCTACCCAATGGGGACACAGAAAGAATACGTTAAGTTGAAATCTTCATTAGATCTTTATTTTTGTCAGTGTCCCCACTGAGGAAATTTGCCTTCACTTCCAGGGCAAAAAGTAGGAACAATGTTAGCTCAGAAAATGCCACCAGTTTATGAGGATAAAATCAAACAGTTTCACTCCTATGTCATACAACTTTTGAAAAAATATGATTTTGAACCATGTCAGATTGCAAACATGGATGAGGTGACTCTCAATTTTGATGTGCCTTCCAATAGAACTGTTGACGTGAAAGGAATCAAAACAGTGGCAATCAAAACAAGTGGCCATGAAAAGACACACTATACTGCTGTGCTAAAGAGACAAATACCATCTGGCATTATTGTGCAAGTTCAAGAGAATGGATGGCTGAATGAAGACATTATGGCCATTTGGTTTGCAATGGTTTGGTCCAGAAGACCTGGAGGGCTCTTGAAGAAGCCAGCTCTGCTTGTCTTTGATCAGTTCTGAGCATATTTAACAAAAAAGACAAAAAGAGTTGCATCAGATTTGCAAACACACCTAGCAGTTTTTCCCGGTGGACTTACAGGTCAGCTACAGCCACTAGATGTTTCAATCAACAAACCATTTAGAGCCCTGATGAGAGAAGAATTAAGTAGATGAATGCAAAAATCAGGTGATAACCTGACACTGACAGGAAGAGTGAAAAAAACAACCATTACTGAGGTCTGCAATTGGATCCTAAACTCATGGTATGGCATCTAGTGGCTGTAGCTGACCTGTAAGTCCACCGGGAAAAACTGCTAGGTGTGTTCGCAAATCTGAAAAACAACCATTACTGAGGTCTGAAATTGGATCCTAAACTCATGGTATGGCATCTAGTGGCTGTAGCTGACCTGTAAGTCCACCGGGAAAAACTGCTAGGTGTGTTTGCAAATCTGAAAACCAACCATTACTGAGGTCTGCAATTGGATCCTAAACTCATGGTATGGCGTCAAACAAGAGGTGATTGTGAAGTCCTTCAGGAAATGTGGAATCAGCAATGCCATGGAAGGAACTGAGGATGATCTCACATATATACTGTATATAGACAGTGACTCAGAAGACAGCAGTGATGCAAGAGAAGTTGAAGAAATTGAAACTGATGAAGAAGAGAGCAGTGATGCAACAGAGGCTGATTAAAGTGATATGCTGCATAATATCATAGTACGGGTATGTAAACGATACCTGCAGTACCGGTAATTACTAAATAAAAATGTGTTCTGTTTTATGTTTATAATATTGATTTCTGAAGTTTGGATTGGAAAAGTGGGGGTCCTCTTATACATGGGGGCGTCATATACATGGAAAAATATGGGTACTCTTATTTTACCATGGAGTTAGTCAGGGAAATACATATATATAAAGCTACCTGAATTAGAGAGACTTTCATGTAAAGAGCTGCAATGGTAGACTATACAAGGCACCACAGTCTCCAGAGAACCTGAACCATATTGCTCACCACATCCTTATTTATATACCATGTAATAAATTATGGTGTGAGTAAGGTGACATGTCATGTGTATGAGGATATACAATGATGATATTCTACAGAAGTTTACAATTTTGATCAGACCATTAACACAGCCATTAGATGCCACTGTTGTATCTTTGGTTGCCATAGAAAGTTCAGTGAAGCACAACAAATGACTATGTTCAAAGTGGCCATTCAAATAAGGACTAGTCTCCTGACCCCAATCAAATTTAGACAAGCCAATTTGTTATAGATTTAGCTATACACCTTTTCTGGCCAAATCCCAAGGATCCAGTCATCTGGCACTCCTGAGCTTCAAGTCATGTTGAAATTAATACATTTGCAAGTTAACTACTGTATATACATGGGACGATGTGATTAAATGATGATGAGACTTTCACTCCCACCCAAACAAAATCTGTTCAGTGAACAAGGGTGAAATAATGCACTGTTAATACATATGTGTATTTAAATTGTTCTAAAACAATCAATTATGGCTATAAATTACTGGAGTGTATGATCACCATAACAAAGTAGGATAATAAAAATTCAGTGAAGTATTATGAATGAAGGCCTCAACTGTATTCTTAGTTTGTTCTAATAGATGACAGCCTTGACTTCTAATATCAGCAACTGAATAGCAGGCATGTTGTTGAACTACATGCTCCAAAATGACCTGGCCAGCATTATCTGATGGGCTTCTGCCAGGATTTTGTACTGTACAAACAAGAGCAGCCTGGTTGGGATTACGTTATGCAGCTAAATATTTTAATAATTATCTATCTCTCTAATTGTATACTATGCATATATACTAGTTTGGGCTGTATGTATCACTGACTAATAGAATTACAATAATTTTTCAATAATTTGCACGCTTGACTTGTTAGCATCATATCATGAACTTTGTCATGCAGTGTTGTGTCTGGAAACTTGGTTTGTCCAAAGTCACAGTCCTGTGTATTTGTCTCTGGTCATGTAGATAATTTGCTCTCACGAACCTGCATAGCAGGTCAGGCTGATACCAGTGACGCCCCTTGAAGGAATTTGAACAGTGTTTTAAATTGTAATATTTTCAATAAAGATTAGTTTTCTATTCAATAACATTTTTTGCATTTGTATGGCCCAGTGATGTTTTTACCTTTATCATAAGATAAGCTGTAAAAATGTGTTTAAAAAAGAAAAAGTGCAGCTATTTCACAAAGCAGTGACATCGATTTAAGGGCTTTGGAACCAAGCACTAATATTGTCCTTTTTTTGGTGAACCTACATTTTATTCATGGTGAAAATTTGTTAAAAACATAGATTCAGTCCTGCAAGGGAAATGTAGGGGCTTTCTGAAAAAGTAGATGTGAAAAGTACAGTAACCCCTAACAACCAAAACAAATATTTCAGTTTAGAACAGTTGAAACAAAAAAAAAAACATGTTGTAACTTTAGCTATTAACATAACACACCCAATTAAATGCCCCCTAATTAAATATTTTAAAAAACAATATAAAAAATAAAATGATTCTGTTGTTTAGTACTACTGGTCCAAGGAAACACATCGCATACAAGTTCTTACCTGATTCTGCAAAGCTGATAATTTCGTAGCTTTGTTGGTCTGTCTCAGAGGTGTCACTATCACCGTCCCAGTTTGAGGACCCGAACAGACCATCCATATGTGGCTTGGTTAAATGGAGCCTGCGCAGGGCATTCACCACCGCTCCTCTAGGAATTGGATGAGTGATGTTCGGTCTCTCCTTTAGATGGAGCTTCTGGAGAATTTGTTGCTTAGCCACTTCGATCATCACATCTTTGTCTTGCACTCCACAGGAGGGACATTCACTTCTTCTTCCTCCGCCATGTGTAGATGCTGCCCAAGCACCTAGCAGAGTAAGCAGATAAAAAAAAAAGCCTTCTCTCTGGAAATGAGAAGTCATCGTGCCAAAAGTCTTAAAAAGTAAAGATGTTGAAAAAAGGAGAAAGCACTGATGATGACTGATGAGAAAGGGTCAAGTCTCTTTCACCTACCACTTTCTTTCGCTTTTCTGCAGCTGTGGGTACTGCTCAACTAGCATCCTGCTTTTAACATAAACCTGGTCCAGCATAAGCTGTCATGTGGCTATTGAGTCTGGGATTAACTCCAAGACACCCTCCGTCTGATGATAGGTCAAAGATACAGATTCACAATAAGTATTATAACTGCAGGTGGATCAAAGAAGTTGATCTTAGGTAAAGTTAGAACCTAGCTCTCCCTATGCCCTTATAGTAAAGGGAAGATTAGAGAAAGACCCAACTACTACTGCAACCATGCAAGTCTTTCACGTATAACCTATAAAATATCCCTAGTCAAACAGGTGCTATCCCTTCACTTCAGCTTTCGTAGTTATGTTAGCTGAACATGTAATGTGAAAGCATGCTTGATTTCCACTAAGCCTCTGCCTCTTGGTACACTGCCCTATATACTGAGACTAGGAATTACACTCTCCACCTCCTCCCCTTACTGCCTGTCTCTCATAAAGCTTATGTACACTGTTGGTGTTAAATATTATTTGCCCTTTTGGCACAGGCATTCATCTGGAACACACAACCTTCTCTTATCATAGATTGATTGCTTCACCCCTCCACTTTTATTTACTCCCCCCACCTTTGTCAAAACCAATAGCCATGTGGAGTACAAGGTACTTGTCTTAGGTAAAAAAATGTGGGAATGTAGGTGAAGTTGATGCAGAAAGAAAGAGTTTTTCTAACTTTCTTCTGGTTCTTTTTCCAAAATCCATTAAAAGTCCTGAGCAAATGCACAGCTTATTACTACAATGAAGACAAAGAATATTATTGTTATAGAACTCTCATGAATGCAAACACATTCTCACTGGCATTCCCTGCACATCTCCGACAAAACTTACTGCATTTATAATGTAGTGAATGTGAGGCTAGTGAATGGTGATGCTGGTGAATATAGTGTCAACGTTTTTTTGTACAGTAGGAGAAGTTTTGGCTAAATCTGCTATGAATATGCAGTAAAAATGCAAGATCTCTAAAAATATAGTAGAGCAAGGTACAGATGATTCATATTAGTAGCTTGGTTTCCAAATATACCTAAAAAACGACATCTTATTTGGTCAATCTATAGATTAAAAAGTTAGGTATATTTTCACTAATTCTTGAACCCCTATGACTACAAAGTGAAGCGATTGGGTGTAGACATCGTACTTGACTATTTATTAAATAACAACTCACAATCAAGATCTACTCTTACTTAAAATTATACTCTAATTTTATTCCCCTAAATGTGCATGATAGGCTGTTAACTTATACAAAACTATAAAATTTATTTTTATTAAATACAGACAAAGAATAAACACACACACACATTTAAAACCACCTACAACCAGGGCTGGCCCAAGTCATTGTGCTGCCTGGGTCCAAGAATGAAATGCTGCCCCCCCCCCCCAAAAAAAAAAATCACGCCCACTAAAAGGCCCCACATTCATTATTTTATATAAATATACAATCTATAAAATATTATATATACTGTTATCTTCTTCCATAACTCCCCACCGGACAGGTCCACCAAACACCCACTGTCTGTCCTCAGTCCTCCTATCACTCCTGTGTCTGCCGCACCCACCGCCCTAGAAGATCCAGCCTGCCCACGTGAGACGGAGTGCACTTATGTCTGATGTCATTGCGCACACCACGATCACGTGAGGGACGTTCCCCAGTGGAGACACTGCGCCTCCTCATACTGCGTTTGCACTAGGGGCAGCAGTATAAGGCTCCATGTACACGGGACGTTGTTAAAAGTCCCTTTGAATGCTGGAATTTTTAGGACGTTTGAAACGTCCGTTCGGTCGCGTTTGTACCTGCGTTTAGCGGGCGTTTAGCAGCGTTTGTGGGCGTTTGCGTTTAGAAGCGTTCCTAGAGGTGAAAAAAATTATTTCCCTTTAAAATGGAAAAACGCGAACGCTAAACGCGGGTCATCGCATTCAGACGCGTTCGGACGCGTTTGGACGCGTTCGGACGCGTTTGTGCGTTTGGAACGCCGGGAAACACACGTTCGAACGCAAATAATTGCGTTCTAAAAACAGTCCCTGAACGCAACTGCCTGCAAATGACTGTAAACAACCTGGTGTACATGGACAGATAAGATAAAATGTAGATGGGTTCAGGGGCTTCTGAAAAAAACGCCCAACTGCTCCTAAACGGCCATTTCCAGCGTCCCGTGTACATGGAGCCTAAGATGGGGAGATGCTGCCCATAACGCGCCACAAACTGATGACACACAAAACTGCTGGAAAAAAGTCTTGGGAGTCAATTTTCTGCCCCTCTCAAAGTGCTGCCTGGGTCCAATGGACCCAGCGGGACCCATGGTAGGGCATCTGAAAGTCAATGAGATATATTAGGTAACAAGTAAACATGTTGTCCCTGAGGTTGACATGTTGAAAGCAGAAAAAAATGGGCATTGCAGTTTGTTGTGTATGGGGCTGCATAGCCACAGACCAGTCAGGGTGCCCAGGTTGGCCCGTGTCCACAGACAAAAGGGACTACATAGAAACATAGTGACAGCAAAAGAAAAAAGGCTGAGTAGTCCAACAGGTCTACTCATTTCTTTTTTTTTTTCTTTTCCTTAACTTTATTGTCTGAGTATAGATCTTTGTTTGTCCCAAGCATGTTTGAAGCCATTTACTGTTGACTGCCTCACTACCTCTGCTGGTAGTTTATCCCAAGCATCAACTACCCCTTTGTAAAATAATCCTTTCTAAGTTTAGTTTTGAACTTTCCTCCAGTTAGTTTGAGGTCATGTCCCCGTGTTATTGATTTTGGTTTCATATCGAAAAAACTGCCCTCCTGAACCTTATTCACCCCCTTGATGTATTTAAAGGTTTCAATCATGTCTCCCTTTTCCCATCTCTCCTCCAGGAGACCTGGTCTGATGAATCACGTTTTCTTTTACATTATGTGGATGATTGGGTGCATGTTGCTTACCCGGGGAAGTGATGGCAAGATGAGAAGAAGGCAAGCTGGCAGAGGGAAACTGATGCTTCGGCCAATGTTCTGGAAAGCCCTGGGTCCTGCCATTTTTGTGGATGTTACTTGACACCTACCAACTACCTAAACATTGTAGCTCATGAAGTACACCCCTTCACAGAAACAGCATTATTTAATGGCAGTAGCCTCTTTTAGCAGAATAATGCACCCATTATTTTCTGTAAGTAACTAATATTTTTTAGTTTAACCACTTGCCGACCGCCGCACGACTATTTACGTCGGCGGTCAGCCCCTCACAGGCAAAGCGACGTAGGGCTACGTCGCTAACCTGTGAGGGTCTAGGGAGCGAGCGCGCGCCGCCGGAGGCGCGCTCCCGCGTGGTCACGGACCCCCCCGCGCGTGTGCCTGGCAGACCCGATGTCCGCCGGTCACTCGCGATCGTCCGTTAGAGCGGGAGAAAGGCAGGCGGCTAATGTAAACACAGCCGCCTGTCATTCTCCCCTGTGTAGGAAGGGTGATCATATGGTTCTACTATGTAGGACCGTTGATCACTGTTCCTACATCTCAAGCCACAGCCAATCACAGTTAGAATCGCGCCCCTAGGGACACATATAACCCCTCCCTCTCAAAAAAAGTTAACCCCTTCACTGCCAGTGTAATTTTACAGTAACAGTGCATATGTATAGCACTGATTACTGTAGAAATGTCACTGGTAATCCCAAAAGTGTCAAAAATGTCAGTCAAGGGTCCGATCTGTCAGTTTCAATGTCGCAGTCCGCAAAAAAAATTGCAGATCGCCACCATTACGCGTTAAAAAAAAACAACAAAAATGACAAAAATCTTTCCCTTTGTTAGTAAATGCAATAACTTTTGCGCAAACCAATCAAAATACGCTTTTTTGCGATTTTTTTTTTACCAAACATATGGTAAAAAAAAAAAAATTGGCCCAAAATGTTAAAAAATTTTGATTTTTACTTTTTTTTGGGGGGGGGGGATTTCATATAAAAAAAATGTGAAAAATATTGTTATTTTTTGCAAAATTGATGCTGTTTTTTTGTTTAAAGAGGAAAAAAGTAAAAATCGCACAGGTGATCAAATACCACCAAAAGAAAGCTCTGTTTGTGGGGGAAAAAAAGACGTCAAATTCATTTAGGTACCGTCGCACGACCGCGCAATTGTCCATTAAAGTCACGCAGTGCCGAATCGCAAAATAGGCCCTGGTCAGGAAGGGGGTAAAATCTTCCGGGGCTTAAGTGGTTAAATCAGTTCTACTATTGTTGATATGTATTTTAATATAATACCAAGAATGTTTGCAGTTGAAGTTACTGTATCTTAGTTTTAGAATAAATTATTCAAATGGGGGGTAATGGCGCAAACAGATCAACAGTAATGCTTAGGCAGTCCTTACTGGGCTGGGGGATGGGGGGGGGGGGGGTATTAAAAGTTCCAATAAAAGTTCTTGTCCACTGAGATGGCTGCTGGCGGTAGAGAGAGAAGCGGCTCTGTCATGAAACACAAGGGGGGAGAACCACAAGCGCCAATCTGAGTGCAGCATTAAAGAACTTTAATGTGGGGGGCCGGCCTGAAGAAGGAGCGCATACTCCGCAACGCGTCGCTGTTTGTCTGAAGCTCGGCATCCAGGAAGTGACGTCACGGCCCGTCGACGTGCGGACCAGTGAAGCTACAGCAGCCTACGGACCAGGACAGTCCCCTGCCTTCCACAGGAGACCCCCGCTCCCCTGCACAAGCTCCGTTTCGAACTCAGAGGGACCCCCTAGATGCCAGATGCACAGGACCTCCTTATCATGTTTTGATGCTTGTATTTACACTACTCTTGTGAGTAACATTGCTTTTTTTCCACATTAAAGTTCTTTTATGCTACACTCAGATCGGCGCTTGTGGTTCTCTCCCCTTGTGTTTTAGAATAAATTATTGGCTTACTCAAAGACTGTCAATGACAGCTTTCAAAACATATTAGGTTTCTTTATCAGACATGATACTATACTGGATTTGAAAAACACAAATGCGTCTACATGACAGCAAAAAAAGAAAAACAAAACAGTAGTAGCAAGTGCTTTATGCAGCTGTAAAATTTCAGGTTTTAGAGATAGTATTTAGAATTCAGGAGTGTTATACAGGGAAGTGACATATGGTATGGAGGTAACAGCATGGCTAACAAAGAAATCTATCATGTTTCCAAAGCTTGCATTCAGTCTTTTTAATTACTCATTTCTTAGACTGTTTTCATGATTAACATGTATATAAAAAAAAGATATCAAACTGCAATATCCAGATTTAATACTAAGCTACAATAAATCTATAATTGCTAACATACTCTATATCTCTTGGAACTGTAGAGCAGTGCTCACTTGCTCACTATACTTAGATGCAGATTCCAGCCCCTTTAAATCTGTTTCCCACAACACTGGGTCCGGGACATGCCCAGGGAAGATAAGATTCCCTGCTTCCCATTTTCAGTAGATCTGAGAGACCACACCTGATGAGGCAGAGGTAGTTGAAGAAATGATCGGCAGCCAGGCGAGCGTCCCTCAACTGTCCAACGTGGCACGTGGGCTGCTAGATAGGAGCCTAATAGCATGCAGCTTCCCCTTTATCTATGGATCCCTCCAGCTGTTATCCTGTGTTACCAGAGCTGCCTCAGGCTTTACTGAAAGGGATGCTGTTTATGCACACAATCACAAGTAGCTCCGTTCTACTAGAGTAGTGATTCCTAGTTAGACTGTCTGTTGTTATAGAGTCTTATAGTGACTATGTCTTGCAGCCACATTACCCCAGTTTGAGCCAGAGAGACGTTGCTGTGAAGAATCCTTTTTTTGTGCAGCTTAAAGCGGAGTTCCGGCCACAAAATCGACATAGTCGATTTTGGGCCATTCGCTTGCTTTTGGTCACCTGAAAAATAAATGGATAGTTAGGATTTTTTTTTGTTTAATTACCTTGTTATTGAAGAAAAATATACTCACCTTTCTTCCACTTCCTCCCTCTGCGGCCGCGGCCCGCGCCGTCACTTCCTCTTTGCATTGATTCCTGGGAGCTGAACGTCATCGCTCCCAGGAATCAATGCGCCTGCACCGGCTCCGCTCGTCACTTCCGGTGCGGGCGTGTCATTCAGTGCTAAACAGCTTCTGGGCATGCCCAGAAGCTGTAGAGGGATAATGCGCCCGCACTGGAAGTGACTAGCGGAGCCGATGCAGGCGCATTCTGGGAGAAGAGGACACGGAAGAGGACGCAGAAGAGGATGCACTGGCTTCAGCTGCCCACATCCGAGATGGCAGCGCTGGAGAAGAAATTTTCAAGGTAAGTATTTCTTCTAAAAGGTAAGTGCGTCCCGGGATAGTACAGAGGCTATCCATTGTGGAATGTACTAGCCCTGACTGTCCCGGGGGTATTTTTATTGAAAAAACATTTTAGTGGCTGGAACTCCGCTTTAAGTAATGTATTTTGTTTTATTTTGCAGTGTAAGCATGTTGTTTGCCATCTTGACCCTGTTTTGCATTATTGCTTCAAACTTTTCTCCTGTTTGGTAAACTGTCTGATGATTTAGCTGATTACCTACACTGTTAAAGAACTATCCCTACTATCTGCTTGTACGTTAGGTTAGTCTGGCAATGGTTGGCCACCCAGTTGCGCAGGTACTGAACCACTGATCAGCATCCTCTTAGTTTCTTTTCTAAGGACTCTTGTCGGTTTTCATCCTTACTGTTACTCGTCCACTGGCCAGTTGCCTGACACTCATCGGCCAGCTGGTGTCTCATCCGCTTGACTGTCATTTGTCAGTCATCTGCCTTATGGTCAATCATCCACTGGACTTTTCTGCCTGAAGGAAATTCATCTGGTGGGGTCATCTCCTAACCACCTCCTAGCTGCCTCTCTGCTGGGTTCTCCTTTCCTTTTAAGCCATGTGGTTGCTAGGTGGTTACTCCCAGTTCACATGCCAATGACTTGCTCTATCCTTGTGACCTTTGCTTAGTCTTCTCTGCCTATCCTGGTGTGTGTACTCCCACTTTTATGACGTTTGGGTGTGTTTTGCATCACTGTGCTCTGTCCATACAGAAAAGTATGCAACAGAGCACATCTTCACAGAAGCATGCCAGTTGACTTACCAGTCCACCTAGAAAGGTTCACCCAAAGCTAGAGTTGAATTCAGTTGTTTTTATTATTGGTAGCATTTTATGAAACCCTGTACCTTGTTCCTGTGGATTCCCTGGCGTTATTCTTGTGGATAAGTCTAAGCTTTGAATTCTGATATTCTGTCTGATTTGTGAACTCTTTTCCCTTGTCCTCCTCGGCACCTGATCTTGTCTCCTGTGCCCTGTTCTGGTTGTTCTGTGCCTGGTCTTATCTCCCGTTATTCGTTTGTCTCCCTGGATCAGACTTTTGGCTGGTTTCCTGATTCTAAGTGCACTCAATTTACACCAACCTATGCCACAACTCTGGACTCCAATCCTTGCACTGCATTATTGACCTGTTGACCTCTGAGTTGCTACTGACCTTGGCTAGACCCCAACTGCACTCTAATCTCTTGGCACTATTTTATTTTCTGTGGCATCAACTTTAGCCTGAGCCAGGCCTGGACTGGGACAAAAAATAGGCTCTGCATTTTAGACTGAGCAGCCAATGTTTTTAGGGACCTGGGGATGGGGACGGGGGGGGGGGGGGGGGGTTCGCAGGGGGGGCTGGTGATAGGATATGAGTTCGTCCCCCACACTGTAATGTACAGGGGATACTGTGATATAAAAGGGGACTGCACTGTAAGGGGCCACTGCGATGATTACAGTGCCCCTAGCAATCATGCCCCCCCTTTTAATCTCTGCTTACTGTGCAGATCTTCAGCTCCTCCCTCCCCTGCTCCCCTACATCAAAGTCTGCACAGTCCTCCTTACATCAGAGTCTGCACAGAGCCCCCCCTTGCATCAGAGTCCGCACAGAGCCCCCTTACAGCAGAGTCCGCACAGAGCCCCCCCTTACATCAGAGTCTGCACAGTGTCCCATACATCAGAGTGTGTACAGAGCCACTTTAAATCATAGTCCACACAGAGCCCCCCTTACTTCAGAGTCTGCACAGAGCCCCCCTTACATTAGAGTCCATACAGTGTCCCATACATCAGAGTGTGCACAGAGCCCCTTTAAATCATAGTCCACACAGAGCCCCCCTTACTTCAGAGTCTGTACAGAGCCCCCCCCTACATCAGAGTCCACACAGAGCTCCCCTTTACATCAGAGTCTGCACAAAACCTCCTCACATCAGGGTCTGCACAGAGCCACCTTACATCAGAGTCCACACAGAGCCCCCTTACATCAGAGTCCGCACAGAGCCCCCTAACATCATAGTCCACACATAGCCCCCTCACATCAGAGTCCACACAGAACCCCCTTACATCTCAGTCCACAGAGCCCCCTTACATCAGAGTCTGCACAGAGCCCCCCTTACTTTAAAGTCCACACAGAGCCCCCCTTGCTTTAAAGTCTGCATGGAGCCCCCTCAACATCAGAGTCTGCCCAGAGCCCCCCTTACTTTAGAGTCCACACAAAGCCCCCCCTTATTTTAGTTTTTGCACAAACCCCCCCCTTACTTTAGAGGCTGCACAGAGCCCCTCCTTACATCAGAGTCCGCACAAAGCCCCCCTTACTTTAGAGTCCACAAGAAGCCCCCCTTACATCAGAGTCTGCACAGAGCCCCCCTTACATCAGAGTCCACACAAAGCCCCCCTTCCATCAGAGTCTGCAAAGAGCCCCCCCTTACATCAGAGTCCGCACAGAGTCCCCCTTAGAGTCTGCAGAAATGCCACTTACACTGTAAGGGGGAATGCTGTGGACTCTGGTGTAAAGGGGAACTCTGATGTAAGAGGGTCTCTGATCACCAAAGCCCCCCTTGCATCAGAGTCCACAGAGCCCTCCCTAAATTAATTTTATATAAAAAGAGGCAGGAGAGATGGTGAGCTTACTGCCATAGAGCGGGTGGCCCCGGCTTACCTGGAAAATGCCCGGTCTGCCCTATGGTCAGTCCAGGCCTGGTCTGAGCTGCCTGTTTCCCAATCCAAAATTTTTTTTTTTTTTGCACAAAGTTATCTATTTTGTTCATTTTGTGTGATTCTGTTTACAGCACTGTATTCCTCCAATAATTTATAGTGCATGCTTATTCAACTTTAAATGACTATATGTATGGTAATATTTTAGTATGAATACATTTTTATTATAGATGGGTGTAATTAACGCCTGGTAGACACAAATTTCCTACCAAGAAAAAATAATTAAGAGAGGCCCTCCAAAATCTGAAGGCTACATTCTAATTTAGGTCTTTTCACTTCTTTAGAGGGTGCATACTATAAAAAAAGTCCATCCTTAGTATGATTCCGCTGTGCTGGGGATGATGGGAAGATAATATAGATTTCAAGTAATTGGAAAACTCAACCACCCATAAATTTGGGGGAGGAAGAGAGAATTAAGTTGGGGATTTTTTAGGTGCCAATAAACAGATAAATGATTTAAAATATACAAATTTTATTCTTAAATTGGTTTAAAATGAAAAAAACAGAGACTTGAAAGACATACAATATTAAAATCAATTTATGAGCTGAATGTATACTCAATTTATATGCAAAATATGTATATTGATATCACGGAGTTTCCTCAGGAGATAATTTCTGAGCTACTTCAGTGATGAGACAGGTAGAAAATCTTTATCAATATAATACCATACATTAGGTTGATTATAAACGGATCAAGGAGCGCACCCAAGGGATTAATAGATCAACTATTATATGCCTGAATATCCTCCGATATACAATTCTAGAAGGAATACAGGGATATCCATAATATCAGGATTGGCAGTTTGGGTAAATGTAGGAGGATTTATTCCCCAGGGTTGAGCAAAACTTGGTTCAATGTATTAGATCAGGGAACAACGAGCACCAGCAGAACACCTGTGTACGGCATCGCCCTCTGCAGCTCGTTGTTCCCTGATCTAATACATTGAACCAAGTTTTGCTCAAACCTGGGGAATAAATCCTCCTACATTCACCCAAACTGCCAATCCTGATAATATGGATATCCCTGTATCCCTTCTAAAATTGTATATCGGAGGATATTCAATCATATAATAGTTGATCTATTAATCCCTTGGGTGCGCTCCATGATCCGTTTATAATCAACCTAATGTATGGTATTATATTGATAAAGATTTTCTACCTGTTTCATCATTGAAGTAGCTCAGAAATTATCCCCTGAGGAAACCGTTTTGGTGAAACATGTCGGGATTGCTACTCCGTGATATCAATATACATATTTTGCATTTGAATTGAGTATACATGCAGCTCATAAATTGATTTTAATATTGTATGTCTTTCAGTTTTCTGTTTTTTTTTCATTTTAAACCAATTTAACAATAAAATTTGTATATTTTAAATCATTTATCTTTTTATTGGCACCTAAAAAATCCCGAACCCAATTCTCTCTTCCTTCCCCATGGGTGGTTGAGTTTTCCTATTTCCTCAATTGGGATGTGGTGCCCTTGGGTCCTTTTTCCAGATGAAAATTCCTATATAGATTTCAGGTAGTTACAGTGCATCCAGAAAGTATTCACAGCACTTCACGTTTTTGCACATTTGGTTATGTTACAGCCTTGTTCCAAAATGGATTAAATTAATTGTTTTCCTCAAAATTCTACAAACAATACCCCATAATGACAACGTCAAAGAAGTTTGTTTGAAATCTTTGCAAAACTATTACAAATAAAAAATCACATGTAAAGCCTTTGCCATGACACTCAAATTGAGCTCAGCTGCATCCTGTTTCCATTGATCATCCTTGAGATGTTTCTACAACTTGATTGGAGTCCACCTGTGGTAAATTCAGTTGATTGGACATGATTTGGAAAGGTACACACCTGTCTATGTAAGGTCCCACAGTTAACAGTGCATGTCAGAGCACAAACCAAGGCATGAAATCCAAGGAATTGTCTGCACACCTCCGAGACAGGATTGTATTGAGGCACAGATCTGGAGAAGGGTACAGAATAATTTCTGTAGCATTGAAGGTCCCAATGAGCACAGAGGCCTACATAATACGTGAATAGAAGATGTTTGAAACTACCAGGACTCTTCCTAGAGCGGGCCGCCCGGCCAAACTGAGCGATCGGGGGAGAAGGGCCTTAGTCAGGGAGGTGACCAAGAACATAATGGTCACTCTGACAGAGCTCCAGCATTTACCTTGTGGAGAGAGGAGGACCTTCCAGAAGAACAACCATCTCTGCAGCACTCCACCAATCACGCCTGTATGGTAGAGTGGCCAGACGGAAGCCACTCCTCAGTAAAAGGCACATGGCAGCTCACCGGGAGTTTGCCAAAAGGTGCCAAAAGGCACCTGAAGGACTCTAAGACCATGAGAAAATAAATTCTCTGGTCTGATGAAAAAAAGATTGAACTCTTTGGCCTGAATGGCAAACATCATGTCTGAGGGAAGTCAGTCACCTAGCCAATACCATCCATACAGTGACGCATGGCAGTGGCAGCATCATGCTGTGGGGATGTTTTTCAGCGTCAGGAACTGGGAGACTAGTCAGGATTGAGGGAAAGATGAATGCAGCAATGTACAGAGACACCCTTGATGAAAACCGGCTCCAGGGTGCTCTGGACCTCAGATTGGGGTGAAGGTTCATTTCTAACAGGACAACAACCCTAAGCACATAGTCAAGATAACAAAGTAGTGGCTACAGGACAACTCTGTGAATGTCTTTGTAGCCCAACCTGAGCCCAGACTTGAACCCAAATGAACATCTCTCTTGAGAAGTCCTGCAAGGAAGAATGGGAGAAACTGCCCAAAAAAAAGGTGTGCCAAGCTTGTAGCATCATATTCAAAAAGACTTAAGACTGTAATTGGTGCCAAAGGTGCTTCAACAAAGTATTGAGCAAAGGCTGTGAATACTTATGTGCTGTACATGAGATTTTTTTCCTTCTTTATTTTGAATAAATTAATTTATATTTAATATAATTAATTAAAACGATTTCAAACAAACTTCTTTCACGTTGTCATTATGAGGTATTTTTTGTAGAATTTTGAGGAAAATAATTAATTGAATCCATTTTGGAATAAGGCTATAACATAACAAAATGTAGAAAAAGTGAAGCGCTGTGAATACTTTTAGGGCGCACTGTAAACTACCACTATTTTAAAAAACAATAGTGATTTTTAACAAATAACTAGACTAAAAAGTGTGTACTTATGTCCACATAAAGTTGAGCTTGAAAAAAGTCTTTAATTAGAAACCTCCAATCCACTTCTGAACCATTTATGCAGCAACATGCAGAAACCTCCTTACTTCAAGCTCAATGAACTCCAAATAAAAAGTTGCTTAGATTACTAGGTGGACTGCATGTAGCCAAATCCAATTATACCAAATGGCTCAGTACTCAAGTGCATATAGCATTTGTTTCATGTCTCTCTACAGGTGCATATGCAGCTCTAGTGTTTTCATAAACCTTAGGATCTCCATTCAGCTATTTTAAATAGAATGGGGATAGTTTATCTCAATATCCTCATTTCATCAGTCCGTCATTATTAAGTTCAATGCCATACTATTCGGTTTTCAGTTCATATCTATTTTGTCTCAGGTCTGAGTTTTACAAATGTCCCATAAATTGTTACAGAGGGATTAAAAGTCTTCAGTAAAAGCATGCCGCAGGACTTTAGAATGGATGTAATCATATACCTGAGTCATATTTTCATCCCCAAGACCAAACTCACCCTATTGCCCCCAAACTGTGGTGTGGAGTTCCTTTAAATGAGAAGAAATGTGAATACATTTAATCAATTATAACTGAGGATATATAGTATTATGAAAATCACTGCTTCTAAATAAGTTCTCCTTTGCTTTGTAGACACTAAAGAATTCTTGTTTTTTTAGCTGTCTATGTGAGTATCAGTTTTATCAGGTTGCTGATAATCTGATTTATATAGGTACAAAGTATAGTGCTAATGCAAACAGTACAAGAGGTTTGACTTGCATAAGGAAAACTTACATGGCTGAAAAACTTTTAAAATGCCACAGCATTTATTTTACTACAGCAGATCAAACTATGTATTTAACGAATTAATTGTTTAGAAGGTGTTCTATTCTAAAAGAAATAAAAGAAAAAAAAAAAAACAAACAATTGCATTAGTTTACACAGCACAAACTTATTTACTCAAATCAGCAGCCACACCTCTGTCAAAACTATCGGGAATTATAAGGCGTGTATCAATGTCCTTAATCTTTTAAGTGATACTTAAGTCTCGTTTTTTTTTTTTTTAGTTAAAAATAACAAACATGTTATACTTACCTGCTCTGTGCAGTTGGTTTTGCACAGGACAACCCGGATTCTCCTCTTCTGTTCTCCTGGCCCCTCCCTCCTGTTGGGTGCCCCACAGTAAACAGCTTGCTATGGGGGCACCCGAGTGGAGCCACAACTCCCTGTTTCCATTCAGACATAGAGCCGCTACCCAGGCCTGCCTCTTTTCTCTCCTCATTGGCTGACTGACTTTAATCGACAGCAGCAGGAGCCAATGAGGAGGGGAGTCCTGTGCAGCCTGGACAATCTTGCAACATCGCTGGCTCTAGATGGACCTCAGGTAAGTATTAGAGGGGCTGAGGGTGACTGCTGCACACAGAAGGCTTTTTATCTTAATGCATAGAATGCATTAAGATAAAAAAAAAAACCTTCTGACTTTACAACCACTTTAACTTCAACCTAACTCTTTAACCCTTCACTTAACCTTTAAAATCAACCCCCTTAATATGGATCCTAAGTGTATTAATGTGTCATAAAAGTGCAAATGTCAAATACAAACTGCAGTAAAATATATAATAAACACTAAAATTATCTTCAATGATCAATATAAACAGTGTGTCCAAAATCCTGGTGCTGTCAGTCCAACTCATACATGCAAAACTGTGAACGTTCCTCAAGATATAGGTGAAAGTGAATCCACAGTCCCAATGCTGTTACTTTGATGGAAAAAAAGACAAACAGCAAGCTTCCTTAAAGTTCTAAAGATCTACAATCTGTACCACACTTAAAAACTCTAAAAGTGCTCCACCTCTATGTGAATTTGCTGCTCACCTTAGACCAACACCCAAAAAACAGGTCAGAGTGCGCTTAAAAGATATCCCTCACAGGTATAGTTTGATTTCTTTTCCAGGTTCTTAGTGAGCGTATTTAACAGGTACCTCTTCATATACACAGGGCTGGCATTGTTACCCATAGCAAACAAATAGAATGCCCATAGCATGATATTGCTTTAAAGGTGAACATTTATTCTCCAAAAACACATACTGTAGATATACTTATAAAATAACAATAATAGGTCATCATACATATAGACTGTGTTTTCTCACCACCAATTGTTATGGTTTCCGGAAAAAAACTAAAAGTGACATCACCCCGCTTCTTTCGATGGGCGGCATCACTCAATCACAGCTTCCGGGAAATGGTGGTTAAGTACCAGAGTTTTAAATACAGCATACTGTTTATCTGTTAGGGTATTGTTCTATGATCCATGGTTTCAGTAAATTGAATTTAGACTAGAAAACTGCCCAATTTTCCTCTGCTGGACCCCCCCCCCCCACCTTATCTCTATAGCTTAAAGTGTTAGTTCCCCTTAACTTACCTTTGCACTACATTGCCCTCAACTCTGTTTGGTAAAGGAATGCTTACTTTTTTCAGATGGCATGAGCGTTGGATGCACGGCCCCAACAACTCATGAAGAGTATTCAGCTTTGTCCCCTACCCACGCATGTGCAATCTGCTGTCTCTCACTGTCACAGAACTCTGAGCTGTGTTACAAAAGCATTTCAATGTTTCAAGGACACTGTAATGTATAGGGAGGTTTGGGCAAAAGTAAATCCAAGTGTACTAACCCTTTAAGTTAAAAAGATGTAGCACCCTCATAGGTAGGTGCTAGGAAAAAGCATATATTGCTCCTGCTGCTTATCAGGGGAGCCTGATCTATTAGTTTGCCTGTCACATGTTTCCAGGTGTTATTCACTGGGTCTGAGGGAGTGTCCCCACTGTATCCAATGATACTTGTTGGACAGTGGAGGAAACCCAGCCAGTGACACATCAGGTTTTATGACAGTCTCAGTGGGAGGGCATTCCTGCAATGCATCCTGGGATTGATCATAAATACTGAAGGGACATGTGACAGGGTGTCTTTGGCGGGAAGCAGAGTCCCAGGAGGAGGCAGACGGCTGGTCTCTCCTCCTGCAGTGTGAGAGGAAGGTGGTCTTAGGCGGTCAGCCTAGTGAACCAGGTGTGGAGTTGAGCTGAGGAGGATCCAGAGTGCTGACGGTGGAGCTGCTGATAGTGTCTCTTGGGAAAAACCCTGTCCGTAAGTACTGAGGGACCTGTCAAAGGGTCTGGCCCAGGAAGGGGGACCACTCCAATGAAGTCAGGGGGATCAAGGAGCTATCTCACACAGGAAGTATAAAGACACAATATGAAAATTGGAAGTAAAATGACGAACGATCTGCTGATTTTCGGATTGTTAGTATAGTGCCCTCGACAGCCGATTACGAATTTTTTGACGACAAAAACTGGATGTGCAGGCTATAAAATTTTTATCATATGTCAACACAACGTATGATTTTCATTTAATTAGTACAGTTTTCGTCAGTAAAAAAACGTAAGAGCAAGACTAGGCATGCTCAGAAATTAAAGAACACATATAAAACAATTCAACACATGACATCACTTCTGAAGTAGAATTCTGTTGTATGGGAATTTTCATATGAAAGTAACCTCTTCACTTTCGATATGAGACTAGCATGCAGCAAAAAACGGACGAAAGATCGTCTGATAATCTGATCATGTGTAGGAGGCTTAACAGTAAAAGGGGGTGCCATGAAGTTGACCCTAAATAATAGGAACAAAGGGGGGGGGCAGGAAGGGCCTGAAGATTGTTCTGCAGTACAGTACAGTTTACCTCAGACAGTTCATTTATTACTACTTCACTGCTACTGACAAGGTGAAGCAGCGGCCTAGCCGCACTCAGCATTATTCAGTCGTCCCAGCTAATTGTACATAGTTATATAAGTTGGAGTATCCCACTCATTCCCTTCTCCTATCCAAGTTCTCAAAAAAAAAAAACACAAAACGCAAAGCTACTGGACTGTTTCCTGACTGAGCGAAAAATGTTGAACTGTCGTGCTGTTGCTAATGGTAACCCAGGGGAATCCATAACCAGCAGCTCCCAAGGGAGTAGTGCTAAAAAGATAAGGGGGAGATAAGCAGGGGACAACTTGCCAGGGCTGACAGCACTTCTTGAGTTTCAGTGCAGCAGAGGCACTGTATTGTCAGCTCAAACAGGAAGTTAGGAACACTTTGGATTTTAGTAGATTAGCAGGTATTTTTTTGTACTTGCAGCATTTTTAAAGATACAAAACATGAGCAAATGTGAATGTATTGCAGAAATGTACTGCAGACTGAATCACTCTTATGTAGCTGTAGGCCACTAAAAAATTGCCTACTTTATAATAATCTAAAATTTATGTATGTAAAGTTATTTTATGTTTTTTTTTTTTTTTAATTTGATATAATGACTTTTTTCATGGGAAATGATTTGAACAATATTTAAGCTAGAGTTTACTTTACTCATCTGGAGAGCAAAGGTTCAGGGCAGGGTTTTCCCTTTACATGTGTTCTAGGTCATTAGGCATATCATAGTTACGTGCTGCACTGCGTGCCGCTGTCACCCCTCTGTGGTTACAAAACTGCTGATACTTTTTTGTCTGGTATTTGCTTAGTAATGATCAAACTGAAACATGTCAAGAAGGTTGTTCTCATTTAACATAAGGCAGGAAACGAGTCAAACACAATGTTTTACCCTGCTGAATTGTTTTAATTTTTTACTCTGTAACAGCATTTATTAGCCTTTTTTCACAGTTGTGCCACCCTCTAAAAGTATACAAAGACTTGAGGCACCCCAGTCTAAAGTGTAAAAAACATAAATTGTATGTATCGATGGGAAACCTGAGCCTTGAACAATCCACACAACCACTTTCATAAAGCTATCTACACTTTAGAAGCCCTGTTTAACCACTTAAGCCCCGGAAGATTTTACCCCCTTCCCGACCAGGGCCTATTTTGCAATTCGGCACTGCGTGACTTTAACGGACAATTGAGCGGTCGTGCGACGCTGTACCTATACTAATTTGACGTCCTTTTTTCCCCACAAACAGAGCTTTCTTTTGGTGGTATTTGATCACCAGTGCGATTTTTTTGATCATGCGCTATAAACAAAAAAAGAGCGTCAATTTTGCAAAAATAACAATATTTTTCACATTTTTTTATATGAAATTCCCAAAAAAAATGTAAAAATCAAAATTTTTTAACATTTTAGGCCAATTTGTTTTATGCTACATATTTTTGGTAAAAAAAATCGCAAAAAGCGTATTTTGATTGGTTTGCGCAAAAGTTATTGCGTTTACTAACTAAGGGAAAGATTTTTGTCATTTTTGTTGTTTTTTTTTTAATGTGTAATGGCGGCGATCTGCGATTTTTTTTTTGCGGGACTGCGACATTGCGGCGGACAAATCGGACCCTTGACTGACATTTTTGACACTTTTGGGGTTACCAGTGACATTACTACAGTAATCAGTGCTATACATATGCACTGTTACTGTAAAAATGACACTGGCAGTGAAGGGGTTAACTTTTTTGAGAGGGAGGGGTTAAGTGTGTCCCTAGGGGCGTGATTCTAACTGTGATTGGTTGTGGCTGTGTGCGTAAGAACAGTGATCAATGGTCCTACATAGCAGAACCATATGATCACTATTCTTACACAGGGAAGAATGACAGGCGGCTTTGTTTACATTAGCCGCCTGCCTTTCTCCCGGTGTAACGGACGATCGCGATGTCCGCCGGGCACGCGCGCGGGGGGGTCCGTGACCGAGCGGGAGCGCGCATCTCGCGGTGCGCGCTCGCTCCCCAGAGCCTCACAGGCTAGCGGCATAGCCCTATGTCGCTTTGCCTGTGAGGGGCTTACTGCCGCAGTAAATAGTCGTGCGGCGGTCGGCAAGCGGTTAACATCAGAGGTTCTCCAATCACATCAGATGTCCCCTCATCACATCAGATTCCCCCCCCCCTTCATATCATAGTTCCTCCATCTTATCAAAGGTGTCCCCCATCACACCAAAGTGCCCCCTTCGAGTTAGAGTCACCCCTCCACATCAAAGCCCCCCCCCCCATACATCAGAGGCTCCCCTGAACATGAAAGCCCCCATCACATGAAAGTCAACCCTATACATCAGAGGTCCCCTATACAAAAGTCCCTCATCACATCAGAGCCTCCCCATCACAACAGGGTATCCCCAAAACATAAAGACTCCAATCACACAGTCTCCCCAACACAGAGCCCCACAGTCACACAGGATCCCCATCACAGGGGCCCCAAATCACACAGTCCCCACATCACAAAGCCCCCTAAATACACACCGCCCTCTTCATATCAAATCCCCATCTTTTGGCTCCAGCAGCGCAGCAGACTTTTTCTGCTCCTGAATGCTGGGTAAGCCCTGCATGCCACTTGCCCTGGATCAGCATCATGTGTTGGCATGGTGTAAGCTGGTCAGCCACCATAGCAACAAATGTCACCATGCATTCTGGCCCTAGAGCATCACTGCAAACTGGGTCCCATGCTTGCGCCACCCGGAGGGTTCCCAGATGGCACCCCAGGTTGTCACAGCACCCTGGTTGATAAATACTATTTTGCAAACTAACTTAAAGTATAACTAAAGGCAAAACATTTTTTCGTTTTGGATAGAGTGGAGAATAAATAGAGCACCTGTCCATTTTTATTGCTGTCTGTGCCCCCTTTATGAAAATTCACCATCTCCATTTGTCCTGTTTACCATTATTACCGAAAGTGAAAGTATAAGAAAATCACAAATTTTGTGTTGTCCACAGCACAGTAATAGGGGGTAAATCTTCCAATAGTGACACTAGCTCTAGTGACCCTGGTGACAGGCAGGTATTTTCTTTACTTTGGAGGAAACTCACCTCACTTCCTTGTTTAGCTATGGGACAGGAAGTAAAGGGAAATCTCCCCAACGGGTCACAGATGGCAAAAAGGGGTTATATAACTCTCCCTTACTCAATCCAAAGAAAAAATGTTGCCTTTTGCTCTACTTTAAAGTAGTTCTAAAGTCAAATAGTTTTTTTTTTACCTTAATGCAACCATTAAAGAAAAAAAACTTTAAGTAGCTCCCACTCCCCCCCCCCCCCCATACCTAAATACTTATCTGAGTTCTGTATCAATCCAGCACTGTGCTCATTTGCAGGTCTTCTCACCCCTCTCTTATAAGCTTGACTGAGAGCAACGGGAGCCATTGGCTCCTGCTGATGTCATTCAAATACAGTAAGCAGAGAGCGGGGGGTGGGGCGCACACAGCTCAGCTAGGTAGCAATTCTGTACATGTGCCACAATAGGAAGTGGCCTCTTGTGGTAGAACACAGAGAAAAGAAGTTGCCAAGAGTGGTGGCGGGCGACCCAAATAGAGGGATTTCTGGGCTGTTCTGTGCAATACCCTTGCACAGAGCAGGTAAGTATAATATCATTTTTTATTTTTGTAAAGGTAAAACCTTTTTTTTTTAGTTTTAGATAGAGTGGAGAGGGATTAGAACACTTGTCAGGTTTTATTGCTGCCTTTGCCCTTGTTAGGGAGATTTCCCCTCTCTATTTGTCCTGTTTACCATTTTCATTAAAAGTGAAAGTAAAAGAAAATCCCAAATTATGGGTTGTCCCCGGAAAAGTTATAGAGGGGAAATCTTCCAATGGGGACACTAGTTCTGGTGACCCGGGGGGTCCCAAGGAATTAGCTTATTTGCAGGGATTTCCTCTCACTTCCTGTTTGCATTTGGGAAAGGAAGTGAAGTGAAATCTCCACAATGAAACGCAAGTAGCGAAAAAAAAAATTGACAGGGGTTATATACCTCCCATGCTCTATCAAAAAAAAAAAGTTTTGCTTATAGTTCTACTTTAAACTTACAACAGTTAGGCTTTGTATCTACCAGAATAGATCATTCTACAATAATACAGATAATGAATGCTGAAAGGCCAGGATCTAGTCATACAATTTCACATATTATGAATGGGCAAATGTCTCCTCTAGAACAATGAGATAAAGGTTTGTTCTTCCTTGTATTGCATTGTTCATTCGCATGATATTTTTCTTGCTGTACCTCAATGCAACCTAAGCTTGGTTGCGCTGAGATATTTCATTGTGTTAAAAGAAACTCTTTTTTACTGAGATTCCCAAATGTCAAAACTGCTTACTATTGCAACTATTCTAACCACCATACAGTCTGATCATTGCATCATTTTTATTAATACTTTAATCATTTGTACTGCTTGCTATTTTAAGCCTGTATATGGGTACTTTTATGGTGCAAATACAATTATGATGTTAGACTGAACTATTCGGAGATAATTTTCCAGTAATTGCCCTATGTAATCTCTGAAGACTAATTACAATGTACAATGTTTTGTCACTGCACATTGCTATCACAGGACCACATTTGTCATCTATTACATTTACAGTATTTCCAAGACTGTTGGCCACAGAACTAACTATGTACTAACTATAGTTATACGTAATACATTGATTTCGCTGCTCTCTAACACCTAAATGGGTTAAAAGGAAGTCAACTCTGCTTTTTATTTTTATTTAAAGTAAAGGCAAAATGTACTGATATGCATTGCATACTAGCACATTATGTGACACTTACCTGCAAACAAAGCCCCCGTCGTCTCCGCATGTGCACGGGAGCCGCTGGTCACAGCACAGGATTCTGTAGAAACGGCACAGGCGGCCGTTCCGTTATACAGTAAATATCTCCTTAACTGTGCAAGTTTAGGAGATATTTGCTGTACCTATAGGTAAGCCTTATTATAGGCTTACCCAAGGCAGCCATCAGGGGGGGACAGCCCATACACATGTAGGGGGCCCAGGGGTTCCAAGGGGCCCAGCCGTCCAGGCCCCAACCAACAAGACCGAGTTGTTGCTGCTGTAGTAACTAGCAATTGCTAAAGCATGGCAGCGGCAGAGTAAGCCGATGCAGCTGAAGGGATGTCTCTTTGCTGGATTGCGCTGTCTCTTTGCTAAAAATATGAGTCTGTCTCTTTGCTGGATTGGGATATCTCTTTGCTAAATATATGAGGCCGTCTCTTTGTTGGATTAGGATGTTTCCTTGCTGAATATATGAGACCATCTCATTGTTGGATTAGGATGTCTCTTTGCTGAATATATGAGACCATCTCTTTACTGGATTGGGATGTCTCTTTGCTGAATATATGAGACCATCTCTTTACTGGATTGGGATGTCTCTTTGCTGAATATATGAGACAATCTCTTTACTGGATTGGGATGTCTCTTTGCTGAATATATGAGACCGTCTCTTTACTGGATTGGGATGTCTCTTTGCTGAATATATGAGACCATCTCTTTACTGGATTGGGATGTCTCTTTGCTGAATAAATGAGACCATCTCTTTACTGGATTGGGATGTCTCTTTGCTGAATATATGAGACCGTCTCTTTACTGGATTGGGATGTCTCTTTGCTGAATATATGAGACCATCTCTTTACTGGATTGGGATGTCTCTTTGCTGAATATATGAGACCATCTCTTTACTGGATTGGGATGTCTCTTTGCTGAATTTATGGGGATGTCTCTTTGATGGATTGGATTCATTTTCATTCATTAAGTTGTAAGAGTGTTAAAACAGAAGTGGGTGCACTGAAGGACTCAGGCCTAAAGCTGTGTAAGGGGCCCCAAAATTTCTGATGGCTGCCCTGGGCTTACCTATAGGTACAAACATTAGAGGGGAGTTTACTTCCTCTTTAAAGCATATCTAAACCTTCCTATTGCTTCATGGCTAAACACATACACCATTGTATGCATGAAGGCAGCCATGATTGTCACTCAGACTGGATTTCAAACATGTCTGCCTTTCTTCATCTTCTTTACATTGTAGTTGATGGAATTAATAGTTTATACAAGAAATATAACATTGTTTTTTCTGTTTTTTCAGCTCACGGGGAATGACAAGGACAATGCATTTCTAAGAATATCAACAGGTATTTTCTGTGCATGATATAGCCATTCTTAGCCTGAAAAAAAAAATGCAGCCACCACAGTTAAAAACTGGAAAGCTACAAAATATTACATTTTGGGGGGTATCAATATGCTTTAAATTCAACAGTAATCTGTGTCTGTCTTCTACTTTTAAAACCAGCCCAATGCATCATGAATAGGGATAGGCTGGATGTTCGAGTTGAACGTAAGTTCGACTTGAACATCGGCTGTTCGTGTGTTCGTTGAACACACAAACGCACGAACCCCCAGGGAGGGGGGTGGGGGTTGGGTGGCAAGTTTGCCAGCCGATGAGCGCCCCATAATGCACTGCATGATTGCAGTGCATTAAGTACTTGTGATTGGCCAAAGCATGCACCTGACCTTTATGCTTTGGCCAATCACAGCACAATGTCTTGTCAGAGCCATGATTGGCCAAAGGCAGGGTGCCTTTAGCCAGTCATGGCTTGGGGCTAAGTCCACACCCCACACTATATAAGGCTGTTGCTTACACGGCAGCCATGTATAGTGTGTGATAATACTGTAGAGGTTAGGCAGGTAGTTAGTGGATAGTGTGTTGAGTTTAGTGCAGTCAGTGTAGTGTAAAGGTTATGCCCCACTTTTATAATGTATAGCTGTAGCTATGTTGTAGTCCTGGATCCCTTCTCAGTGCTCCCTAAGTTTTGTGTCCCTGTCACTTATAGTTGGTGAGAAGTGCCATGCCAGGTTGACCAAGATTTTCCAATAAAATGCGGTCTGGTCTGGTCTGATGGACGCTGCCCTCGCAGCGTGCGTTTCACCGACCGGAAGTAGTAGGGGCTGGCGTCACGCGCTCCCTGCCTCGCTAGACGCTGCGTTCGCCCTCCTATTGGGCATTCTCAATAGCTAGCAGCGTCCATCAGACCAGACCAGACCGCATTTTATTACCTGCAACATTGTAAGTGTGATTCTTTTATTATAATAAACTTTCATTATGTACTTCACCATGGCAGGCTATTCTTGTTTTGTCTAAATGAGGAAATACACAACCAGCGATATTACCAGCAACCCTGTAGAGATATAGGATCAGTGTGGGATTATCCAGTCTTTGTCATATCCAGATACAAGGCGCAGCATCTACATCTTTCTGGTGAGTGGGGTCACCCAAGGGGAGCACCAGCACTTTATCCCCTTTTGTTCACTATCAACTGATTTATTGAAGGACTTTTTTCATTTATATTTATATATTTATTCATGTGGTTATTTATTGATTGAAAAGCACAACCAGCACTTGATTATTCATAAAGTATCAATTTATTTTGTTAAAGATATTTAATTGTATGTTTATGTGCTTTATTAGGATCCATACAGATGGTAATTAGATTTGCACCCTAGCACTTTATTTTATTACACAGTATGTCAGAAATAAGGGGGCAGCGCTGACTCACAAATCTTTTTCACTTTTAAAGGCACTACACCTTATTAGTCAGTGTGGGATTATCCAGCCATTTTCATATCAAGATACAAGGCACAGTATCTACATCTTTCTGGTGAGTGGGGTCACCCAAGGGGAGCACCAGCACTTTTTGTGTGAATACTGCACTCGTGCACCTTTTGTTCACTATCAACTGATTTATTGAAGGACCTTTTTCATTTTTCATTTATATTTACATATTTATTCATGTGGTTATATATTGATTGAAAAGCACAACCAACACTTGATTATTCATAAAGTATCAATTTATTTTGTTAAAGATATTTAATTGTATGTTTATGGGTTTTATTAGGATCCATACAGATGGTAATTAGATTTGCACCCTAGCACTTTATTTTATTACGCAGTATTAGTGATGTACCAAACTGTTCGCCGGCGGACAGTTCCCGGCGAACTTAGCATGTTCGCGTTCGCCGATGCGGGCGAACATATGCGATGTTCGGTCCGCCTCCTATACATCATCATTGAGTCAAACTTTGACCCTGAACCTCACAGTCAGCAGACACATTCCAGGCCAATCAGCATACCTCCCTCCCACACCCTCCCACCTCCTATAAATAAGCAAGGCATAAGCATCCATCTTAGATCATTTCTGAAGCAGTGTGTTACTGAGAGCAGGGAAAGTGCTGCTGCTGCTGCTGTTATAGCTAGGGACAGTTAGTCAGTGTTCCCGGTCTTGTTGTTAGCCAGTGTTCTTGGTACACTCCTGCTGTAAGGACAGCACCCCAAAAAGCCCTTCCTAGGGCTGGTATTTGAGTTTTTTTTTTATATATATATATATATATCTATTGTCCCCAAAAAGCCCTGTTTAGGGCTGGTATTTGTGTAATTTTTTTGTTCTGTGATATATATATATATATATATATATATATCTATTGTCCCCAAAAGCCCTTTTGAGGGCTGGTATTTGAGTATTTTTTATATATATATATATATATATATATATATATATATATATTGTGCACTGCAGTTACCTGCCCGCTGTGTGTGAGAGGCCACAGACCCACAACAGACTGTACTGTGTGCACACCACACTCATTTCGGGTGGCACAGGCACAGTACCTTGCATTTTAAAAAATATTTTTTTTTTCCTCTGTCATAATTGCAGTGAGTGCTGTGTCAGGTCCACAGAGTGTACTGTGCCCACTGCAGTGCACTGCCCACCACTGATATATATACGGTGGCACAGCATCTTGTTGCAAATTGAAAAAAAAAAAATATTTTTATTATTGCAGTTGCCTGGGCTGCCAGTGACTGTCAGGTCCACAGAGTGTACTGTGCCCACTGCAGTGCCACTGCGTGCCCACCCACCACTGATATATATACGGTGGCACAGCAGCTTGCAAATTAAAAATATATATATTTTTTTTTATAATTGCAGTTGCCTGGGTGCCAGTGACTGTCAGGTCCACAGAGTGTACTGTGCGCACTGCAGTGCCACTGCCCACCCACCACTGATATATACGGTGGCAGGCATGACTTTTTTTGGATTAGTGTCTGGGAGGGTCTAAAAAGCATACCTGTGAAGTTTCAGCTCTGTAGCATTTCCAGAACCAGAAAAAAAAGATCATATAGGTGTAAAAGGGGTTCCCACCATCCCTGCTCTACTGAAAATTTATCTTTTTTTTCTGGTTCTGGACATGCTACAGAGCTGAAAATTCACAGGTACACTTTTTAGACCCACCAGACACTAAATCACACACACAAAAAAAAAAGTTCTTAAAAATTGTCATAGCCATAAAAATAACCCTAACCCTAGCCCTAACCCTAGCCCTAACCCTAATTGGTAATTTTTTTCTGGTTCCGGACATGCTACAGAGCTGAAACTTCACAGGTACACTTTTTAGACCCCCCAGACGCTAAATCCAAAGATATTTTTTTTTTTTTTTAATTTTTCCAATAATTGGCTCTCTATCAAAAAAATGACAATTTTTAAGAACTTTTTTTGTGTGATTCAGTGTCTGGGGGTCTAAAAAGTGAACCTGTGAAGTTTCAGCTCTGTAGCATGTCCAGAACCAGAAAAAAAATTAGAATTAGGGTTAGGGCTAGGGTTAGGGTTAGGGCTAGGGTTAGGGTTATTTTTAGTGCTTAGGGTTAGAAGGTTAGGGTTAGAGGCGTAGGGGTTGTGTTACTAACTCTAACCCTAAGTATCTCACCGTAACCCTAACCCTAGCCCCTAACACTAAACCTAACCCTAACCCTTAAAGCCCAGTTCCTGTCCCATTTTGGTCGGTTCTGGTCTGTTTGCGGTTGTTTGCGGTGCGTTAAACGGGGAGTTTGGTCTGTCTCTGTGAAGCGGGCGTAACCCTTACACTACCTGATCGATACAACATCATACCTGATCGTATACACACACTGGATGTTTTAAAGCACGTTATTCCAAACAATTTAGAAATGTTAGGTGATTTATGCCCTTTATGGAATAAAACCCGACTCTGCGTCAACTACGTAATTTTCCATGGGAGTTTTGCCATGGATCCCCCTCCTGCATGCCACAGGCCAGGTGTTAGTCCCCTTGAAACAACTTTTCCATCACTATTGTGGCCAGAAAGAGTCCCTGTGGGTTTTAAAATTGGCCTGCCTATTGAAGTCTATGGCGGTTCGCCCGGTTCGCCGGTTCGCAAACATTTGCCGATGTTCGCGTTCGCCGTTCGCGAACGGCAAATTTTAGGTTCGCGACATCACTACACAGTATGTCAGAAATAAGGGGGCAGCGCTGACTCACAAATCTTTTTCACTTTTATAATATGCCACTGTTAGATTGTAGTGAAATGTCTGCCCCATTCAAAATAGAATAATGACAATTTGTATCTTACAAAAGTGGAGCTACGTAACTAAGACTAACTCTCTAAAAGTGGTGCAGCGTCTGACTTTAATGCAACTTAAAGGCCATAGACTTTAAAAGTTAACCTCTCTTAGTTACACACCATTAAGCTTCTCTTAGTTAAAAGTTGTACCTGAATTTATGAAATGCAACAGTTGGCCATTATCACTGGTCAAAGCCAAAGTCGTATCCAAGTTGCACCCATCCAAAGTTGCATCAAAGTTGCACTCCAAAGTCGGCGCAACTTTGAAATCCTACAAGTGTGAATAGAGCCTTAGAATGCACGTGTGACATTTTTGCAAAATCTGTCTGCGCCATTCTTTATGAATTCTAAGGTTTATTAATATATATATAAATGAGAAAAAAAAGCCTCACCAAGACACAAACATAGAAGCACTGAGAACATAGTTTGCAATACTTCCTCCTTTAACTGCAACAAAAGTTTAAACTTTTTGCTGCCAGGCCCTGTGTTCCACTTAAGGTTGCCAGGCCACTATTTAAATTTTTCCCTTAATGTTTTTTTATTTTTTTATTTTTCACTTACAGCTTTCGGATTTTGTTCAGACCCAACAAACTATACATTTTCTAAAAGCATAGGATCAGTAGAATAAAAATAAGGTTCTACTGATTGTTTAGGCCCTGTAATATTTGTACAAATGTTTATCCAAACAATATTATTTCACTAAATTTATTAACAGACACAAACACAGCAAAACATACAGAATCCCTTCTAAATTCCTCTTAAATATAGAAATGTAAACTGTACTGAGCTAATGAATAACAAATATTTGTAAATTTTAGATTGCGCTTTTTTGCGAAGACCCCACAAACCATACATTTTCTGAAAGCACGTGACCTGTGGAATATAAAAAGGTGCTAATGATTTTTTGAGCCTTGCAATAATTGCATAAATGTTTATCAAATCACAGTTTTCACTAAAAATATTTTAAAATCACTATTAGCGCACAAACACAACATACTGTAACTGTGCACCCTCTCCTTCCACCAAGAACAAAGGGAGTTTTCGATACTTATACATAAATCACTTACTTTTAAACTAACCGACCAATTAGTGGACTCCAAGGCTTTTGATAGGATTGCTTGGGACTATGTGTGTGAGGTACTGCAAGTCATAGGGATGCAGGCTCACAAGTTATCATGGATTAAGTTTATTTACTCGCATCCATACACAAAGTCAAAGTTAACAATCTTTTTATCAGACATCTTTCCTATGAGGAATGGATTGAGGCAAGGGTGCCTATTGTCATTCTAAAACCATTCCTTAGGATTGTTAGAACTGAAACAGAAATTAGACAATTTCAATCAAACTGCAGCCTATGCGGATCACGTGTTGTTTCTTTTGACTGACATTCAGACTCCCCAGCACTCCCCAACCTACTCAGGGACTTTGATCTCTTTTGAGCTTACTCCAATTTACAAATACATTTCAACAAATCCATAGTTTGAGAACCTACCCTTTAGAGCCAGTATCCCAAGTCATGCAACCGTTATAGCCATTTGGATGGACCACATTTCATATCACTCTCCTTGGTAATAAGATTCCAACCATAGTCTCAAGTTTGTATTAATTAAATTTATTTTATTTACATGGACCTTATTTTAGTGACATGACCTTTATTGACATGGATAAAACAGTATCTTCAAAAGTGGAAAAAATATCTCCTTTTCCTGGCTAGGTCGGATGGTGATTATTAAAATGAACATATTACCACGTCTGCTTTACATTTTTCAGACAATTCCTATACATCTTATTTTCAAGTTTTTTAACCTCCCTGGCGGTATGATTATGTCTGGAATTACATACCAAAAGCGGTACAATTCTTTTCATGGAAATTTGGCGTTATGTATTATAGGCCTATAATTCTTAGTAATTACTGACTTAAACCTGACCAAAACAAGACTCTAGTAGACATCCCAGATGTGATAAATTTGAAACACAAACGCATGAATTATAATCGAATCAATAATATTATTTTATTATTTAATATATAATATATATAATAAAATTATATTATTGATTAGATTATAATTCATGCATTATATATTATATATAGATATATGTGTGTGTGTGTTTATATATATATATATATATATATATATATATATATATATATATACACATATACATATATATATACACACACATATATATATAATATATAACGCATGAATTATAATTGAATCAATAATATAATTTTATATATATATATATATATATATATATATATGCATATATATATATATATATATATATATATGCATATATATATATATATATATATATATATATATATATATATATATATATATATATATATATATACACACACACATGTATATATACATATACATATACATATATATATATATATACATATATATATATATACATATATATATATATATATATATATATATATAATATAATATAATATAAAGTGTGTTTTGTGCAACGTTTTTTTTTTTTTTTTTAATTTCCCTCCCTAGTTCCGCTCCCATGCAGCATTGCTGCTGCAGGGAACGGAACTAGGAAGTGATCGTACCGACGGAGGGACGGAGGAGCGGCGGGACTCTCGGCTGGCGGTCGCAGCAATGAGAGATCATCGCTGGATCGCCAGGATAAGGTAAGAGAACACCGCTGCGCTCTCTGCAATCCACCCCGAGCGTGACTCGGGGTTACCGCTCCTGATATGAAAAATCAACCCCGAGTCACGCTCGGGATTACCGCTAAGGTGGTTAAACAGCTTGAGGCAGCATTTATTCACTTCATCTGTCTAGACAAGGGATCTTGAATCTGTCAAACTATATTGCATCTCTCTAAAACTAACAGTGGCCTAGCTTTAGGCCCCTTTTACACTTGTGCGACTTTTCCTGTGATTTGGGACTGCAAAGTTGCATGAGAAGTCGTGCTCCATGATTTCCAGTGAGTACCATTCATATCTGTGCGACTTCAAGTGGCAACGACAGTAGTCCCTGCACTACTTTGGTTTGACTTTGATGCGTTTTGAGGTCCATAGACATAGGCATTGCTTCAAGCCCAGTCAAATCACGGCAAAAAAGTCATAGTAAATTTGCGGCAAAATCACGTGCCTTTTAGGTCACACAAGTGTGAAAGGGGCCTTACTGAATCCAAAAAACTATCATCATGCTTGTCATATACTGAGAAATTCTGACTGATTTCTCCATACACAGAACAAGTCATGGGTAATCGGTGAACAATTCTGGTCTACTCATCCATTACAGACCATACAGTGGTCTGTATACACAAAACTGCTGGCAGACTTGGAAACAACCCCCCCAATAAGGGCAACTCCTTCATTCGGGTTGCAATTCTCCCACATTTACAACATAGCAAAATCCTCTAACTTCACTGGTTGGATATGTTTCTCATGCAAACTCCCATTAATTTATGTGTTTTTTTGGAGAAATGATTCACCACGTTTGGCAACTTTTTTAAACAGGGCTCATTTCTCCCTAAACATGACATTCAGAAACTGGCAAACATTAACAATCTACTATAGTGGATCTACCTATAGATTCCAGATTTTTTTACACTGTTATACATGTCCTTTCTCATGCTTTTAAAAAAAATGACATTAGAGAACTCCCCCAATACTGATGAATATCCCTTTAAATGACAATGGTAAAGGGAGTTGACGATTTCCTTCACTGATGAGTCATGGCAGACCATCTGCCAACTAGTTCACCAGAGCTTGTTTAGTGAAATGATAGAAGAGGCAAATTATAAAATATAGTTTTTTTGGTACAGTACCCCTTTACGGTTACACAAAGTTGACCTTAAAGAGGAAGTAAACTTCCATCTTTAAGTTTTAGCTATAGGTAAGCCTATATTAGTGCTTACCTATAGGTAGTGTAACTATCTCCTATACATGCACCGTTTAGGAAATATTTACTGACCTAGCAGCCAGTTACGTAACTGGTGCATGCACTCTAAAGGAACGTCCGCCTCCCACGCGAATGCGCGGGAGTGATGTCATCACGGCTCCAGCCAATCACAGAGCCGGAGCCGTGGACCCAGAAGGAAGACCAGGTATAGATGGACGCTGCCTCCAGCGATGGAAGGCTTCCTTTTCAGGTAAGTTTAACATAATGTGCTAGTATGCAATGCAGTGGCTGCATCCCAACTGACATCAATGGGACTGCCTGCACGGGGATGCACAGGTGTTCCATGCCTGCAGTCCTATTGACGTCCATGGGGACTTAGCGGCTGCATGAACACAGTTAAAAAAAAATGGAGTTTTATGTTCTCTCTGTATTTTCATTGGTTTCCTCTGTGGTAGAAATCCATTTAGATGTATTTGTTTGATTTTACTTGCATTCATTTGATTGGTGGGGATCTTGATTCAATGGTGAAGATTTTCTTGGATTACTAGATCTCTTGAAAGAGCTGGTGTTTCTGGCAAGTTGTTGGTGAGATTAAGCGCTATGATCACAAACCCTAGGGCAGCACCTTTGATTGCAGTTTAAATTCTGCTTGAGGTGATTGTAGCCGTATTAGTGCTCTTGCGACAGAAATAAATTGAGTACTATCTGTGATACTTTTTTTATTTATTTATTATGTTAGTGCAAATAAAAAACGTATCACGGATAGTACTCAAATTATCTCAGTTTAAATTCTGAAATACGGATCCTTGTCAATGCAAATGTGACAAGGCCAGTAACACACCTCCTACATTTGAGTGTTTCCACTCTGGATGAAGGAGAACAGGGGGCACAGCAGACAGCAGCATTGTCAGTCTGGGGTTAGGGGAGTGTTATATGGACTAGCTGATTTAGATACGCTTAGAAATTGAAGCCAAAAACCAACTCACACTTTATAAGCAGTTATAGCAGTTTTTTTTTTCCTTTTGGGATAAGGCCCTGTTCACCCCTGCGCAACACTGTCACGAATTGAAGACAGAAAGCCCAAAAAAAAACACTAATACAGGCGTCACATCTAACGTTTGGTAACCTGCAATATAATAAATGTTTGTTTTGAAGTTTAATAGTGCTTTAACTCCTATATTCTAGTCTCAAAAATTACCTTTTGTAGAAATAAATATGAATTATCTTTAAACTTCCCACGTTTTTTATCTATTTTAGATCTCATTTTGATGTTTTTTTCTGCCTCATCTATAACTATATGACATTGAGTGCAAATTGTCTCTCAATATCATCCACTGTAGTGTATTATGGTGACATTTGTGTGTGTATAATACATGAACTGCAATATGCCATATGTTATTGGGGTATATATATGAATTTATCTATGTGTGCAATTACTGCAATGTGCTACGTTATCTACTTTTGTATTAAAATAATATTGTCATTACTTTTTGACTACTTTACCAATAATGTGTCATGTGCCTCATATAAAGTCCCAAATCCTTTCCTTTAATTTCATAATTTTATGAAGATTAATTGTGTTTTTTGTTTTGTTTTTTAACAGAGTCTGTTAGCACTGCAGAAACAAATGATCTGCAATCCAGCAGTTTGATTGAGTAAGCAACATTAGTTCTGCACTGCATTACGTCAGTCTGGAATCTTGTCAAATGTATGTCTCCAGGTTGACCTATGATCTTAGATTGTAACAAAATGTTATGTGGAGCTGGATAGTCTGGACTTCTGGCAGTCTGCCAGGTGTGCTGGGAAGGTAATGCATAATCTTAATTCCTTTATCAGATATGATGGTACTGTAAATATTGAAACATCCGGCTTCTTTTATTGTATAATAACACAGATAAATTGACCACGGAGAGCCAGATAACTCAATGCTGCAGAGATATGAAAAATGGACCCCCAGTTCTTGTCCAGCTGTAACAAGGACAGGAAGTTAGAGAAAATCACTCTAGTGGGGTCAGCGACAGAAATTGTAACTCTTTCCCATATTATCCATATCTAATAATAACAAATAACTGCAATTAGAATAATCAATTGCAACAAATCGATGTATGTCTGAAAATCTCTGCAATTGATAACAGACTCTCAATGAACTCGAACCCTCATGGGGTTTGGAATATTTATAGAATTGGGTATGGCGCTGCTTCACATAAAATAGGTGCTAGAAGTGCAAATGCTGCTCAAATGTGCTACTCAAATAGATAAATAAAAATGGTAAAATTTAAAAATAAATAACATACAATACTGTGCAAAAAATATCCAATACTGTACAAAGAACATAAGTGCAATCACTGCAAAGAAGTGCAAGTGCTAATTGTATACAAAATTGCTTATAATTGAATGATAATATAATATCAGTGTGATGATAAAAAATGTCCTTCAAAACTGCATGCGCTGTCGTTTTGAATAATCTTCACATGAGATTGCTGGTCCTTGTGGTGCCTCCAATAAATCCATGCATCAGTGCTACCCTAGCACAATAAAGGTCCAAACATTCAGTGAACCCCCAGTCCTCTAGTGTCCCCCACCAGGAGTACACTCACCAGATAAGTGGAAAAACTGCCTTTTTCTTCCCTTCGAGGCTTAAGCTTAAGCTCCCCCTCGTATCTTCTGTATGGTCGTATACTCTTTACAGTGTGTCCCTTGTCCGACAAAGTCCTTGTACTAAGGTAGGTGTCCTTTACAAAGCAAAAAATGATATCCAAGTTTCAGGGATACGCAGCCATGCTCCCAGTTGCCTCCCCACATGGAGACATACACACTCTCTTGCACTTTTTTGCGGTGATTGTGTTTTTTGCACAGTATTATATGTGGTTTATATATTAATTTTACCATTTTTATTTATCTATTCAAGCAGCACATTTGAGCAGCATTTGCACTTATAGCAATTATTTTATGTGGAGCAGCGCCATACCCAATTCTATAAATATTCCATAACAGACACTATTTGGTAGTGGCCTTTTTTGGGGGCTGCAGCTCCTTTTCAGTTTATTTTAAAGCATCACGTTTGGTATTTTTTAACACTCTAGTAGTCAACTGAAACATCACATTCATATCTCTATTCACACATTATTTGATCCATAGCGCTGCATATTCTTTTCTTTTACTCATGGTAAATAAGATGAAGCTGTGATTACTGCAAATATATCTGTTTTTTTTATTTTATTTCCCTCATACAAATGGATGTTTAACGTGAACAAAGCTTCACCTTATTTATTTATATTAGTAACCCCTCTCTGTGCTTAATGGTAGCTGCAATCCAAACAAAAATTAAAAACAAAAAAAATAAACAGTGGACTCAAAAAAAAAGAATAAAATAATAAAGTGATAAAAATCCAAAAATAAAAACCAAAACAAAAAAGCAGAAGCTGTATATAAATACTCTAAGATGACCATAAATATAAGGCTGATCCTTACTGTATACAGCGCTACACCACAATAAAACTTTGTTCATAAATAATATATTTTAACCAATAATTATTTAATTTATTCACAACGTTTAAAAATGTTACCATACATACAAATAAAAAAGACGAGAACCAAATACATCAATGGTTATCTGCTTCATATATGTGTTCCCTCAATCAAGATGTCTTCTGGTGGCAACTTGAAAAACCTCAACATTTTAACTCAAGAGTCTTCATCAGGAAGAAATCAATGTATTACATAACCCAATAAGGCATTGATATGAGAGAATAGAGGGATGTAACTCCAAGAGAGAGGCCCCTGAAATAGCATCAGATGAGATGCAAAGGAGATTGGCCCAACCACCTCCTCAAAAAATATAAAAGGAGGTAACCTGGTACAGATAAATAACAAAATCCAGGAATCGTAGAATCGCCTTGATAGTAGCAAACAAACCCCCAACAAGCACAGCAATACATTAATGCATCATTGGATTGTGTAGTACTTTGCTTTCTACTGATGAAGACTCTTTACGAATTGAAACGCGTTGAGGTTTTTCAAGTTGCCTTCTGAAGACATCTTGATTGATGGGACACACACAGTATATGATTCAGATAACCATTGATGTATTTTATTGTTGTCTATTTTTAATGTATGGTAACAATTTTAAACTTTGTGCATAAAGGCAATCATTTTTAGAATTGTTCTTATGGTCATTAGTACCCTTAAAGTCCCACCCTGCCTTTTTTTTTGTAATCTACACTCCAATAGGAATGAGGTACCATATATGATCCTTATTGGAATTCAGCATCAAGCTTACAATGTGTTCATAAATAAATAGCATCCAAAAAGTGTTCATAAATGTGAAGTGTCTCTAAAACCTACAAAGTAATATGTAACTGAAATACATTTGATTGAAGTAGTGTAGTAGAAGTGAACAGTCCACTTTTTTGTCAACTCCTTATGTGCAGACTTAAAAAAAAACCTCTTGAAACTTCTTATTCACTACTGTGAACAAAATGCAATCTAGTGTAGCTCACCACCTACATTTGGTCTCACACTCCCCAGCTTCTAATGCCCAATATTAAATCAATTGGGCTAAAACAGCACAGAAACACACCAAAAATGGATGAATGAATAGATGGATGGATGGATGAATGAATGGATCTCAGAGTTTCCACTTTCCTTCTTGATGTTTTCTGATGCTCAGAGATCAGTAAGTATGCACAGATTTTCCCAAAAGATAATATTAAAAGTACATGTGATCAGGGCCGGACTGGGGATAAAATTCAGCCCTGGAAAAAATTTCATACCAGCCCCATAGCATTATTATACCGGCCCAACAGCATAACGCCGTTATTTTCTTGTTCATAAAAGGGAAAACCATGCATTTTAAAGCAGATTTGAAGAGTGTACTATACATAGATAAGACAGATATGAAAGCATATAGGGATTTATATATAAAAGAGTAAATTCTAGTTAAAAGTGGTAAAAGTGCGGACATGGTAAAGGAGATGTCATAGGTTGTGCGGACATGATACAGGACATGTCAGAGGATGTGTGGACATGGTACAGATGTCAGAGGATATGCGGACATGGTACAGGAGAGGTCAGAGGCTGTGCAGACATGGTACAGGACATGTCAGAGGCTGTGTGGACATGGTACAGGAGATGTCAGAGGCTGTGTGGACATGGTACAGGAGATGTCAGGGGCTGCGGACATGGTACAGGAGATGTCAGGGGCTGTGCGGACATGGTACAGGAGATGTCAGGCCCTGTGTGGACATGGTACAGGAGATGTCAGGGGCTGTGCGGACATGGTACAGGAGATGTCAGGGGCTGTGTGGACATGGTACAGGAGGTGTCAGAGGCTGTGCGGACATGGTACGGAGATGTCAGAGGCTGTGCGGACATGGTACAGGAGATGTCAGAGGCTGTGCGGACATGGTACAGGAAATATCAGAGGCTGTGTGGACATGGTACAGGAGGTGTCAGAGGCTGTGCGGACATGGTACAGGAGATGTCAGAGGCTGTGCGGACATGGTACAGGAGATGTCAGAGGCTGTGCGGACATGGTACAGGAGGTGTCAGAGGCTGTGCGGACATGGTACAGGAGGTGTCAGAGGCTGTGCGGACATGGTACAGGAGATTTCAGAGGCTGTGCGGACATGGCACAGGAGATGTCAGAGGCTATGCGGACATGGTACAGGAGATGTCAGAGGCTGTGCGGACATGGTACAGGAGATGTCAGAGGCTGTGCGGACATGGCACAGGAGATGTCAGAGGCTGTGCGGACATGGTACAGGAGAGGTCAGAGGCTGTGCGGACATGGTACAGGAGATGTCAGAGGCTGTGTGGACATGGTACAGGAGATGGTAAGAGGCTGTGAGGACATGGTACAGGAGATGTCAGGGGCTGTGCAGACATTGTACAGGAGATGTCGGAAATATTAGGGGCCCTAATACAATGCAGTCCCCCCCCAGGCCCTCTCCCCCTAATACAATGCTGTTCTCCCCGGCCCCTTCCCCCTAATGCACTGCTGATCCCCCTCCCCTAATATACTGCTGACCCCCCTAATACAATACTGATCCCCCCCCCGCCCAGCTGTCCCTAATACAATGCTGACTCCCCCCCTCCTCCTAACACACTGCTGACCCCCCCTGGCCCCCTTCCCCTAATACAATGCTTTTCCCCTCCTGATTGTATATTGCCTTTGTTTTTACCATTCACGTGTTATTTTCCCTCTTTCCCTCCTTCTTTTCTTTTTGGATGTGCCATTTGGAGGTTGCTTTCTTTGCTCGAACTTTGTTGTTCTTTGGATTGTCGCCCCTACCTTCGGGTTTGTTAGCGATACTAGTGGTAACAATGGTTATCTGAATAGTCGCATTCACCACTATATTCTAATTAAGTGCAACCCTACTTCAGCCGATACCGGTGTTTCTCTGTATGTAGGTATGTGTATGTGTTTATATATATATATATATATATATATATATATATATATATATATATATATATATATATATGTATATATATATATATGTGTGTGTGTGTGTGTGTGTGTATGTATATACATGTAATATATATATACATATATTATATATATGTAATATATATGTATATACATGTAAATATATATACATATATTATATATATGTAATATATATTTTTTATACATAGGTGTTAACTATTAGTGTACTACAACAGGTTTATATAAGCCAAACCACTCAGCTCCTACCTTTTATATTTTTCTTTTATTTATCTACGATTATGCCCTCCCTAGTCTCTGGGGGGATGACTCTATCCTTGATAGATGATAGCTTGTGGGTGGGAACCTCATGCACACGCCCTGGAGCGGGAGGGACTCCATCTAATTGTACTGAATCCACTGAGTTTTTGTTCATTGTTCATATATAAAGCATGTGTTTAGACATGCTCTTCAGGCTCTGAAGAAGAGGCGCTCCTCGAAACGCGTAAGCCTGCACAGCTTCAGGGGACGATTCAATCCTGATCTTGTTGCTGAGGATTTTATATCTATTTGATGTGCTTTTTATCAAGAAACTCATTTGTGAGTATTTTTAATCTATTTTTTCAATCTATTATTTTAATAAACCTGTTTAAGAGATAATGCACTAGTGTTTTCGGACCACCCTGGTCCAGCAAGGGGCTGCAAGGCTGAAGTATTATCAAGTTGCCGTGTCATCTGTTCTCATCTACAAGCCTACAGTCAGGTTGGATAGAGGATTGCACCACTCAGAGCGCAGGGAATAGGTGCTGCATTGACAGTACATTTGCTTGTTTGCTAGAAGTCAAAGCATGTACTATATTGTCACCATGTATTGGGACACCGGCCTTTACAAGCACATGAACTTTAATGGCATGCCAGTATTAGTTCATTGGGTTCCATATTGAATTGGCCCATCCTTTACAACTACAACAGCTTCAACTCTACTGAGAAGGCTGTCCACAAGGTTTAGGAGTGTGTCTATGGGAATGTTTGAACATTTTTCCAGAAGCACATTCGTGAGGTCAGGCACACTGATGTGGACGAGGAGGCATGGCTCGCAGTCTCTGCTCTAATTCATCCGAAAGGTGTTCTATCCGGTTGAGGTCGGGACTCTGTGCAGGCCAGTCAAGTTCCTCCACCCAAACTCGCTCATCCATGTCTTTATGGACCTCGCTTTGTGCACTGGTGCGCAGTCATGTTGGAACAGGAAGGGTCCATCCCCAAATTGTTCCCACAAAGTTGGGAGCATTAAATTGTCCAAAATGTCTTGGCATGCTGACGCCTTAAGAGTTCCCTTCACTGGAACTAAGGGGCCAAGCCCAACCCCTGAAAAACAACCCCACGCCATAATCCCCCCTCCACCAAATGATTTGGACCAGTGCACAAAGCAAGGTCCATAAAGACATGGATAAGCGAGTTTGGAGTGGAGTAACTTGACTGGCCTGCTCAGAATCCTAACCTCAACCTGATAGAACACCTTTAGGTTTAATTCGAGTGGAGACTGTGAGCCAGGGCTTCTCATCCAATATCAGTGCCTGACCTTACAAATGCGCTTCTGGAAGAATGGTCAAACATTTCCACAGACACAATCCTAAACCTTTTCAACAGTCTTCCCAGAAAAGTTGAAGCTTAATATTGAACCCTACAGACTACGACTGGGATGGCATTAAAGTTCACGTGCATGTAAAGGCAGGCGTCCCAATACTTTTCACAATATAATGTACATAAATGTTCTGAGTCAGTGGTTTAGAAAGTATTCATGCCATTGGCTCAGCATTTTAACTAGCAAGCTAGTCTATATAACAGTAGTGGTCAGCAGTAACAGTCTCCTTACCCCCCACAGTGCAGGTCTCTTAACGACTAAGTGACCTATTCACCACTATTAGAATCAGTATTAAAACAATTATTATTATTATTATTATTATTATTATTATTATTATTATAATAATTAGATGCTCAAACAGTTAATCATTCTTAGAAAATATTTAGTAGTCTTAAATGTATTGTTTGGTGCATGTGTTAGGAAGCACAGATTTTCTCTTAGATGGTATCTTGCTGCACAATGAAACAAGGCTACTATGCTGCCTTTGGACTCCAGCTAGCCTTTGCCAATGTCTGGCAGAAAGAATGCACTTACTCCTTATTCAGTTGACTTAACACGTTTGGTAACAACGGTCGCCTACAACACCTATTTCATGATAATAAAAAAGAGGTGACTTAAATTACTTTTCTATCCAAAGCATAACAGCAGAAGGGAGCATACAAAGCTCAAACATTTGCCCAGTTACTGCTGCATTGACAAAGCTGTGAGTGGCCCTGTCAGCCTTAGCTGGCTCAACAAAGTTCAATTTAAAAATTGACTAAGCCAGGTAGAAAATTCACAATCAAACAGTGAATGCATCCTATAGATGCAGTCACTTTTTGGGGATTTAGGCAGCTGTGGGTGTCACAGGTACTCGAATACAATAGCCAACCGAGGAGATTTCTCCATCCATGCTGCTTAGCATGAATAGGGGAAACACGTATGTTTAGTTTTAGCCATTAGGCCCAAACACTGCATCCAGGAAGAAGAAAAGATTGCATGCCCCCCATACCTAGACATACCAGGCACTTTGGCCTCATGCACACAGGGCATTTTTACAGCCGCTTTTAGGAGCGTGAGACGTTTTTTTTTTTTTTTTGCAGCTTAAAAAAACGCTCCTCCATGTTATTCTATGGCCTCATGCACACACAGTCTTTTAGAAACTGTAAGTGGCATATGCGTTTTCAAGCTGCAAAAAAAACCCAGGGCCAGCATGTTCTGAGAACCAGGGTTACAGCTGTAAAAAGGTCTGACGCTGCCAGGGCCGGACTGGCCTACCAGGATACCGGGAAATTTCCCGGTAGGCCGCCGGACCTGGGGCTGCTTTGAGATGGGGCCGCTTAGAGATGGGGCCACCAGGCCGCTGCCAGCCCGCTGCACTCGAGCGACAGATTCTTTCCCAATTCCTACTCCAGCCTCTGTTAACGGCATGACGTCATATCCGGTGGCCGGCGGATGTGCGACGGCAGATCTCCTGACTGCATGAAGGGCCGCGGCATCTGATCCCTCCCTTCCCTCCCACACAGACGTGATGCCAGCATTGCAGCAGCCAGCAGGTTATCTGAGACACACTGAGTGAGCAGAGCTGAGCCTGAGCTGCCCTGCCCCTGTTGTAGACAGCCAGCGGGGAGCGATCGCGGGTGTCAGGTGGCAATCGAAGCCACCTGACCTGTGCATCGGCTTCCCTGCTGCCGAGTGATGAAGCCACTCTGCCGCAGTAAAAAGGCGGAGGGTGGTGGGGAAGTGGTTAAAATGCATGATTTTACCTTTTATGAACAAGAAAATGACGTTGTGCTGGTATGACGACGCAATGCTATGGGGCTGGTATGTAACTTTTTCCAGGGCTGATTTTTATACCTAGTCCGGACCTGGACGCGTCAAGCATTTTTTTTCTCCCTCAGGTCTTCTCCCTCCGGTGCTCTTCCTCTGGTCTTCTGCCTTCAGTCTTCTCCACCACCGATCAGGTCCTCCTCTGACGCTGTCTCCCGTGATTATTCCAGGTTCGCTCTCTGCCACTTCTTATATGGCCATGGGGGCGTGACCACTCAGTGACATCACGTGACTACACAAGGGGTGGGGGTCTCCTGGTGATGTCACCAGATGGCCATGGCTATTTAAGAAGTGGCAGCGAGCGGACCTGACTTAGATGAATTTTCTATTCAAATCAATGGGCTGAAAGTCGGATCAAAGACGGCTCTCATAGGGAACCAATGATTTTGAATAGAGGCAGAGAAACACTGCTAAAAGCTAACATTGCTAAATGCACATTAACGCCAATGGAAAAAGCTACTAAACATGTTTTTACAGCTGTTTTTTCCTGACATTGGTAGTGGCTTTGCAGCTCATTTTTTCTAACCCCTCATGTGCATGAGGACAAATGATAAGACAGTGGTGTGTGGTAAAGACAAGTATAAGATTGATAAGGGATGCTAGGGAAAAGAAAAACTGTCATTCCTTTAAGCAAACACAAGTATTTCTTGGCCCATGTTTCTTGCATGACTCAGACTTCAATAAAAAGAAGAAGTGGTATAGACTTTAAATTGTATATAATAATTCCTGCAAGTGGTTACTTATATGTTTGCCTGTTCATTGTTGTTTAACACCTGATGAAGGAGGAGTGCCAACCAAAACATTGCCCATTCTGTCTGTAAACCTACATAGTTACAGTGGTGATCGAAAGTTTGGGCACCCCAGGTAAAAATTTGTATTAATGTGCATAAAGAAGCCAAGGAAAGATGGAAAAATCTCCAAAAGGCATCAAATTAGAGATTAGACATTCTTATATGTCAACAAAAGTTAGATTTTATTTCCATCATTTACACTTTCAAAATAACAGAAAACAAAAAAATGGCGTCTGCAAAAGTTTAGGCACCCTGCATAGTTAATATCTTGTACTGCCCCCTTTGGCAAGTATCACAGCTTGTAAATGCTTTTTGTAGCCAGCCAAGAGTCTTTCAATTCTTGTTTGAGGTATGTTTGCCCATTCCTCCTTACAAAAGTCTTCCAGTTCTTTGAGATTTCTGGGCTGTCTGTCACGCACTGCTCTTTTAAGGTCTATCCATAGATTTTCAATTATGTTGAGGTCAGGACGGAGATTGTGAAGACCATGGCAAAACCTTCATGTAATCCCCCGTGGACTTCGAGGTGTGTATAGGATCATTATCCATTTGTAGAAGCCATCCTCTCTTTAACTTCAGCTTTTTCACAGATGGCATCAAGTTACCATCCAAAATTTGCTGAAATTTTATTGAATCCATTTTTCCTTCTACTCATGAGATGTTCCCTGTGCCACTGGCTGCAATACAATGCCAAAGCATGATTGATCCACCCCCATGCTTAACATTTGGACAGAGGTTCTTTTCATTAAATTCTGTGCCCCTTCTTCTCCAAACGTACCTTTGCTCATTCCGGCCAAAAAGTTCAATTTTAACCTAATCGGTCCACAGAACTTGTTTCCAAAATGCATCAGGCTTGTCTATATGTTCATTTGCAAAGTTCAAACGCTGATTTTTGTGGTGAGGACGTAGAAGAGGTTTTCTTCTGATGACTCTTCCATAAAGACCATATTTGTACAAGTTTCTCTTTATAGTGGAATAGTGTACCACAACTCCAGTGTCTGCCAGATCTTTCTGGAGGGATCGTGCAGTCAAACGTGGGTTTTGAATTGCTTTTCTCACAATCCTGCGAGCTGTTCTGTCTGATATTTTTCTTGGTCTTCCAGATCTTGCTTTAACTTCCACTGTTCCTGATGACTGCCATTTCTTAATTACATTCCGAACAGAGGATATTGACATCTGAAAACGCTTTGCTATCTTCTTACGGCCTTCTCCAGCTTTGTGAGCATCAACTATTTTCATTTTCGGTTTTCTAGACAACTGCTTAGAAGATCCCATGGTGCTGATTGTTGGGGCAAGGTCAGATGAGTCTGGGCATTTAAAACCTTTGAAATTGACATCACCTGGTCTTCCCAGACAATGATTGAGAACAATCCATGACACTGGCAGGTCTCAGCCTTGCAAAGGGGGCAGTGCATGCTATAAATTCTGCAGGGTGCCCAAACTTTTGCCGATGCCATTTTTTTGTTTTCTGTAATTTTGAAAGTGTCAATGATGGAAATGAAATCTAACTTTTGTTGACATATTATAAGAATGTCTAATCTGTAATTTGATGCCTTTTGGAGATTTTTCCATCTTTCCTTGGCTTCTTTATACACATTAATACAAATTTTTACCTGGGGTGCCCAAACTTTCGATCACCACTGTACATAGTAGGTAAGTTTGCATAAAGACAATCGTCCATCCGGTTCAACCTGTGTAGGTGTACAAGTGTGGGTGTCATTAATCATTTCCCATATCCCTGTATGTTGTGTTCATCAAGATGCATGTCCATTAATCTGCTAAAAATATCAATACTCCCCGCTAACACCACCAATTGTGGAAGAGAATTCCACATCCTTATTTCCCTGACAGTGAAAAACTCCCTAACCAGCTTAAGGTTAAACAATTTCTCAATGTGTGGCCAATTCCTCCTTTTTTGTGGAATTTCAGATCGAGCTTGATACCTTCCTTTGTGGGGACTTATAAACCATATATGGCTATTCCTTACCTCCAGTCCATATAGTAAATTGCTAGTCATTTCCTAACCTTTTTAACACCAGGATATATATATATATATATACTGTTCTTGCAACTTGTGACGTACTCTGCCTAATTTCCACCCTGGCTTGCACTTTGTGGCTATATCAATTAGAAGGTTAGTTTTATATCAACCATACAAAATGGGTTACCAATATTGTTTTGATGTATATTTTTCCTTTCTGGTATTCTACCTTGTAAGTTTTTGCTAATATCTATTTTTTTTTTTTTTTTTTTTTAGTCCCCTGTGTGTTGTTTTCGGCGAGGCTGTTCTGCTGTACTGGACGCCTGATGTAACTTCATTGGTGAGCAGGAGTATCTTCTATGTCTTTATTCCCCTATACTTTTGGTATATACGGTATATATATATATATATATATATATATATATAAATATATATATATATATATATATATATATATATATATATATATATATATATATATATGCAAAATTTTCACACTTCTTTATATGTTTTTTGAATTGTGACCCAGCATAATCTTTATATGTATGATGGGTGTGCTTATACATCTATACTTACATTTTACCATTACATCCTTTAGCGTGACTATAACAATCATCCTCCTGAAGAAGCAGGTCATTAGGAAAAAGAGGGGGAGGGGTATGTCTCTATGTCAAGAACAATATAAAGGTGATAGAAAGGAGTGACATTACGGATGGGATGAGCATGGATTTAGAATCTGTGTGGGTTGAACTCCATAGGGAAGGAGAAAAGGGGAAAGTAATTGTGGGGGTTTGCTATAGGCCACCTAACCAAGGGGAGGAGGTAGAGCTGGAATTTTTAGCACTAATGGGTAAAGTGGCAAAATTGGGATCAGTCATCATATTGGGGGACTTCAATTATCCCGACATTGACTGGGAAGAGGGGACTACACACTCACAGAAGGCCCGTCTATTCACGGAAACCTTACTGGATAATTACATGTCACAGTTGGTGGATTCCCCTACCAGGGAAAACGCAGTCCTTGATCTATTGCTCACTAATGACCCAGACCTAATCTCAGAGGTAGGAGTCCAGGACAACCTGGGCTCTAGCGATCACAGGATGATCACATTTAGTATAAATAACAATATAACAAGGCAAGTGGGGAATATAAGAACCCTAAACTTCAGAAGGGCAAACTTTCCAAAATTGTACTCATTGATGGAAAGGGTAAACTGGGACCAAACCCTGGGATCCCTGACCACAGAGGAAAAATGGGAATGCTTTAGGAACATATTAAGCAAAGGCATCTTGCAGTGCATTCCTATGGGAAATAAATTTAGAAGAGACAAAGCCAAACCTGGCTGGCTAAACCATAGCGTCAAAAAACTTATTAGGGAAAAAAAATTGGCCTTCAAGAAGTATAAATCAGAGGGCACAGTATCGGCTTTCGAGCAATACAAGGAGGCAAATAAGAAAAGTAAACAAGAAATCAAGATGGCTAAAATCAACTTTGAGAGACAAATAGCAGAGGATAGTAAAAAAAACCCAAAGAAATTCTTTAAATATATCAAATCTAGGGCAGAGCATATTGCACACATAATTAACAATGATGGGAGGATGGTTACAGAGGACACTGAAAAAGCAACCGTGCTGAATGCTTTTTTCTCGTCAGTCTTTACACAGGAAACGGAGGGGTACACTGACCATGACTGTATGGTTAGTAGTAATACACAGGACTTGCCACTATGGCTAACAGAGGGTGAAATCAGGGAAAGGCTGGATAAACTTAACACAAACAAATCACCAGGTCCAGATGGCATACTGTAACGCTCCTGCGTTTTTAGTATAGGCTGGATTTGCAGCTGCAAAATCTCCACTCAGTAGTCATGAAGAGATGTGTTGAATACCAGATCCAACTCTCCAGGACTCATCACCGTGGGCCTGTCAGCTTCAACATACAGATATATACACACTCAATGAGATGTTCCTGGAGTGATAGGATGTATATGATAGTATGAAGGTGATGTGCTGAAGGGACAGGTGTGAACAGTGACAAGGATGGTAATCACTTGATAGGTTTGTATAGGAGAGTTCAAGATGGTATTTAGGAATGCAGATAGGTTAGTATCGAGTATGCTAACAGGTGGTGAGGACAGCAGATGACAAATACAGGATAGACTAACCCAGTGCAAGGATAGATAGTAGTAGACAGGAGAGCTAGCAATCTATGCAGCAGTGCAGATGATAGATGGTAGTAGGCTCAAGAGCTAGCAATCTATGTAACAGTGCAGATGATAGGATAGTATGGATAGGTAGTAACAGTCCTTAATGTGCATAGGTAGATAGTGCAATAAGGTTATGGAGGGTTCCCCCGCGGGGTACTTATCACTTGTAATGTTAGTAGTTTAGAGAGGTCCAGTAGATAAGGAATGATCCGGTAGCGAGATACAGGGATCAGTAGCGAGGTTCCGGTCTGCTCCAGGTAAAGGGAATAGCTGGAGGTTCCGATCGAGAGACAGGCTTGAAAGCATGTGGATAACAAGGCAGGAAGGTAGGGAGAGATAGCCATAAGTAGAAGCAGTATGCCAGGAGTGATCAGGTAGCGAGATACAAGATCAGTGAGTGAAACAAGTCCAGGTAGTGAGATACATGAGCGAGTAACATCAGGTAGGCTGCTTCTGACATGGCTTGAACGAACCAACCATGCGGTTGAACGAACAATGTGAGTGAGACCGCTGGCGGTTGAAATAGCCGCTCTGCGGCGCTCAGCAGTGACATCATCGTTCTTAAAGGTATATGCATACCACCTGAAGAGAAAGGTGGGACGCATTACAGAGAAAGTGGTGATTAAGGGTACCGGAGGTACCAGAATCTTACAGTACCCCCCCCTTAAGGCCGGCTCCGGAAGGCCTATAGGACAGGTTTCTCTGGGTGTTTCGAGTGAAAGTTCCGTATAAGTCTAGGCGCATGAATATCAGAGGTATCTAGCCAGGTGTCGTCTTGGGGTCCATAGTTCTTCCATCTTATGAGATACTGGAGTCTTCCTCTATGGATGCGAGAATCCAAAATTTCCTTGATCTCATACTCTTCTCCGCCTTCAACTTGTATTGGAGGTGGAGGTAAGATGGTAGGCCTTATTCCTTGGTTAGGAACATGGGGCTTCAGTAGCGACACATGGAAGATGGGATGGATCTTGAGATCTGCTGGTAGGGTGAGCTGTACTGCATCTTTTCCGATAAGTTTTTTAATTGGGAAGGGTCCCAAAAATAAAGGTCCAAGCTTCTTGCTAGGGATTTTTAATCTTAAGTTCTTTGTCGATAGCCAAACAAGGTCCCCAATAGCATACTGAGGAGAAGGTCTTCTACGAAGGTCGTAGTACTTTTTTTGTTGACTGTGAGCGTGTGATATAGTGGTATTGAGTAAACCCAAAGAGTCTTTTATTTGGGTAAGGTAATCCGAGGCTACTGGGTTACTCGATGGCAGGATGCGTGGTGGAAGAAGAGTGGGATGAAACCCATAGTTCAAGTAGAACGGACTTTGCTTCGTAGTACTGTGGGTTGCGTTGTTGTAAGCAAATTCTGCTAGAGGAAGGAGATCAACCCAATCATCCTGCAAGTATGATGTGTAGCAACGTAGATATTGCTCAATGCACTGGTTGACTCTTTCAGTCTGTCCGTTGGTCTGAGGATGGTAGGGAGAAGTGAGCTTTCGCTCAATGCGTAAAATTTGACAAAGTGCTTGCCAAAATTTAGAGATGAATTGTGAACCACGGTCGGACAAAAGAGTTTTTGGAATTCCATGCAACTTAAACACATGTTTCATCAGTAGTTCTGCTGTTTGTTTAGATGAAGGTAGTCTACGGATAGCAATGAAATGTGCCATCTTTGTCAAGTGGTCCACTGACACTAGGATGGTATTAAATCCTTTAGAGGGTGGTAGTTCTACTATGAAATCTAAGGACACAACTTCCCATGGAACCTGGGGTATTGGTAGACTACAAAGTAGTCCAGATGGTTTTGTAGTGTCAATTTTGGACCTTGCACAGATGTCACATGAAGAAACAAATTTTTGTACAGACGTCTTCATATCAGGCCACCAAAACTGCCTGGTGAGCAAATTAAAGGTTTTCGTTATACCCATATGTCCTGCCATGGGCACATCATGCGATAACTCCAAGATCTTGGTGCGCATAGTAGGGGGTATGTAGAGTTTGTCATTGTAATAGAGGAAGCCTTCTGCATCAGTACTTAGTTGTGGTGGAGGTGAATCCATTCTTATACTGTGCAAAATCTCTTCCTTCAAGGAACGGACAACACCAATAATGCGTTCATAGGGTATTATGGGAATGGAAGGGATTTCGGCGCAGTTATCTTCGGTTAATCGTGATAGCGCATCCGCTTTTTTATTTTTGTCTGCAGGCGTGTAGGTCACTAGGAAATTAAATCTTAAAAAGAATAATGACCATCGTACCTGCCGGTGGGAGAGAGTCTTGTTAGTCTGGAGGTATTGAAGGTTTTTATGATCTGTATATATGAGTATTGGTAACTGGGTACCTTCGAGCAGATGTCGCCAATTCTCCAGTGCCAGTTTTATGGCAAGCAACTCCTTTTCACCCACTGGGTAATTCACCTCTGGGCTGCTTAGTGATTTTGAAAAGAAAGCAACTGGGTGGAGTGATGAAGTGTTTGTTGGTCGTTGGGAGAGAACTGCTCCTACTGCCATATTTGACGCATCTACCTCTAGAATATATTGGAGGGATGGGTCTGGATGGCGTAGTATGGGAGCAGAAGTAAAGCTTGATTTTAACAAGCAGAAAGCTTGATTTGCTTCTTCTGACCATTTGAATGTTTTTTTTATACTTGTCAGTTGTGTGAGAGGTCTCACAATAGCGGAAAAGTTCTTGATGAACTTCCTATAGAAGTTCGAGAATCCAAGGAATCGCTGTAGGGCCTTACGAGTTGTTGGTATAGGCCAGTCTAGAATACAGGATATCTTAGTCATATCCATCTTAATTCCAGTTTTGGATATGAAGCATCCTAGAAATAATATTTCTTCTTTATGAAATAGACATTTTTTTAATTTCACATATAGTCTGTGTGAGAGCAGTCTGGACAACACAAGTCTTACATGTTTTATGTGTTCAGGCATAGATCGAGAATAAATAAGTATATCGTCTAGGTATACTACAACACAGACATCAAGTAAGTCTCTAAAGATGTCGTTTATGAATCTTTGGAAAGCTGCGGGAGCATTACATAGCCCGAATGGCATCACAAGGTATTCGAATAGTCCGTATCTGGTTCTGAATGCTGTTTTCCACTCATCCCCGTCACGGATTCGGATTAGGTTGTATGCCCCTTTCAGGTCTAATTTGGTGAAATAAGTAGCCCCACGCACCTGTTCAATAAGTTCAGGGATGAGCGGCAAAGGATAGCGATCCTTTTATCGTAATCGTGTTTAATTGCCTATAATCGATAATAGGCCTGAGACTGGAATCTTTATTGCGGACAAAGAAAAGTCCTGCAGCAGTGGAAGAAGTAGAGGGTCTAATGAACCCTTTTGTCAAATTCTCATCCAAGTATTCCTTGAGATGAGAAAGTTCATCCTGTGAAAGGGGATAAACATGACCGAAAGGCAATTTGCTGTTAGGGAGTAGATCGATAGTGCAATCGTAATCCCTATGGGGAGGCAACACTTGAGCATTTTTCTCAAGGAACACTTCGGACAGATCCTGATAGCATAGTGGTGCAATTTCATCTGACACCACAGACAGAATCTTCCCATAAGATGAGAGGTTACACGTATTCTCACAATAGTGAGAAGGGAAAACCAAAGTCCGTTTTTTCCAATCTATGATTGGTTGGTGTGTGTGTAACCAGGGAAGTCCCAAAATAATAGGAAAATGGGGTGAGGATAGTATGTCAAAGGTGATGGTCTCCACATGTGATTCGTTGGTAGTGGCAAGGAGTGCCTGTGTCTGGTTGGTGATTGGACCAGAAGACAGTGGAATACCATTAATGAAACTAACAGAAACAGACTTAGATTTTGAAATAATAGGTATTTTATTTAAGGTAACAAAGCGTGTATCAATATAGTTTCCACAAGATCCAGTGTCGACCATAGCCTTGGTGGTGATCCTAGTTTGGTCCCACTGTAATATTAAATGAACAAAAAGATAGGGGTTAGAAAAGGAAGTCGTTAATCCTCCCAGCAAGACATGTGAACACTCACCCTCTTTTTTGCGGACAAGGGGACAGGTGCTTATCAAATGATCCGAGGATGCGCAGTACATGCAGAGATTTCTGGATGTTCTTCTAGCTCGTTCAGTAGTCGTTAAAGGTGGGCGTATGGTTCCTACATCCATGGGAGTAGGGTCAACGGCCGAAATCTGAGAAGGACTAGACAATGGCATTCCCATCTTTTCAGCCCTTCTTTCTCGCAGTCGTCTGTCGATATTGATACTAAGTTGTATCAAGGCCTCCAAGGTGCCAGGTAAATCAGCTCGGGCGAGCTCGTCTTTAACAGCTTCCGATAACCCGAGTCTGAATTGAGTTCGCAAAGATGTGTCATTCCACCCTGAATCAAGGGTCCATCTTTTGAACTCAGATACAAAGTCTTCTACAGGTCTCCTTCCTTGTTTTACGGCCCTCAACTGAATATCAGCAGTACTCTGCCTATTGGGGTCATCGTATAAACTAGCGAGTTCCGCTAGGAATAAGGAATAGGTGTTGAGAATCTGATCATTATTCTCAAAGAGAGAGTCTGCCCAGGCCCGTGGATCACCGGTCAAGTATGAAATAACGGTACAGACTTTTATTTGATCAGTGGGGTATGTACGAGGTTTTAACAAAAAAAGCAATTGACATGCGTTTTTGAATTCACAAAATTTTTTCCGATCACCTGTAAACACTAGAGGAGGATTTATTTTAGGTTCAGGAGGCTGAATAGCAGTAAGCCGTGAGAGCTGGGTTACCTGCTGTGTCAGAGTCTGATTCTTTTCTTGTACGTCAGTCAGAGCAAGTATTAACGCTTTTACTTGTTGTGTTAATTGTGTCACTTGAGTGGGTAATTCTGCTGAATCCATTTTTAAGGTTCGTTCAATCTGTAACGCTCCTGCGTTTTTAGTATAGGCTGGATTTGCAGCTGCAAAATCTCCACTCAGTAGTCATGTAGAGATGTGTTGAATACCAGATCCAACTCTCCAGGACTCGTCACCGTGGGCCTGTCAGCTTCAACATACAGATATATACACACTCAATGAGATGTTCCTGGAGTGATAGGATGTATATGATAGTATGAAGGTGATGTGCTGAAGGGACAGGTGTGAACAGTGACAAGGATGGTAATCACTTTATAGGTTTGTATAGGAGAGTTCAAGATGGTATTTAGGAATGCAGATAGGTTAGTATTGAGTATGCTAACAGGTGGTGAGGACAGCAGATGACAAATACAGGATAGACTAACCCAGTGCAAGGATAGATAGTAGTAGACAGGAGAGCTAGCAATCTATGCAGCAGTGCAGATGATAGATGGTAGTAGGCTCAAGAGCTAGCAATCTATGTAACAGTGCAGATGATAGGATAGTATGGATAGGTAGTAACAGTCCTTAATGTGCATAGGTAGATAGTGCAATAAGGTTATGGAGGGTTCCCCTGCGGGGTACTTATCACTTGTAATGTTAGTAGTTTAGAGAGGTCCAGTAGATAAGGAATGATCCGGTAGCGAGATACAGGGATCAGTAGCGAGGTTCCGGTCTGCTCCAGGTAAAGGGAATAGCTGGAGGTTCCGATCGAGAGACAGGCTTGAAAGCATGTGGATAACAAGGCAGGAAGGTAGGGAGAGATAGCCATAAGTAGAAACGGTATGCCAGGAGTGATCAGGTAGCGAGATACAAGATCAGTGAGTGAAACAAGTCCAGGTAGCGAGATACATGAGCGAGTAACATCAGGTAGGCTGCTTCTGACATGGCTTGATCGAACCAACCATGCGGTTGAACGAACAATGTGAGTGAGACCGCCGGCGGTTGAAATAGCCGCTCTGCGGCGCTCAGCAGTGACATCATCGTTCTTAAAGGTATATGCGTACCACCTGAAGAGAAAGGTGGGACGCATTACAGAGAAAGTGGTGATTAAGGGTACCGGAGGTACCAGAATCTTACACATACATCCGAGAGTACTCAAGGAACTCAGTAAAGTTATATCGAGACCACTGTTCCTGATCTTTGCTAACAGTATTAGGACAGGAGATGTACCAGGGGATTGGAAGAAAGCTAATGTGATTCCGATATTCAAAAAGGGCCAGAGGCATATCCCGGGAAATTATAGGCCTGTCAGTTTGACATCAATAGTATGTAAACTTCTGGAGGGGATGATAAGGGACTATATCGTAGAGTTTGCTAAAGACAACAACATCATCAGCAGTAATCAGCACGGGTTTACAAATGGGCGTTCTTGTCAAATCAATCTCTTAACATTCTACGAGGAGGTGAGCTGTGAGCTAGATAGGGGCAGACCAGTGGATGTGGTGTACTTGGATTTCGCTAAGGCGTTTGATACAGTTCCCCACAAGCGCTTAATTTATAAAATAAGGTCTGCAGGTATCGATAGCAGGGTTTGCTCTTGGATATGGAATTGGCTTAAAAGGCGTGTCCAAAGGGTAGTAATAAACAGCGCATACTCAGACTGGTCTGAGGTGGTAAGCGGGGTCCCCCAAGGCTCAGTCTTGGGACCAACCTTGTTCAATTTATTCATAAACAACATTGAGGTCGGGATCAGGAGTTCGATATCAGTTTTTGCAGATGACACAAAATTGGCCAGGATAATAACTGCACAGCATGAAGCAGATATCCTACAGAATGACCTGGACAAAATTACAGAGTGGGCAACGACATGGCAAATGAGGTTTAACGTGGAGAAGTGTAAGGTTTTGCACTTGGGGACTAAAAACATAAAAACACAATACACGTTAGGAGGGGAACCCTTGGGGGAATCAAAAATGGAGAAGGATCTGGGAGTCTTGGTTGATGATAGATTAGGCAACAGCATGCAATGTCAAGCGGCAGCTGCCAAAGCCAGCAGAATATTAGCATGTATAAAGAAAGGGATGTATTCCAGAGATAAGACTATAATCCTTCCACTTTATAAAACTCTGGTCCGACCGCATCTGGAGTATTCCGTCCAGTTCTGGTCGCCAGTTCTCAGGAGGGATGTGTTGGAGCTGGAGAGAGTCCAGAGAAGGGCAACTAAACTAATTAGGGGATTGGAGGACCTTGACTATGAAGAGCGTCTACAATCGCTCGATTTATTCTCCCTGGAGAAGAGACGTCTGAGGGGGGACATGATAGCAATTTATAAATATCTTAATGGGGATCCCAGCTTAGAAAAAAAGCTGTTCATTCGAAGGGATTGCATGAGGACTCGAGGGCATACAATGCAATTAGAGGAGAAGCATTTTAACCTCAGGCAACGAGGAGGGTTCTTTACTGTTAGGGCAACAAGATTGTGGAATTCTCTACCACAAGAGGTGGTTTCTGCGGGTAGTATGGTGGCTTTCAAAAGACTCTTAGACTTACATCTCAAGGATCAGAACATTCAGGGGTATGTGAGATGATTACAGCCACACACACCTACACAGGTTGAACTGGATGGACTATTGTCTTTATTCAACCTCACCTACTATGTAACTATGTAATTACCTGCAAGACATATTGGGGACTACAAACTCTCCATTTTGGAAGGTTCTATGTTGTTATGTCTTTTGAGTGTACATAATATCTACCATCTGAAATATATATTTAGCCAAGTGTGGCCATATTTATATGTTTCCTTGTTGAAAATAATCTTTTGGGGAAGGTGCTCTTGAAACCAAAGGTATGTTTCCCATCATCCCTAATCAATTGTTATAAAACTTGTATCCTATTTTGTTTGGGATTATGTAGGCAATTGATTTCAAAAGAAAAAAAGTACTATTAAAAAGATTAACATTTAATTAATTCCATATAAAAAGGCAAAGAACATATCCCCACAACGGGGGGTGTCACAATTTAAAATACCAAAGACATTGGATTTTCAACACAATTGGTCAGTGTTGGAGCATTAGGGGCTCAATCAGTTATGACAGAGCTCATATGTTCCAGCTCATTTCATACCATAAAGCATAACTTAGCCCATAGTGGTAATTCCAGCTACAGTATTTGTAGGGATCCTTCATTCATGCGACACTTTCTTGTTGTGGTGAATGCTACAAAATGCTGGGATTCCAATGTGTTTCAACATTCAGAAAAGTCTTCTTCAAGGAAGTTTTTACCACTCTGTAATAATAGATAACCAACATTACATCCATGTCCGCTTCTAATACATTGAAATGCATGCATCTCTTCTCCATTTACTTACTCTAAGTAAAACATTTGGGCATATTAACGGCTCTCCTCTAGTGTTAAGTCCAGCAACTTCACTGTCATGTTGCACACAAGGACCCCTGGGCATTGAGTGTCTCCAAATATTGTACCTCTTAGGGAGGAGTTTCCTCCTTGATATGCTGTAAGTAATAAGATGTAGGGGTTATAACAACCACTTGCGTCCCTCGATGTAATTCCATCGTCAATCACGATGCTCACCAGACCCGAAAAATAGAATAAAATTAAAAACACTTTGCCTCTTAAGAGGCTACCCACCGTATGCCCGAACTTCGGCTTTGAGAGTTCTTTTATAGGCAAGGGGCGGGGCCACCCGGCTACGTCATCCAGTGGCACTGCACCTTCTGACGTCACATGACATCCCAAGATGACAGAAGGGGCAGTGCCACCGGGTGGCATAGCCGGGTGGCCCCGCCCCTTACCTATAAAAGAACTATCAAATCTGAAGATTGGACATACGGGGAGTAGCCTCTTAAGAAGCGAAGGGTTTTTTAATTTTTTTCTATTTTTTTGGGTCTGGCGGTCATCGTTATTGACAATGGATTTACACTGAGGTACACAATTTTTTTTCTTTTTAATAAAGGACTTGTCAAAAACTGTGTTCTGTGAATTTTATTTTTTACACTTTTTTGTTGAATGGGTACGGGTTACCCAATACCCATTCACATGGGGGGGGGGGGCCGGGATCAGGGGGCCCCCTTGTTAAAGGAGGCTTCCAGATTTTGATAAGCCCCCACCCACAGACCCTGACAACCACAGACCAAGGTTGTTGGGAAGGAGCCCTTGCCTCCATCAACATGGGGACAAGGTGCTTTGCGGTGGGGGGGGCAGAGCCCCCCCTTGCCCAAAGCACCCACCCCCTTATTTTGAGGGCATGTGGCCAGGTATGGTTCCTGACCTGCCAGGCTGCATGCTTGGATAAGGGTCTGATATGGATTGTGGGGGGAACCCCATGCCGTTTTTTCTTAAAAAGGGCCTGGTATGGACCGAGGGGGGACCCTACTCCATTTTATTTAAATTTTTTTTTTCTGTATTGCTGGGAGCCGACAATACATTATAGCCATAGCCGCAAGCAAGTTTAAATTACATTTTTTCCTTTAGAAATGTCAATATTGTGCAGCAGGCTCCATACATCGTACAGGTGTGCCACTTTACAGGCACATTAAGGCCCCATACAGGCATGAAATTTAAAGGAATTTTTCATTTTTATTGTTTCACTTTAGGCATCATTAAAATCACTGCTCCTTTAAAAATTATTGTTTTAAAAAAAAAAAATGAATTTATATACAGTATGTCCCCCAGGGCAGTACCCAGGTCCCCATACACTTTTATGGCAATAACTTGCATATAAGCCTTTAAAATTAGGACTTTTGATTTTTCATGTTCGTGTCCCATAGACTTTAATAGAGTTTGCATGTTCACTACAACTTTTTCCCTGTTCGAGATGTTCTGGTGCGATCCGAACAAGGGGGTGTTCGGCCCATCACTACAGATAGCACTAAAAACTTGACAGAGGCCCAAACTCTTATACGTTCTATTCAAGACAGGGTAACATTTTCTGACTAGTGTTGGGCTTTAACAGATGAAGGATATGTTCTTGACCTCTACATATCATCGGAACAATGTAAATTTTTGTTGTTCAGGTGCATTATTACTGAAAAGATCTGTCACATATTACATTTTATAAGATGACTAAAATTATTTTATTGATTCCATCATGTTTCCCCATAAAATTACAGATAACAGAACCTTTCCTGTTCTATCCAAAACAAAATAAATGTTTTTGGCAGGAGCTATGCTTCAGGCCTCGCGCAAATAATATATTATTATTCTGGCCACTGAATTAATACCAATGAAGGCCTCTTTATCCCTATAGGGAAAGAGAGCCTTGACTGATGGGGGCATGGCCAGGGGGCTTGGTTATAGCAGGAGGCTATGTGGGAGAAAGGATTGGATGGATTTTTGGGCACGGGGTTGGGCCTGAGCTCAGTTAAATATACCTTACTCAGGGAATTCTGGGTCTTTGAAGAAGAAAGGTGGTTGAAGAGCTGAAGAGCTGCAGTTTGTAAGAGCTGGACTTTTGGGGTTTTTAGGCCTTTTCATCATGGACCCTGAATTTTTACTTACCAGGGTCCGGGAGCTCATGGACCAAGGTCAGGCTGACTGGCTTGCTTCCCTCCTTTCCCCTGCTCTATCACCCCCCCTCACTGCCCCTCCACCTGCTGCACCTGAGGAGTTAATTGCGGCCTCCGGAGCCCAGAGGCGCTCCCGTCCCCCATCCCGTTTGAGCCCCAGTCCTCTTCGGGCTCGTCGTGGAGCGGGGGGCCCTGCCTGAACAATAGCGCCACTGCCCCTGATGGGGCTGGCGTTGCCCAGCCACCTGTCCCCCGTTCATCTGCCCACCGTCAGCGGGGCTCCTCCCGGCGTGCCCCCCATCAGCCTGGGGCTGTAAATGCTGCCGGCCTACCCCGCACTCGATCTGCCCGCTCACGGAGGCCCAGGTCCCCCCCCTGCTAGCCCGGGTACCTGCGGATGTCGGGTCCACTCCTTCTTCTTCGCCACGGCTTCCAGCCCCCCCTGCTGCGGGCATATTGTCCCCGGAGTTCCCGATGACCGCTGGTCTGTCCCCCCCTGTCAGTTGCATAGCTGGGGAGCGGGGATCCATGCACGGCCTCCGGCTGGTCCTGGTCTCCCTGCGCCCTGCAGGGCGGGAGATCCTTTTTCCACGTCACCTCTTGCGAGGGTATGCCACTCGTCCAGCCTTGATGGTCTCCCTGCGCCCCCCAGGGCGGGAGATTCACGTTCCCTGTCAGCTCCTGGTGAGGATTGCCATTCGTCAGCCCTCACTGCTCTCCAGGCGCCCCCCAGGGCGGGAGATGCGCAAGTCGGGCATTCATCCGGCTTTTCCAGCATGTCCGGTGTCCCACGAGGTCTCCCTGCGCCCGCCAGGGCGGGAGATGCTTCAGAGTCCCATGCCCCTGTCAGTCGCTCCGTGGCGGAAGCCCCTCCGCGCCTTCCTGTGCCCAGCCGGGCAGGAGAGTCGCACGCCGCTATTTTTCCTGCCGGGCTGGCATTGCCAGCCTACCCTCCTCTTCCCCCTGCGCCCGGCTGGGCGGGGGACGGACGCTTGCCTCTTTGCCGTTCCAGCGCAGTGGTTCCCGCTGCTGCTCCTCCTGTTCCGGACTCTGCATGCTCCTGCTCTTCTGCTCATCGCCACCTGGGCCCACCTGGGCCGCTGACTGTACATCCGCCTTTGGATCTCTCGGGGCAACGACCTTCATCGCAGCTCCCTGAGGCTCCTGTGGACACTGGAAATCGCGGGCGGCTGCCAGAACAACCCTCCGCGCTGGTTCCCCCTCCACACCTCAGTGAATATGATTGTGGTTTAGTCTGGGGTAGGTCCAAAGGCGCTGCTGTATCAGGCCCGCCAGACGAGTGCATTTTTGCGGCGGTCAAATCCGTCCTGTCTCAATTGGGCGTATCCACCCCTTCAAGTAATCCGGGCGTTTTTTCGGGCTCCCCATTGTGGGCAGTTTCCTCGACCGGTGTGCACTTTGCGGCCGAGGTACGCAATAAGATTTGGCATTGCGAATTTGTCGATTTCCTGACTTTGGTTCCCTCTGATCGGGAGACGGTGGACAAATCTCGGCAGGTTGACGTTACTGTACAGGGCGACAAACCTAAACAGCTTCCCCGCATTTTTGGGAACTGGCTGCAGGGTTTCTGTGCTTACGCCGGGGTGCTTTACGAGCGTTTTTTCCGAGTTAGGCCCTTCTCTCTTTTGTTACCTTGATCTCATTTGGGGTGCCTACAAAGTCTATGGCGGACAGTGCTGGTATCATTATGATACACAGTTTCGCCAAAAGATGGCGGCTCGGAAGGAATTTCTTTTGATTGCCAGGATGGGAGTCTGTGGTTGTTGCTCATGTGCACCCACAGGCCGTCGTCCTTTCAATCCTCGGCCGGCGCTTTCCACGGAGCATCGGCTGCCCCCAAGAAAGGTGTCTGCTGGCTTTTCAATGAAAGCCACTGTAAGTGGTACACCGCGTGCCAATTTAAACACGAATGCTCGGTGTACAGGGGTGCGCACCCCGCCATCCGATGCTTTCGGAGGAACAAGCAACCGCTTGCCAAACCCGGGGCCAAGCCCGACCTTCCTAGGGCGGAGGACACCGGTGAACATCTCAAGGATGCTACCCTGGCTAGACCGTTACCCTCTGCATAGGGAGGCTTTGATCTTGAGGGATGGGCTAGATCGTGGATTCTGGATTCCTTTTACTTACTCGGACGAGCCTTCCATGGCAGCGAACTTAAAGTCGGCGTTGCAGTTCGAGCCTGTCCTGGCCGGGAAGCTTCAGAAGAAACTTGAATTTGGGGCATATGATGGGCCCCTTTGATTTCCCTCCTTTTCACAACCTACAGGTTTCGCCTCTGGGTGTGGTTCCCAAGAAAGAGGAGAGCAAATTCCGTCTCATTTACCATCTTTCCCATCCTTCCGGCTCCTCTATCAATGACGCCATTGATAAGGAGGAATCCAGGGTCCAATATGCCTCCTTCGACAAAGCCCTTGGGTTGGTGAGATCTGCTGGTCAGTCTGCGTTGTTGGCTAAGGCGGACATTGAATCCGCCTTTCGCCTTCTCCCTGTTCATCCGGAATGCTTCCACCTGCTGGGCTGCTGCTTTCGGGGACAGCTACTTTTTTGAAATGTACCTCCCCATGGGATGTGCGATTTCCTGTTACTATTTTGAGTTGTTTAGTAGCTTCCTCTAATGGGTGGTTGCCCAGTCAGCCGGTCTGCATTCCCTTTTGCATTATTTAGACGACTTCCTCTTTGTTGGCTCGGCTGGCGGTGATCAGTGCCAGCGGCTCCTTTCCGTTTTTCAGTCCATATGCGAGCAGTTCTCTATCCCGCTATCGGCTGACAAAACTGAGGGCCCGGTAATGGTGTTGTCTTTCCTGGGCATCGAAATTGACACGGTGGCAATGGTGTTTCATTTGCCGGGCGACAAATTGGTTAGGCTTCGCTCCCTGCTCCGCTTAGCAAAGGGGGCCAAAAAGCTTCAGTGGAAGCAATTGCAGTCCCTTTTGGGTCATCTCGTCTTCGCCTGTCGGGTTTTACCCATGGGGAGGGCCTTTTGCAGGCACCTGTCGTGGGCCATGAAAGGCGTGACTGCTCCCCACCACTATGTACGAATTACTAGGCCCATGCGGGATGACTTGGGGATTTGGCTCTCCTTTCTCCAGTCTTACAATGGTCATTCCTGTTGGCTTATGGAGGAGGTC